>NW_022589717.1:35097655-35283925 GCF_004348235.1 Phoca vitulina
TAGGTCCCTGGCAGTCGGTACTACCTCTTGTTCTTTTTGTTGAGGTGATTTTTTCCGTCTTGTCATTTTGTGCAGAGGAGAATAGATTAATGAGAGAACAAAATGCTAGCAGGGTAACAACGTCCCCAGAAAATATACTCTAAACAACTCAGAAAAGACCTGAAGTAGTGGGAAAAGAAAGGGAAAGAGAGAAAAAAGAAAAAGAAAGAAAAAAAGAAAAAAGAAAAAGATAAAGATAAAAACAAACAAAAGCAGAACAAAACAAAACAAAACAAAAACAGAATGTGATCAAATATGATCAGGCTGGTTTATAGATCAGTGCCACACACTAGATTTCGGGTGTATTTTGGTCTGTTAAAAGAAAGTGCCTCCCAAAATTTTAAAGAAAGAAAAACTTATATATGTACAAAAATAAGGGTTGATATGATGAAGGGATGGAATATGACTGTAAAGATGGAAATTATAAAAAATTTTAAAAAAGGATTTGATAAGTTGTTTGAAAAAAGAAAGAAGAGGATTAAAAAAGAAAGAAAGAAAGAAAAAAGGGAGAGAATGTGATCAGGCAGGGGAGTAGAAAAAAACCATACACTAGAGATTTAGAGTGTATTTTGATCTGTTAGAAGAAACTATCTCAAGATTTTAAAGAGAGAACAACTTATATATATATGCCAAAAATATGGGTAACTACTATGAAGGGATAGAATATGACTTTAAAAATGAAAAATAAAAATGTTTTTTTTTAAAAAAAGGGATTGATAAGATGTTGGTTGAAAAAGGGAAAAAGAAAAATTCAAAAAAAAAGAAAAAAGAAAAAGACAGTTAAAAAAATAATTAACTTTGAAAGACTAAAGAATCATGGTAAAAAAACCATGAATTCTATGTGCAGTATTCCCCTAGCGCTGGAGTTCTGCCGTTCTCATTGATCGGTAAACTTGGTCTCGGCTGGCTGTTCTCACTGATCTTCTGGGGGAGGGGCCTGTTGCCGTGGTTCCCAAATGTCTTTGCTGGAGGCAAAATTGTCCCGCCCTTGCCGGTCTGGGCTAAGTAATCTGCTCGGGTTTGCTCTCGGGAGCTTTTGTTCCCTGCAAGCTTTCCGTACAGCTTTGGAGGCGGAGAGTGAAAATGGCGGCCTCCCAGTCTCCGCCCCGGAGGAGCTGAGAACTCAGGGTCCCGCTCCTCAGCGAGCCCCCAGAGAAAAGCAGTCAGTCACTCCCGTCTCCCCAGTCTCCGGCCACACTCCACGCTCACCCGGCCTGTGACCGCGCCTTTCTATCTGGCACCCGACCCCGGGTGGAGTCTCCAAACCCAGCAGATCCCCGCGGTGCGCTCCCGCACCTCTCCTCCCGGGGGAAGAAGGTGAGTCTCCCCGGATCTGCCGCTTGTTGGGTCCCTGCTGGAGGAGCAGGGGCCCGACTGTGCCGCGGATCACGGTTTATAGCAACCCCGAGCTGAGAGCCCGCGCCTGGGCTCTGTCTCTGCAGCCGGCTTCCCTGCTCCGATACCTGGGAGCTCTGCCGCACTCAGGCACCCCCGGTCTTTCTGTGACCCCGAGGGTCCTGAGACCACACTGTCCCGCGAGGCTTCCACCCCCCACTTCGCCACCAGAGTGACGTCCCTCAGCGGAGCAGACTTCTAAAAGTTCCGATTTTGTGCTCCGTGGCTCTATCACTTGCCAGAAGCGGCCGACGGAGGCCTCTCCCCCGCCGTTTATCCTCCCAAATAACGCCTCGGATTCACTTCTCCGCACGTCCTACCTTCCAGAAAGTGGTCGCTTTTCTGTTCAGAGAGTTGTTGCTATTCTTTTCTTCGATCTCCTGTTGAGTTTGTAGGTGTTCAGAATAGTTTGATCCCTATCCAGCTGAATTCCTGAGAGGAGACGAAATCCAGGTCTCCTACTCCTCCGCCATCTTGCTCCGCCCATCAGCATCCATTCTTGATAAGTTTTTATCAAGAACAATGCAGGGATAGAAGGAACATACCTCAAGATCATAAGGGCCATCTATGAAAAACCTACAGCTCATATCCTCAGTGGGGAAAACTGAGCTTTTCCTCTAAGGTCAGGAACGACACAGGGATGTCCACTCTTACCACTATTATGTAACATAGGACTGAAATTCCTAGCCTCAGCAATCAGACAACAAAAATAAATGTCATCCAAATAAGCAAGGAAAAAGTCAAATTTCCACTATTAGAAGATGACATGGTTCTCTATGTAGAAACCCTAAAGACTCCACCAAAAAATTGCTAGAACTGATACACAAATTCAGTAAAGTTGCAGCATATAAAATCAACATACAGAAATCTGTTGCATTTCTATACACTAATGATGAAGCAGCAGAAAGAGAAATCAAGAAATCGGTCCCATTTACAATTGCATGGAAAACAATAAGATACATAGGAATAAATGTAACTAAAGACGTAAAAAATCTATACTCTGAAAACTATAGACCACTTATGAAAAAAATTGAAGGTGACACAGAGAAATGGACAAACATTCCATGTTCATGGATTAGAAGAACAAATATTGTTAAAATGTCTATACGACCCGAAGAAATCTACACATTTAATGCAATCCCTATCAAAATACCACCAGAATTTTTCACACTGCTAGAACAAACAATCCTAAAATTTGTATAGAACCACAAAAGACCCTGAAGAGCCAAAGCAATCTTGAAAAAGAAAACCAAAGCTGGAGGCATCACGATTCTGGACTTCAAGTTATATTACACTGCTGTAGTGATCAAGACAGTATGGTACTGGCACAAAAAGAGACAACATAGATCAATGGAAAAGAAAAGAAAACCCAGAAATGGACCCACAACCATATGATCAACTAATCTTTGACAAAGCAAGAAAAAATATCCAATAGAGAAAAGACAGTCTCTTCAACAAATGATGTTGGGAAAATTGGACAGCCACATGCAGAAGAATGAAACTTGACCATTCTCTAACACAATTCACAAAGATAAACTCAAAGTGGATGAAAGACCTAAATGTGAGATAGGAAACCATCAAAACCCTAGAGGATAACACAGGCAGCAACCTCTGACCTCAGCCGTAGCAACTTCTTATTAGACAGGTCTCCAAAGGCAAGGGAAACAAAAACCATTTTGAACTCTTGGTACTTCATCAAAATAAAAAGCTTTTGCACAGCAAAGGAACAATCAACAGAACTAAAAGACAACCGAAACACTATATCAAAAACTAATGATGTAATGTATGGTGATTAACAGAACATAATAAAATTAAAAAAAAAAAAAAAAAAAAAGACAACCAACAGAATGGGAGAAGATATTTGCAGATAACACATTGGATAAAGGGTTAATATCCAAAATCTGTAAAGAACTTATCAAACTCAACACCCAAAAACCAAATAATCCAGTTAAAAAATGGGCAGAAGTCCCATTTTTCCAAAGAAGACATCCAGATGGCTAACAGACACATGAAAAGAAGCTTAACATCACTCATCATCAGGGAAATACAAGTCAAAACTACAATGAGATATCACCTGACATCTGTCAGAATGGTTAAAATTAACAACAAAAGAAACAACAGATGTTGGTGAGGACGTGGAAAAAGGGGAACACTCTTACACTGTTGATGGGAATGCAAACTGATGCAGCCACTGTGGAAAACATTATGGAGGTTCCTCAAAAAAGTTAAAAATAGAATTACTCTATGACCCAGCAATTGTAGTACTAGGTATTTACCCAAAGGTTACAAAATACTGATTTGAAGGGATACATGCACATTGATGTTTATTTTTTAAAGATTTTTAAGAAGATTTATTTATTTATTTGAGAGAGAGACAGAGTGGGAATGGGGTGAGGGGTAGTGGGAGAGGGAGAGTCTTAAGCAGACTCTACACTGTCCCATGACCCTGAGTACATGATCTGAGTCGAAACCAACAGTCAGATGCTTAACTGACTGCGCCATCCAGACATCCCACACCCCAACGTTTATAGCTTCATTATCAACAATAGCAAATTATGGAAAGAGCCCAAATGTCCATTGACTGAGGAATGGATAAAGAAGTGGATATATATATATATATATATACATATAGATATAGATCGATCTGTCTATCATCTATCTACCTATTATCTATCATCTATCTATCTATCTATCTATCTATCTATCTATCTATCTATCATCTATCATCTGCATGGAATAATGCTTGGCCATCAAAAATAATGAACTTTTGTAATTTGTGAACGACATGGATGGAACCAGAGGGCATTATGCCAAGCAAAATAAGTCAGTCAGAGAAAGACAAATACCACATGATTTCTTTCATATGTGTAATTTAAGAAAGAAAACAGATGAGCATGGGGGGGAAAAGAGAGGCAAGCCATAAAACAGACTCTTAACTATGGGGTACAAACTAGGGGTTGCTGGAAGGGAGTTGTGTAGGCAGATGGGTTAAATGGATGATGGGTATTAAGGAGGGCACTTGTGATGAACACTGGGTGTTGTATGTAAGTGATGAAACCCTGAAACTAAAATTACACTGTATGTTAACTGGAATTTAAATAAAAATTTAAAAAAAGGAAAAAAAGTGACTGTGATAGAGCAGAGAAACAAACAAAAATATTCAAGTGAACCATTTCCTGAAATACTCTTAAATATTCTTTTTTCTTTTTTAAGGATTTTATTTATTTATTTGAGAGAGTGAGAGAGAGAGAGATCATGAGCAGGGGGAAGGGTAGAGGGAGAGCAGACTCCCCGCTGGGCAGGGAACCCGATATGGTACTTGATCCCAGGACCCTGGGACCATGACCTGAGCTGAAGGCAGACGCTTAACTGACTGAGCCACCCAAGCACCCCAAATGTTCTTTTAATTATAAACTAATATCACCTATTCCTACTCTCTATCATTTTTAAGATGTTTAAATCATATCTGTAACTTAAATTATATCTTCAAATGCAGCAAAAATGGAGAAATATTTGAAGGCAAACGAAACATCCTTGCTCACTCTTGTCAGATTTAACTTCTTCCCTCCACAATTTTGGAAAAAGAAATGATTTGACTTTTCTAGCACAAAGGTTGAATGAGAAAAAACACAGGATTTTCTCCTCTATATGCTTTCATTGAATGCCATCCTGGAATTGGGACTGTACTAAAACTGAGACTTTTTAAAAATCTCAGAAGAAAGAAAATGAAAACAGTGATTTTGAAAAGAATGAGAAAACATAGGGAAATCAATACTGTTACAACAAATATCATAACTTGTGTATTACTCTAGTGGGACTAGTTATGAGAAAATATACATTAAGAAGTATCTATTAGCGGGGCGCCTGGGTGGCTCAGTTGGTTAAGTGACTGCCTTCGGCTCAGGTCATGGTCCTGGAGTCCCTGGATCGAGTCCCGCATCGGGCTCCCTGCTCGGCAGGGAGTCTGCTTCTCCCTCTGACCCTCCCGACCCTCCCCCCTCTCATGTGCTCTCTCTCTCAGTCTCTCTCTCTCAAATAAATAAATAAAATCTTAAAAAAAAAAAAGAAGTATCTATTAACATTGTTTCAGCCTCCAATAATATTCTGTATTTCTAATGAGGTATTTTGAGCATTCATTGCACCCTTTGAAAAACTGGTGATGATGAAATTTCTACTATATCTCAAATTAAGGTCTATTTTACTCCACTATGGATCCAAATGATGAAACTGTATCCACTTAATACTTATTCTAACATAAGCAATGATAACAAAGAAATTTACCTTCCCCTCCTTTTTTTGTTTTTTTTAATGGTAAAATACATATAATATAAAATTCACGATCATAATCTTTTTAATTTTAATTAATTCATTAATTAATTAATTTTGAGAGAGGGGTAGGGTCAGAGGGATAGGAGAGAGAATCTTAAGCAGGCTTTATGCCCGGCATAGAGCTTCATGCAGAGCTCGATCTCTCGACCCTGAGATCATGACCTGAGCTGAAATCAAGAGTCAGATGCTTAACCAACTGAGCCTGACTGTGCCCTCATCAACACCATTTTTAAGTGTAAAATTTTAGTGGTATTGAATACATTATAATGTTGTGTTACCATCGATTGTGGAATCGATCTGTATATATATTTTCCTCTTGTAAAACTGAAACTCTGTATTCATTAAGCAATAACTTCCCATCCCCTCTCCTTCTAGCCCCTGACAACCACCATTCTGCTGTGTGTTTCTATGATCTTGACTACTCTAAGAACTTTATATAAGCAAAATCATACACTATTTATCTTTTTGCAACTGGCTAATTTCACTTGCACAATGTCTTCCAAGTTCATCCACGTTGTAACATAAGTGAAAATTTTCTTCTTTTCTAAGGCTGGATAATATTCTGATGTACATATATATCATATTTTGCTTGCTTATTCATTCATTGATGGACACTTGGGTTAGTTCCAGGTTTTAACTATTGTGATTAATCCTGCTACGAACATGGGTCTGCAAATATCTCTTTGAGATCCTGTTTCCAATTATTTTGAGTATATACCCCAAAGTGGAATTGCTGGATCCTATGATAATTCTATCTTAATTTTTTTGAAGAATCTTCATCTATTTTCCATGATGGCTGTACAGATTGATATTCCCACCAACGATATCTCAAGAGTTTCTGCTTTTCCGCATCCTTGCCAGTATTTGTTATCTTTTGGGTTGTTTTGATAACAGCATCCTAACAGGTGTGAGGTGACATCTCATTGTGGTTTTGATTTGTATTTCCCAGATGATTAGTGATGTTGAGCATCTTTTCATGTGCCTGTTGGCCATCTGTGTCTCTTCTATGGAAAAATGTCTATTCCTATACTCTGACCATTTTTAAATCAGAATCTTTGTGTTTTTTGTTATTGAATTTGTATGAGTTCTTCATGTATTTTGGGTACTAACCCTTTTTGGATATATGATTGCCAATATTTTCTCCCATTCAGTAAGTTTCCTTTTAATTTTGGTGATGGTTTCCTTCACTGTGCAGAACCTTTTTAGTTTGTTGTAGTCCCCTTTATTTTTGCTTTTGTATCCCTTGCCTTTGGAGTCAGATCAAAAAAAAAAAAATCTGTAAGACTGATGTCAAGGAGATTACCTCCTATGTTTTCTTCAAGGAGTTTTATGGTTTCAGATCTTACATTCAAGTCTTTAATCTGTTTTAAATTGATTTTTGTATATGGTGTAAGATAATGGTCCAATTTCATTCTTTTGCATTTAGCTGTCAAATTTCCCAGAACCATTTGTTGAAGGAACTCTCCTTTTCCCATTGTGTATTTTTGCCCCTTTTGTAAATTAATTGACTGTACATGTGTGCATTTATTTCTGGAGTTTTTTTTTATTAGGGTTTAGATCAGATTTAGAAAATATTATAAATTATGTTCTTGCTTTCCTACTTCTAGAAAGGATAAAATTAATGTTTGGATAGTTCACAGGATAATTATAATGGAATATATTTTCTCTATTATTTAACCAAAATTTCAAGACTTAGAAAATATTATAAATTATGTTTTTGCTTTTCTACTTCTAGAAAGGATAAAAGGATAAAATTAATGTTTGGATACTTCACAGGATAATTATAATGGGATAATATTTTCTCTATTATTTAACCAAAATTTCAAGATTTAACAATGTGGTTTTTAAAAAGTGTTCACTGGGATAACTTTTGTATTATTATTCTTTTTGTCATTCTCTTTTATGGTCACTTCCTTATTTTTCTTTTTATGATTTTTATTAGCAAACAGAAAACTTGGTAAAACACCGATGGATATTTTGGGTACTCTTGCTAAGAAAATTATTATTATTATTATTATTATTTTAAAGATTTTGTTTGTTTATTTATTTATTTGACAGAGAGAGAGAAACAGCATGAGAGGGGATAGGGTCAGAGGGAGAAGCAGGCTCCCCGCCGAGCCGGGAGCCCGATGTGGGACTCGATCCCGGGACTCCGGGATCATGACCTGAGCCGAAGGCAGTTGCTTAACCAACTGAGCCACCCAGGCACCCAAGAAAATTATTATTAATCTGAGACTGTAGTCAATAGCCCAGATGAGATTTCTTATTAGACCTTTAGAATATAAACTTTCCCCTCCAAACTTCTGGGCTGGAGTAATCCTGTATATATAGACTTGTTTGGATGCTAGTGACATTCTTATTTGAACCAGTTTACCTCATCATTAATCTCAGGGCTTTATAAAATATAATGCAATCCTAGAAAAGAGTACAGTAAGTTCTATTATGGACACAGTCTTCATTTCTCTTTCTCATATTTCCAGGCTAAGACAGCTTGGTCAAAAGACTTTCTTGAACTCAAAGCTAAAAAACTACAAAAACTTTTTGTTTTGTTTTGTTTATCCAAAGGTCTCTGGGGATTCTACTTAGAGCCTGTATACCAAGTATAGGGTCTATCCTGCATTTAATGATAAGGGTTTGAGGGATATTAATTTAGAAGAATGTTTATAATTAGTACCATATGCTCAAGTATATGGTTAGGTTTCTTTTTAATAATGCTTGTTTTTATTATTATAAATTTTGTGGAAATACTGCCAGAGGTATTCATGGGCTAACAATCTCACATGGTGAATAGAGAAAGATTTAACTTCTTCCTACTTCAAAAATTAGTTCTAAAATTGCTCTGTCTTTTTCTAATTGAGCACCTACCTTCAATTAGTCAAAATGCCAGTGATGGTCTTCTCACAGCACAACTCCTAATTTAAATTGATAAATCTACTTTAAAAGCAATTTCTAGAGAAATCTTCATCTCATCAACTCCTGAGTTTCACTTTGGGCTCACCCAGGTTCTGCCTTTTGCTCCTTAATTGGCAATCTTGTTCTAGAAAGCACTGTTACTCATCTTTTCTCTATCTGACCTTGGGGTCCAATTACCAAGATTTCAGGTACCTCACTAAAGAATTGCCCCAGCATCTGTCTGTTATATAAGAACAAAAAGGGTTTGTCCTGGAAATTAGCCTTGAAGTTAAAAGGCTGCTTGGCAGAGTGTAAACACCAAATCAGTTGCTCTGACTTTGCACCAACATCTATGAAGTCAACTGGCCCTTTGTCTTGTTCTTGGCTAAATTTCTCATTTTCCAAACTGTATTTCCAAACTATTTTCTCATTTTCCAAACTATTTACATAGTGAATTTAAGGTTTCCATGATTATACCCTGCCTTGTATGGAAAATATGACAGAAAAATGTTTATAATTCTCAGCCACTCTCCATGAATGTACATGGAATGTTTATAAACTCCGTTTTGCTGAGCCTTCAAAAACTTAAACACAGTAATAAAGGATGCCTACAAGAATGCAACAATTGTGTAACTCAGATGGAGTACATTTCTCTGCATACAAAAGAGATACAAATAAAGGCCAAGATGAGCTATTCAGGGAGATTTAGACAGGAGTCTGGGAGTTTAGAGGCCGTATGCAAGAATGAAGCAACCCAGATAATAATTGAGAAGAGAAATAAAGAAACATAGACTGATTTAACATATTATGTATTGTGTGATAAATGCAGTCACATTCATTTCCCCTCTATAATCTTCAGTAACACTTCTATTTCTCATTTATGCCTGATGGAGTGAGTTTTCTTTGGGCAGAATGATAAGCTCCATGGAGAGATAGGCTGTTTATGGACTGGATATAGATGGGTTTCATTGTGTGCTCACTTTGTGTGTTCAGTATTTCCCAACAAGTTTTCCACATGATTGTTTATTGCTGAAATGTGTTGATCTAGATGGTCTTCCACCCCTTGTATTTACTTAAGTAATACGGATTGGAAGTTTGTCTTCCCCCAGAATTCATATATTGAAATCCTAACTCCCAAGGTGATAGTATTAGGAGGTCAGATCTTTGGGAGGTGATTAGGTCATGAGGATTCAATGTATGCAGAGATCCTACTTTCTGTTTCATAAACAGTAACTTCTAGCTATAACTTCACATGGCAGAAAGTGTAAAGGATCTCTCTAGCACCTCTTTTATAAGGGTAATAATCCCATTCATGAGGGCTCCGTTCTCATGATTGACAGTGCAGCTCCTGAGAGTTTATAAAAACAAAATTGCTGACCCCAATCCAGAACTATTAAATCTAGCATTTTAAAACCTTGGACTTCCTAGCCTTTGTAAATGTGAAAAATAAATGTTGTTATTAAGCTACTCAGTTCATGGTATTTTGTTATAGCCTCTCAAATGGACTAAGACAGTAAGATTCTTTCAACACTACTAATGAACACTGATCTGCAGACAGGGCCAAGAGAACATCATACATATACTTGAAGTGATAGTTAAAATCCATTTCCCTATGCATTGTCTCCATCATTCTAGAGTCAGTGGTTTGGATTGGGGCCAGCAATTTTGATTTTATAAGTTACCAGGAGATTTTGAAGCTAAAGATAAAGAATCACTCCTTTGTATCTCTATCTGATCACAGGCCTGACCTGGATCATTGTCAGTTTTGTTGCTGAGCTGGAATCCTTGCTCTTTCTTAGAGCTGTTCGGTCATGGGGAATTACTAAAAAATGGGGATATCCAGGAAACTGGCAGTCATCAGATAGTTGAGCCTCAACAAACATTAATTTCTTTCTCTCTTCCTTAAATAGGCAAAATTACAACTAGTTTATAAATTATAGTAGTCTTTTCCTCATACAATGCAAATATGAAAACTTTTTTGCCAAGACATATAAAAAATTGGTCAATCCTCTTTGAGGCAACCCCCTACAATATGTGAAATATATTTTTATACCTTATCGCTGATGTTACAAATACTGGACAGGCAATATAAACATGTTCTCTGTATAGCTTCTGCTCTTATTTCTTCTCAAGGACTTTACTTCTGTATTCTCTCTCTAGTACATTAGAAATACTTCCTTTGCTCTTGGCTTATTCCTAACTTGAGGGTGGGGAGGCATGGAATATGCATCACATATCTGAAAATAAAAACAAAGAAACTACCTTCATTCTACAGCCTTTCAGCTATCACCCCCTTTGATTCATCCTCTCTGAAACCAAACTTCTTTAGCATTGTTATTTTACTTCCTCACCTCTTATTCATTCTGCATCACATTCTAATGGGTCTTGTGCTCCCAGTCAAGAACTGAAACTTCCAAATTGCCATATCCAAAGGATACTTCTGGGTTCTAATTTGCCCTCTCAGTAACAACTAATCCAGATGCTCACGTCTTCCTTTATAAACATTCTCTTCTCTTGGCTTTCATGACAACGCTCTCTTGTTTTCCTTCAACTATTCTGACTCCACTATCTCAGTGTTCATCGGTGTCTCTTCATCTATGTTACATCTAAATTTCTTAGAGCTGGGACCTTTCTCTTGAATATCTCTTCTCTCTCAGGGTGATCTCATTGGGTTCAATGACCAAAAAATTGTGACTACTTGCTGGTTTCTAATCAAATTGTATTTGAAGATCTGATTTCTTTAATTCCAGGTCTTTATAGCCAACCCTGTTTTACATCTTCATTTGCATATCACTTAAGCATCTCAACTTAATATATATGCAACTCTTTTTTTTTAATAAATCTTTTTTAAAGATTTTATTTATTTATTTGACAGAGAGAGAAAGAGAGAGAAAGTGAGCACAAGCAGGGTGAGGGGCAGAAGGAAAGGAAGAAGCAGGCTCCCCTCTGAGCAGGGAGACTGTCCTGGAACTTGATCCCAGGACCCTGGGATCATGACTGGAGCCGAAGGCAGATGCTTAACCGACTGAACCACCCAGGCACCCCTATATACAACTTTGACTTTCATGCCTCTTATTTTTTCTTAGTCTTCTATATGTTATTAAGTGCTAGAACCAGTTGCTAAGAGCCAAAACAAAACAAAACAACAAAAAAACCCTCCTTCTGTCTTTCCCCTATAAAGTACTATGAGACTCACTTGATTTTTTCTTTCATTAATCTCTACCCCCCACCACCACACACACAATCAGGAAGATGTACTGATTTTAGCTCTAAAATATATTTCAAATTTGTTGTTTTTCTCCTTTTACTGCCTTTTTGGTGTAAGCTACTATCATATTTTTTTCACTTGGATTTTTGCAATAGACTCCTAATTTCTATTTGTCTTTTTCCAAGCCATTTTTCACAACCAGAAAGAACTGTATTTCAAAAGCAAAAATCATTATCACATTATTGCCCTGATTAAATACCCTTCGATGTCTCCCTATTGCACTTAAGATAAGTCAAATATATTATATATAATATATATATTATAATTAAATATATATAATAAATTAAATATGTATATTAAATATATAATGATCTGAAGGACCTCTTATGATCAGAGAATTGAGTAACTCTTCAACTCCTTCTAATACCACCTTTCTAACAAAAAGCACGACTTCTTTTTTTTGTTTTTGAATATGCACAGCTCTTTCTTGTTTTAGGAACTTTATCTTTCCTCTTCATTCTGTATGGAAACTTTTCTATTGGGTTTGGCATAGCTCAAATTATTACCTTTTAATGAGGTCTTCTTTCAACATCTTACCTAGAGAATAACTCCCCAATTCCATCCCATGTTGTTTATTTTCTTTCTTGTACTTAGCTTCGTTTGTAATTATCTTCTGTATCTATTGATTTACTTGTTTATTCTCTCTTGTCATCACTACAATTTATACTTTTGAGGGAAGAGATCTCATCCATTACACTCACCGCTGATTGTGCAATGTGCAGCATGTTCCCTTGCAATTAGTGGAACTTAATAAATATTCATTGAATAAACAAAGGAGGAGTTGACTGAATGGACCATGGAGCCCTCTAGTTCCAAGTCTCAACAGCTTTTCTTCAGAGTGGTTGTACTTTTAAAACCTAAAAATAAATCAATGTATAGTTTAAATATGAGTCCAAGGATTTTAAGGCTTCTTTACATACATTAATCATAAAATCTCAAGGAACAAGTCGGTAGAAATGGCCTTCTGATAAATGTGTTTTAATTCTCATCACCTACTTGTATAATTTAATGAAACTCTATTTCCCCTTCAGTGTAGTTTATTTCCAAACATATTTTAGGTGAATGACATAAAAATTCTCATATCCTCGTAAACAGAAAGAGAAGTGTCTTGTTTGCTCTGATGATGTCTTACTACCACATTCCCAACAGTACCCTAAAAAGCCAATGAAACTGTTGGCCAATTTCTATTAAGAGGAGTTCAAACAAAACCAAAATAGTTGTTTTGGAAGATAGGCATTGGAGCTAAGTGGATAATTGTGAAGATATTCTGTTTACCAGGTTTACTTATTTACCTATTTGAAATGATTGTTGAAAGTCACTGAACCCCAATTCTCATTGGGATGTAATTTAGCTTGTTGCTGTCAGTGGCATATGAAAAATGGGAAGATAGTAGAAGTCCATTCTAGACAGAAAGCATTTTATCACTGACATTATTAAAATTCTTATGCACGGTAATAATAATAGGCAGGATGATTTCTAGTCATTTTTACTGTTGCTTACAATTTTCTATAGAAAATGCACCCCATTATTGCCTACATCATGAGGGAGACTTCTCTTAAGGTACTTGTCTCTCATTTGATATACCACTGGCTACTAAGGTAGTTTTTTGAATGAGACGTATATAAATATAAATACATATAATTAATTATATATATCACCAAAATTATAGTTTTATTATATATACAGTTATATATATAATTAGTTAAGTAACTTATTAGTTATATATATATTATATATAACCAATTTTATTATTATTCTATGTATCTATCTGAAGTTTTTCATATAATGCAAGCAAAAGCTAATATGCCAGAAGAAGTGACCAGAAATAATTAATACAAATTCCTAAGATTATATTTTATATAGAATTAATAAATCAAGACAGGACCTTGCCTTCCTGACCATGAAGAACAGGTACACTATTACCTATATTAGACACTAATATTTGATATTGTATATAGTATCCTCTTCCTAACACAAAAAACACTGTATTATACATGCTGATTTATGATTTGCTTTTTTTAAGTGTTTTTTTTTTTTTTAATTCCAGTATAGTTAATATAACTCATCATGATAAGTGTACTCTTTAATCCCCATTGCCTGTTTCACCTGTCCCCCCACCTACCTTTCCTCTGGTAACCATCAGTTTGTTCTCTAAGGTTAAGAGTCTGTTTCTTGGTTTGTCTACCCCCCCTTTTTTTCTTCTTTGTTCATTTGTTTTGCTTCTTAAATTCCACATATGAGTCAAATCGCATGGTACTTCCTTTTTTTTTTTTTTTTTTTTTTACTCAAATATATTTTGGGACATTTCCATAATAGATAGCTCCCTCATTTTTTCTTAGTTACATAATATTTGATTGCATGCATGTACTGTAATTTAATTTATGTAACTAATTGCTTATTTATGAAATACAGATAATTACCAGTCTTTTATTATTAAAAAAATGCTCTAATGAATAGCCCTTTAAATAAGTCATTTTAAGTGTGCTAGTATAATTCTGGGTTAAGTTCCCAGAAAGATAGGAGATCTCAGATTGTATGTTCTTTTTGATATTCAAGATGAAGATCAAATTTTATAATGTAGGTAAAAATTTGAAAATTTTGCCCCTGAATTTTTACATCCAATATATTTTTAAAGTATTTTATGGTAGGGAATTCTGGTTATTTAGTATAGTATTTTAAGTTATACATTTAACAATCTCTGGAAGTACATTTCAAATTTTCCATCCTGTTTTGCATTTAAGATCCCCAATTTATATTAAGGATAATTCTTTCTTTTCCCATCATGACAAGAACATAAGTAAAACACACATAAAACATTTTAAAATTTTAAAACAAAATTTTCTATCAACACTTCTGGTATGAAAAGCAGTAGGTTTCAATTTTTTTTTTTAAGATTTTATTTATTTATTTGACAGAGAGAGACACAGTGAGAGAGGGAACACAAGCAGGGGGAGTGGGAGAGGGAGAAGCAGGCCTCCCTTGGAGCAGGGAGCCCGATGCGGAACTCGATCCCAGGACCCCAGGACCAGGACCCGAGCCGAAGGCAGATGCTAAATGACTGAGCCACCCAGGTGCCCCAGTAGGTTTCAATTTTAATTGCACATCAGAACCACCTGTTAGGCTTTTAGAGCATACTTTTTTTAATCTCCACCCTGGATGATTCTTGGGTGGGCCTCATACATTGTCTTCCATGTTCCGCAGGTTATTCACACATATTTATATTTAAGAACAGTTGATCTTAAATATATAAGAATTTTAAAAGTACTATTATTTAAAAACTTCATTTTAGTTACTAGATGATGAGTTCACTTTTAAATTGTCTACCATCTTCTCTGCACCATCTTAATGAAATCATTGAAAGTCTAGTTGGAATAACTTGAACACAGGATAGCCATAGAATGTATGTGCTAGGTCACTATCGCCCTGCTTAACATTGGATGTATTTACCATTATCATGTGCAACATGCAGGGTATTATCCCAATCTGAATTTCAAAAGTTACAGAAATTTTTTTTCTAATTAATCATTTCACATCTCTTATGTTGCAATGCAAAGTCATATTGGTTTGCTAGTGACCAGAATTACTTAATGTTACTTCTGAAGATTCTATTTTATGCAGAATTAATGAGTCAAGACATAGGCTTACCTTCCTCATTAGGACAAATTAGACAATATAATATGAAAAGGAAATGAAAGATTTCTAAAGTGGGTATCAGTTAAGTTGATAATAGGCAATAAAGCCCCAGAGCAGAGACAGAATAATAATTTTTAGCATAGATCAGTAGTAATCTGAAATTTAAAACAATTTACTATACAAATGTCTATGAAAAAAGCTATTAAACAAAGAAAAGGTCATAAATTTTCAGCTAACCTAATGAAACATTAAATAATGACCTACTTCGTGAGAATATACTGTGACTTTTGAAAATAGACTTGTACTAAATGGTTATTTTATATCATCAATGTATATAAAAAATGGTTTCCAAAGTAGAACGAACACTGATAAAATGTCTCCTACATAACGTGATAAAACACTAACACTAGAAAACAAGGAACAACTTCCAAGCTACTTTATCATTCTCTGAAAAGAGCAGTTCAATATCTTCCTCCCTAATCTCTGACTCACATGGCCAGAGGGATGAACCTAATAGTTTGTCTTGAGTAGCATATCTTACAAGAAGTAAAGATACTTGAATCACTCTCAGTGCTTAGGGAGAAGAACATTGACCATGTGCCCCCTTAGGTAAGGTTTCTTATGAATGAAGTGATGAGGTGATGGTCAAGACAATTTCCTCCATCTCCTTCATCCTTTTCTCTGTTCTATTCTACATTTTATAAATTTGAATGTTTCTAAGATTTATAGAATATTCAATTTTGAGGCTTAACATCAGAATTCAGTGTTGATAATATCTGTTTGGCATTGATTAGCCAATACATTTCAACAGTTTCAAAACATTAATTCAGCTCTATTTTGTTTCAGATATCATTTTATTTATTTGCACTTTGCTAAGCACGAAATATCTCTATATTTTGAAAAATGCAATAGAAAATATTAATATGAATTATATATATGTGATGAAAAAGATTATATCAATCAAATACCATTGACCATGTTCAAGTAATTTGTCTTTGGGAACAAATTTTAAATCATAGTAAATACAATTTTATTTTTTTAATTTAATTTATTTTTTGAGATTTTAGTTATTTATTTGAGAGAGAGAGATAGTGAGAGAGAGAGCACGAGAAGGGGGAAGAGGGAGAAGCAGGGAGCCCAATGAGGGGCTCAATCCCAGGACCCTGGGATCATGACCTGAGCTGAAGGCAGACACTTAACTGACTGAGCCACCCAGGCGCCCCACAAATACAATTGTAATCTGTATTTATTTTTTCTTACATGTCTTTGAGTCACATTAGTAAATTTTTAGTTTTTATTTTTAAATTTTTGGTTTTTGTGGTAAAAACACTTAATATGAGATATACCCTATAAATAAATGTTTATGTTTATAATACAGTATTGTTAGTTATGGGCACAATATTGAATAGCAGATCTTTAGAAGTTAATCATTTTGCGTAACTGAAACATACTTATTGTGAATAGCAAATCCCTATTTTCTCTTTTCCCCCAGCCCTTGGAAACCACTATTTTACTCTCTGCTTCTATGTGTTTAACTATTTAAATTATTTTAAAGAGTTTCATTTATTTATTTGTCAGAGAGAGAGAGGGCACAAGCAGGGGGAGCTGCAGGCAGAGGGAGAAGCGGGCTCCCTGCTGAGCAATGAGCCTGATGCAGGGATCCATCTGATGTCATGTCACATACAGCAGATTTCTTCTTTTTAAAGAATGAATAAAATTCATTCATTTATTCATTGCATGAATATACCAAATTTTCTTTATATATTCATCTATTTTTTTTTAAGATTTATTTATTTATTTGAGAGAGAGAGAGAGAGGAAAGAGCAAGAGAGAGTGAGAGCAGGGGGAGGGCAGAGGGAGAGTAAGAGGCAGAGAATCTCTAGCTGACTCTCCCCTGAACGTGAGCCCTACATGAGGCTTGATCCCACGACACAGATCATGACCTGAGTTAAAATTAAGAGTCAGACACTTAAGTGACTGAATCACCCAAGCACCCCTATCCATTCATCTACTGAGGGACATTTAGATTATTTCTACATCTTGGCTATTGTAAATAATGCTGCAGTGAATGTGGGAATGCAAATATCTCTTCAGGATCCCGATTTCATTTTTTTTTTTTTGAATAAATCTGGAAGTAGTATTGCTGTATAATGTTATATTTCTATTTTTAATTTTCTTGAGGAAGCTCTATACTGTTTTCCATAGCAGTTGAATTATTTTATACTCCCATCAAGAGTAACAAAGGTTCTAATTTCTCTACCTCCTTGCTAACACTTATCTTTTGTTTTCTTGATAATAGCCATCCTAAAAGGTATGAGGTGTTATATCATTATACTTTTGATTTCTATTTCCCTGGAGGTTAGTTATGTTGAGTATCTTATCATATATCCATTGGTCATTTGTATGCCTTCTTTGGAGAAATGTCTATTCTGTTCCTTTGCCCATTTCTTAATTAGTTTATTTTTATTTTTATTTTATTTTTTTACTATGGAGTTGAATGAGTTCCTTATATATTTTAGATATTAACACCTTGTCAGATGTATGGTTTTAAATATTTTCTCCCATTTTGTAGTTTCTTTTTCATTCTTCTGTTTCCATTGCTGTGTAGAAACCTTTTAGTTTACTGTAGTATCACTTGTTTATTTTTACCCTTGTTGCCTACGCTTTTGGTGTCATATCAAAGCATTCAGTGCCAAGAACAACGTCATGAGACACTCCCCTTATGTTTTCTTCTAGAATTTTTATGGTTTCACATCTTAACATTTAAATGTTTAATCTATCTTGGTTTAATTTTTGTGAAGGTGTATGATAAGGGTCTAATTTCATTTTTTTTCCCCATGTGGACATTCAGTTTTCCCAGCACCACTTATCGAAGAGAGTATTCTTTGCCCATTCTGTTTTTTTTAGTACACTTGCTGAAGATCAGTTGCCTATGTATGTGTGGGTTTATCTTGGAGCTGTCTCTGTTACATTGATCTACATGTCTATTTTTAAGCCAGTACAATACTGTTTTAATCACTGTAGTTTTATAATATATTTTGAATTAAGAAGTGTGATGCCTCCAATTTTCTTCTTCTTTCTCAAGATTTTGGCTATCTTTGTGATTGCAAATGAATTTTAGTTTTTTTTTTTCTATTTCTGTAAAAAAATGCCACTAGATTGCTCTGAGTAGTATTGACAGTTGAACAAAGTTTTTCAATTCATGAACATGAGATTTTTTTCCATTTATTTGTATCTTCTTTAATTTCTTTTATCAATATTTGGAGTTTTTACTATATAAATTTTACCTCCTTAAGTAAGTGTATTTCTAAGCATTTCATTTTTTAATGCTATTTAAATGGGATTATTTTTAAATTTCTTTTTCATGGGGTGCTTGGGTGGGCTCAGTCAGTTAAGTGTCAGACTCTTGATTTTGGTTCAGGTCATGATCTTGGAATCCTGGATGCGAGCCCTGCATTGGGCTCCATGATGAGTGGGGAGTCTGCTTCTCTCCCTCTCCTTCTGCCCCTCCTCCCTCTCATGCTCTCTCTCTCTCTCAAACAAATAAATAAATCTTTAAAAAAATTTCCTTTTCATATAGTATGTTGTTAGTGTATAGAAATGCAACTGATTTTTGTATTTTGATTTTGTATTCTGTAACTTTACTGAATATATTTATTTTTTCTAAAATTTTTTTTTTGTGTGGAATCTTTAGATTTTGCTACATATAAGATTGTGTCATCTGTAAGCATAGATAATTTTATTTATTCTTTTTTTAAGTTATAATTTTTATTTGACAAAGTCATCCAGTTTCAGAATCATTAAATATTTATTGAGTATCTTCTGTACCATGCATTTTCACATGACACCTTCATTTAGTGCTCAGAAATGTATAAATTTGATGTTTTTAATAATACAAAAGAAAGTGACTTGTGAGTACTGTAACCATCAGACTACATAAAGATACATTTCAGATTCTTTAACTTGGGCTATTTATTCTTTTTATGATTCAAATGCATTTTATTTCTTTTTGTGATCTAGTTGCTCTCTCTAGAGTTCCAGTACTATTTTGAATGGAAGTGGTGAGGGTGAGCATCCTGAAAAGCTAGGATCAGATGGCTTCACCAGTAAATTCTACCAAGTAGTTAAAGAAGAATTAGCACCAATCTTTCTCAATCTCTTCTAAAAAATTGAAGAGGAGGAAACATTTCCAAACTTATTTTATGAGGCCAACATTATCCTGATACCAAAGCTGGACAAAGACACTACAAGAAAAGACAACTACAGGCCACTATCTCTGATAAACATAGACACAAAAATCCTCAACACAAGTAAATTGAGTTCAATAGCACATTAAAATAATCATACAGTATGACCTACAAGGATTTGTCTCTGGGATACAAAGATGGTTCAACACATGAAAATCAATTAATGTGAAACACCACATTAACAGAATGGAGGATAAAAACCACATGATCATTTCAATAGATGCAGAAAAAGTATTTGACAAAATGTACACACTTTCATAATAAACACTCTAAACAAATTAGTAATAAAAGGAAATTATCTTAACATAATAAAAGCCATCTAACATCACACTAAACAGTAAAAATTGAAAGCTTTCCCTTAAAGATTAGTAGAACTTCTATTCTGTTTCCTGTATTCCACATATGGTGAAACCATATGATAATTGTCTTTCTCTGATTGACTTATTTCACTCAGCCTAATACCCTCCAGTTCCATCCATGTCAATGTAAATGGTAAGATTTCATAGGGGAAGGGATGGAAAACTGAATGGGAAGAAATCAGAGAGGGAGACAAACCATGAGAGACTATTAACTATAGGAAACAAACTGAGGGTTGCTGGAAGGGAGGTGGGTGGACGGATGCGGTAACTGGGTAATGGGCATTAAGGAGGGCACACGGTGTGATGAGTACTGGGTGTTATATGCAACTGACGAATTACTGAACTTTACCTCTGAAACTAATGATGTACTATATGTTAGGTAATTGAATTTAAATAAAAAAAAAAGATTAGTAGAACTTCTAATTTCTATTAGTATAACCATAAAACTTAAGAGCTGAGTGAAACCTTCAACAACATAAAATGAAATCTGATTTGGTAGCTTTAGTTACTTGATCTAAATGCAAATGTAATACATAGGTAAAACATACTCTTGACTTTTCACAAAGATAATTTCACTCACTGTTTTCTTTGTTATTAATTCATCTTTTTTCAACTTTAAGTTAAAGAAAGGGACTAGTTTCTACACACAAAAATTAATTTTAAATATTGACATGTTGAATAGCATGCAATTCATTTATTTTGTCTAAGTTAATACCGTGTATGTTTTGGAAACATTGTTAATTAACATGCATGCTGTATATTTAATAAACTTCTAAAATGAGTTTTGTGCCAAATGCTTTAAATATATATATAATAAATAACATCCACTAATGTTAACTTCTAAGGATAGTGCAGCACCAGAGAGAGGAAAAAAAAAAGTAAAATTACATTTCTTCAACAAATTTGTCCAATGAATGGCTACCCACTGAGTTTTTAAGCAAAACTACTGGATAATAATTGATGGCAACGAAATGCCTAAGATACTTATTAATAAAGATAATAATAATAAGAAGCATTTTGTAATGTTTTACAATGTTTAAAGTGCATGTATCTGTATTACACATTTTAATTGTTATATGTCTTAGAAATTGCCTTTTTCTATTTCACATGGTCTCCGTTTCAGCTGGTGACAGTAAAGGAGCGTGTACTTGAAGTTGGCAGACTTTACTTCAAATCCTAGCTTTGCCACTTGGTGATGGAATCAGGCAGAGTTTTACCTTTTTATGAACCTCAATTAATTTGACCCCTAAAATAAATTATATATATAATACTAATAGCAATATATATTATAAATATAAATAATAATTTATATATAAAAATAGTAACTGATTACCTTCCCATCCTTTCTTGTTGTGTAATGTCTTGATTTGTTAAAAATTAATTTTACTCTTTTAAGATAAAAGACTACCTATCTCTTAAGGACATCCTTTAGTAATCTGCATTGTTAGTTAAAATTTTTATATCTTATGAACAGAAATTGACAAACGTTTTCTGCAAAGGAACAGCTAAATATTTTCTGCCTTTTGGGGCATGCAGTCTGTCTTGTAACTACTAACTCTGCAGTTATACCAGGAAAGCAGACATGGACAATACATAAAAAATATTGAGTATGGTGTGTTCCTATAAAATGGTATTTACAAAAACAAGCTGTAGGCCATAGATTTCCCTTCAGTTCCAGAGGGAGATCAAAGTAATAGAAGGTAATTGTTAAGAATATTGTTCAGAAATGCAATTTGGGTGAGGAAGAGGAGGAGATTACTGATAAATAAAACCAGACTTTGGATAATATTGCATACTCCATCACTGAATTTTGTGAAATTTGTAAAATTATTTCCTAAAATTTGCAGAGTATAAAAAGAAATGACAGGTTTTCTATTCAAATATAAGTTGTGTACTAATTTTACATTACATATATTAAACTTCAGTTAGTGTAGATTTTATTCTCATTTTTCTCCTTCAAACCTATGTATGGAAAGAGAGTGTCAAATATGCATATCTTTGTGCCAACTTTGTATTAACTCACTTGATAAAATGATTGCTTTCAAAAAATTCATATTTTTAGAAATTTTTTCCTTTGTACTTTACTAATAGGTAAAATTCTGTCCATTAATACAACTAAGATATTTATGACTTTCTGAATCAAATTAAAATGCAAATATTTGAGCACTAAATTTATATTCTTAAAGCCTATTGACATGCTTTAACATCAACAATTGTTTTTGGATAATTTTTCTTCATTTGTTTTTAGGTCTTTTATCCGCATGCTTTTCTCAGTATTTTCCAAATCTGCAAAGGTTGCAGTTAGCAACCTTTATCTTACTAGGCTTATTCTGAGTCCATTAGAAATGTACTTTTAAAATGTAGGTAATAGTTTTGTACTCGGTCACTGTGTTTAGAAAGAAAAATTAAAAACTTCTAGTGATGCTGTGTTTTTTTTTTTTTCCTTTTACAATGTATTGTATATGCTAGTGGAAAACTTCTGAGAAATATCTGGGATAAAGAAGAAAGCTCCTCACATGATGATGAAAATTACTTTGAGAATCTTGATTAAGTCACATTAAATATAAATGTGTATTTTATCAGATTTTGTGTTTTGTTTTACAGGCATCAGATCAAACTGTGGGAAGGAACAAAGATAGTTGGGGAAGAACTTGTAGTTCTTTATTGGGAAGTTATTACCATTGTTATTCATTTTTGACAACTACTTTAAAGTAATGTATTATGAAATGAACACAAGGATTCAGAACTTGATGTCTACCATGTTGTCATTTTCACTAAAACAACTTTCATAACTTATTTATTTAATAGACTTTATTTGTTGGCTAAGTTTTAAGATCACAGGAAAATGGAGTAGCAGATAACAGAGATTCTCAACTACCTTTGCCCCCCACACATGTGCACCATCCCTCATTATCAACATGCCCCACCAGAGAGGTACGATTGTTATGGCTGATAGACCTTCACTGGCACATCATTCTCACCTGAGTCCATAGTTTACATTAGTGTTCACTTGATGTTGTGCATTCTGGTTTGAACAAATTTATCTCAATATATATCCACCATTATAGTATCATAGAGTAGTTTCACTGCATTAAA
Source organism: Phoca vitulina (assembly GCF_004348235.1). NCBI lineage: Eukaryota > Metazoa > Chordata > Mammalia > Carnivora > Phocidae > Phoca > Phoca vitulina. The sequence continues at coordinate 35,120,914 of NW_022589717.1, forward strand.
GTGCTTCTCCTTTTTATCCCTCCCTCCCCAACCACTGGCAACCTCTGATATTTTTTTAAAGATTTATTTATTTATTTAGGGAGAGGGAGACAGACAGAAACAGACTCCCCGCTGAGTGTGGAGTCTGACACCTGGTTCAATCCCACAACCCCAAGATCATGACCTGAGCCAAAACCAAGAGTCTAATGCTTAACTGACTGAGCCACCCAGGCACCTCAACCACTGATATTTTTAATGTCTCCATAGTTTTGCCTTTTCTGGAATGTCATCTAGTTGGAATCACGTAGTAGGTACTCTTTTCAGTTCGGCTTTTTTCACTTAGCAATATGCGCTTAAGTTCCTTTTGTACGCTTTAAGTTCTTTTTCATGACTTGATCACTTACTTCTTTTTATCACAAAACAATATTCCATTTTCTAGATGCACAGTTTATTTATTCATTCACCTACTGAAAGACATCTTGACTGCTTGACTCAAAGCATTCTTGTTCATGTTTTTATGTAAATATGTTTTCAGCTCTTTTAGGTAAATACCAAGAAGTGTGATTATTGGATCATATAGTAAAAGTATGTTTAGTTTTGAAAGAAACTGCCAGGCTTCCAAAGTGACTGTATCATTTGACATTCTCATCAGCACTGAAGGAGTTCCTACTGTTCCACATCCTTGCCAGCATACTGGATACTGGCCATTCTAATGGTCGTATAGCCATATTTTATTATTTTAATTTGCATTCCCCAATTATGTACAATAGAAAACTTTTTTTTTTCATATGCCTATTTGCCATCTGTATATCTTCTTTGATAAGGTGTCTGTTAAGGTGTTTGGTCCATTTTAAAAATTACATTTTTTTTATATTGTTGAGTTTTAACAGGCCTTGTACATTTTGGATAACAATCCTTTATCAGACATATCTTTTGCAAATATTTTCTCCCAGGGTGTGGCTTGTCTTTTCAGTATCTTGATAGTATCTTTCACAGGGCAGAAAATTTAATTTTACTAAAGTCCAGTTTATCAGTTTCTTTTGTGGATTGTCCCTTGTTGCTGTATCTAAAAGTTCATCACCAAACCTAAAGTCATCTAGATTTTTCTCTTATATTATTTTGAAGTTTTATAGTTTAGTGTGTTACATTTAGGTTTATGATCCATTTTGAATTCATATTTATGCAGTAGGTAAGATCTGTGTCTGGATTGATTGATTGATTGATTGATTTGCATATGTGTCCACCTTTTATTATGCCTTGCAATTTTTTTCTTGATAGTTGGACATGATGTCCTGAGTAAAGGACCTGCTGTAAATAGTCCTTTAGTAATGTGTTGGTATGATGTGAGGGCATGGGAAACACTCTATAGTCCTATGATTAGGTGTCAGATTTTCAAAAAACCTGCACCTCTGAGCTGTGAACTTCAGGTAGGGATAGATTGGCTAAAGCAGGCTGAAAGAGGGTATTTCCCTTCTCCTACATGGAAGATTACAGCTGCCTAGAGCTGGATATTCCCTTTACCCCAGGTTGATTAGGGTCTCATTAGCAGATAGACTCCAGTTTTTTTCTTCTTACCTTGTTAAGAAGGAGTTGGGATGTCTGCTTGGCTCAGTCAGTTAAGCATCTGCCTTCCATTCAGGGCATGATCCCAGTAGCCTGCGATCCAGCCCTGAATGGGGCTCTCAGCAAGGAGTCTGCTTTTCCCTCTGCCCCTCTCTCCCTCTGTCCCTCCTTCTCTATGCCCCTCCCTCCCACTGCCCCTGCCTGCTCCGTTTGTGCTCTCTTTCTCTCTCTCTCACTCAAATAAATAAATAAAATCTTTAAAAAAAGAGAGAGAACAAAATGTTCTGGTATATTTCAAAGTGGCTCCTTGTTTTCTTTCCCTGCAAAATGCATTAGAGGATTTTTTTTTTTTTTTTTTTTTTTTTTTTTTTTTTTAAATTCAGGGCAAGCTCCTGGAAAAAAAAAAAAAAAAGAAAAAAAAAAAAAGAAAAAAGAAAACAGAAAAAAGAAAAAAAAGAAAAGAAAAAACCAAAACAAAACCACCTCATGAAAGTGTTGGGGCGTCTATAACTAGGTTGTCCTGGAGTTTCTATCAGTCCACACTGAGCCTCTGGCAATTCATCAATTACCATTCAGGTTTCCCCACTAGATTCCATGGAGATTTCAGCTGGTGGATTTTTACTCAGGTAAGTTGTGATTCTTTGGTTTCTCCAATTTTGGAAGTAGTGGTGCTATGGTTTGAATGTTGTATCTCCCCAAAATTCAACTGTTCAAAATCTAATGCTCAGGATGATGATGTTAGGATTAGGTTATGAGGATGTAGCTTTCATGAATGACTATCATACTTTTATAAAAGAGTCTTGAGAGATATCCCTGGACTCGTCCACCATTTTAGAACATGGCAAGAAGTCGGCAGTCTGCGCCCTGGGTTTTCATCTTGGGCTTTGGAGCCCCAGAATGGTAAGAAATAAATTTCTGTTGTTTATAAGCCATTCAGTCTGTGATATTTTATTATAGCTGCCCACGTAGATTAAGACAAGTAGTTTGTTCTGTGACCTTACTTCTCTTAATGATCTAAGAAGACATTATTTTTTCCTTTGCTCAGCTTTTCACTTGTTATTAGGACAGAATGGCGACTTCCAAGCGTCTCCCACGTTAGGCCGGAACCTGAAAATCTGGTTTGATTTCTTAAATACCAAATTTTGCCCTTAAAAAGATTTTACTTGAATAACCATAAAGTCTAAGTACATTTAACCTATATGTTTTTATTTCCCATATAGTCATCTCTAGTATCTGTAAAACATTCACTAAATTTTTGGCTAGGAAAAGATCTTTTTTAGGTATTAAGAAATTATGTGCTTAATACTAAGAGAATTTTTCTACTTATCACAATCAATTATTTCAGTTTTAGGTAATACACGATGAATTAAAATTCCTAATCAGTGTAGACTTTTTAAAATTTTAATTCCAATGAAGTGCCATTAAATATAAATTGTCTAGACACTTAAACATCAGTCATATAAATCACATTAAATTTGCTACTTAGTCCCTGATCTATTTTAAACAGCCTTAAATCTTATTAACATTCTAGTTATATACTTTTAATATTAATTATTATGGATATTTGTGAGATACCCTGTCAACATTAAGTCATTAGGGGATAAATGACACATGAATACCTTGCACCAGATATTTCACTGGTTATATATATTGCAAGTCTTGTATGAGAAAGATAAAATATAGAAATTGACAGCCAACTACTTAAAAATTAATTGAACATTTAGATAAAAACTTTTTATTTAGAATTTAGTATCCAAAGATAAGTATCGTGTGGCTTCAGTGATAATATGGAAAAATGAATCATATAATTATAGGGCATTTTTATTTTATAGTTTTGAGGATTATCTGTGTTATTTATAGGATATATTCACTATGATTTATAATATGATTGTACAGATTACATTTAACAAGGCAATAAAATCATACAACTCACCACTAAGGTGACTTTCATATCCACAGTATTGCTGAGCAAGAGGTTTTTGGAAAAGGAGTGTTTTGGGTACCTTATTTGCACAAAGAGAATCACATATATTTGTATAGTAAATTTGATAATGACATAAAATGTTAAAATATGTTTTTTAAAAATATTGGCATCTTAAAAGTAGGCTGTACTCTATTCCCACCACATAACTGTCCATGTTGTCCCTTGAACAATTCCTTCATATTCCATTGGGTAAGCTAAGAGGATTGTTTCTGAACATTGGACTAAAGCTTTTTCAATTTTACTTCTATAGATGATTGCTTTTTCCCACTTTTTGCTTCTCTACATATTTGTATCAAAAGGAAGAAATTCAGTGAAACTGTTTCATGAAAATCCAGGAGAAATCTCAATTATTGCCTCATTTTATGCATTTGTTCCTGATATTCCTTCTTTATGGAATATCTTCTCCACTCCTGTCTTCCCGATCCTAGTTCTCATTTCTTTCACGTTGTGTTCTTGTTGGCTCCTGCAGCGCGTGTGAGACTGGCCCTGCGATGCTAGAATAGTTTTTCTCTTCATGATTAATTTTGGCTTTATATTTTTATACTTTTTTATTTCATACAGCACATAGTGGGCTTTCAATAGATATTTATTGAATTAATTGAACTATTTCAAAATGTACAAGCTTCTGAACAAATTATAAGCCTTATAAAGCTAGATGTAGGTGTAGTACTGTTTTTACATCCCACATAAAACCCCTAGTTGCCAATTCCAATGCCTACTTTTCACTTCTCTGCAGTGTTTGACAATTTTATTTTATTTTATTTATTTTTTATTTTTTATTTTTTAAGATTTTATTTATTTATTTGACAGAGAGAGACACGGCGAGAGAGGAAACACAAGCAGGGGGAGGGGGAGAGGGAGAAGCAGGCCTCCCGCTGAGCAGGGAGCCCGATGCGGGGCTCGATCCCAGGACCCTGGGATCATGACCGAGCCGAAGGCAGACGCTTAACGACTGAGCCACCCAGGCACCCCATGTTTGACAATTTTAAACAATCCTGTATTCTTAGTACTCTTTGACCTCTGGATTTGACCAAATCACTTTCTAGGCTATTTTGTTCATGTTTCTCTGGAAATACTTTAGGTTTGGATAATCTCAATCGTTTCCATTGCTGCCTTGTTCTGTTTTCTTTGTTTTGTTTTTTGTTTTGCCAATCTTACCTGCCTCTATTACTGAAATAGTTAGCTATTCCCTGACAAAATAATAACAAGTAACATTTATTAAATGTTTTCATGGTTCTAGAAAGTTGTTTTCATTTTTTTCACTTAATTCTCATCAGACCCAATGGTAGAGGTTCTCTTATTGTTTCTATATAACAACTAAGGAAAATAAGAAATTAAATTGCATGCTTATAGTCATGCAGTTAATTGTGTTGGAGTCAGGTTACAATTATAGATTAACCAGCTAGATTCTTAGTTTCCAACCAGTACCCTATATTGCTCTCTAATTATGTTAGATAATGGTTTTCCATTTCCCAGATTTCTCCTGACCCATATTGCAACCATCTATTAAGCATATCCATTGCAAATGCTTTGCAGACAAATCAAACTCTACTCTTCAAAAGTGAACAACTCTTACAGCTACATTATGTTGCCTGCTTATTTAATGTCAGCATTATCCATTCAGTTGTCCAAGCTGGAAATCTCAAAAGTGTCTTTTTTAAGCTTTCTCATCCTCTACAGGCACGTGGTCTTTAAGTCCTCTCAGTTCTACTTCAGAAATAATCTTTCACATGACTCCTCTTCTTATCTCTAATCCAAGCCCTCACTGTTCCTTTCTTAACTAGATGGTTATAATAGTTTTATCTTCAAATTCATCCTCAATTATGCTGGTAGTTATTTTGTGGAAATATAGATTTGAATTTATTTTTTTTAATATAAATCCTTCCTTGCTTCATCTTATCTACCTAATAAGCTTCAACTTTTTAATAAAAAATAGCCAAAGCTCCAACCTCTCTTTTAGACTTGTTTCTTGTAACTTTCTCCCCACTCCACTTTCAAGAACTCTATAATCTAGACCCCAAAGAATTCTAACACTGTAATGAATATGTCATGGTATCTTTTTCCTCTGGGCCTCTGCTCATGTTGTTCTCTCTGCCTGAAATGTTATTTCCTTCCTTTCAACCCAGTGGAATTCATTTATCTTTCAAGGCATAACGCAAATAATATCTTCTCTCTGAGGCCTTTCTGCTACCCACTCTTACTCCTCCATCGTGGAAAGAATCCATTATTCCTTCCTTATGCTTCCAAAGTCTCTTTGTATTCATCCTTAGTATAAAACTTGTTATGATATATTTCAATTTTTTTTCTTATGCTTTGAGGCATATGTGTATTCTCCCTTGACATTTAAAAAGGTTTATTGTAATCAGTTTTCTGTTTTAATCTTGACTATGAATGCAAAAATGTTAATAGAAGGTAAGGAGCAAAAGTGTTTTCTATAAAAATAAAAATGTATGAAGTATATATGTTTTTCTTTGTGTCTTATTTTTTATGTTATGTTTGAAGTTTAGAAAATTTGGGAATATTATTATAATGGTAATAGAACATTCAATTACAATTAAAGTAATGTAAACTTTGATCTAATTTTATATGTGCTTCCAAATATTTGTAGTTGGTCACTTGTTATTAATAAAGACACAAGGTTTACTTATTTTTTTTACTTATTTATTTATTTTGACAGAGAGAGAGAGAGCACAAGCAGGGGAAGTGGCAGGGAGAGGGAGAGGGAGAAGCAGGCTCCTCGCTGAGTGGGGAGCCTGACGAGGGACTCGATCCCAGGACCCCAGATCATGACCTGAGCCAAAAGCAGAAACTTAACCAACTGAGCCATCCAGGTGCCCCAAGACATAAGGTTTAATTCCCTAGAGTTTTCTAACCTAATTTATAGAAATAAAAATAATATTATTCCCACAGGGTCTATGGCATGGACAATTCCACATCCATTCCTCTTTGTAATTTTTCTTTGAGTTATACACACATGTCAGCTTGATTAATAATTGTCACTAAGGTCTCTTTGCTTTAGATTTAAAATTTATTTGCTATTATTAAAGGCTTTACTAGTACAACAAAGAGAAGTTTGGCATACTTTAAGGAATCAGGCTTTGAAATAAGATAGACCTGGGATGTAATTTCAGCTCTACTGTTTATTCGTTGTTTGATTAAAGACATATATTTAACCCCTCTGAATCTCAGTTTTGTATTCTGTAATATAGAATAAGAATAACTTTTTGGAAAACTGTTCTAAAGTCTTAAAAATGGCATCCATAAAGATCCTAACATAAGGCAGTAGACACTCCATAACTGGTGGTTGTTATTATTGTTACTCATATTATATTAGTGAATAGATTGTTCCGGTAGTGTTTCTAAAATTTTTTTCATTATTTGCAATGTCGTCATGAATCCTCCAGTGGCACGGTTTAGGGAAGGGTTGTCTTTGGCATTTGATTGAATTATGTCTGATGTTTCAGAATGGAAGTCACACGATGAATGTGTGAGTGGAAATCTCTGCCACACTGTTGATTTATGTGTGTTCTCTGAATCATGATAGCAGTCTTACTAGCAAACTTGTTGGCGTTTGAGTCACCTCCCTCTTCTGATTCTCAGTTGACAAGAGATTGAACCTTGGAATGACAACATCTGATTTATTTTTAAGCACCTATAGAATTTAGTGACTATGGCTTACTTCTAATCTTCCACATTAAGTGTTTGCTTTAAAAGGGGCTTCAGAATATCCTTAAAACACTTATGTAAAACATTTTTACATTACTGCATCCATCTTGCATGTTCTTAGAAAAAAATGTCTGAAGTGTCTTAAGTGCAGCTATTCTGTATAAGTTCTAATGCCTGTAAAGAGAATGTGTTTATGGTTCTTAATGTTTGGGATAATTATTTAATAATACAAAAGTGGGTATAGACATTTATGAAAGCACACTAGAACAAAATGAAACAGTTAAGGCTCACATTTAAGTTATTAAAATTACACATAAAGGGTCGCCTGGGTGGCTCAGTTGGTTAAGCGACTGCCTTTGGCTCAGGTCATGATCCTGGAGTCCCGGGATCGAGTCCCGCATTGGGCTCCCTGCTCTGCAGGGAGTCTGCTTCTCCCTCTGACCCTCCCCCCTCTCATGTGCTCTCTCTCATTCTCTCTCTCTCAAATAAATAAATAAAATCTTAAAAAAAAATTACACATAAAGAAGTGAAATATGGGGCTAGAGAGAACCATTTGAGATGGGATTAGTATTGGAGCAAAGAATCACCATTGTGGGAGAAATGGGATGCAGTGGTGAGAATAATCTGGGAGGTTTACTTGTTTTTCGATTATTGTGTCCATATGTGCACCTGTCTGTCTATTCTAGCAGCTCGACTTATATTTTAGAGGCTTAGATGTTGAGCAGCACTTCAGAAAGCCTTGGTATATCACTGACTTTTTAATTATACATAGGTTTAACTCGACAAATATCAACAAAACACATATCAGATGGTGGCAGTGTTATGGAGGAAAAAAACCCAGCAAGGCAGGAATACAAGAATTCTCTGGTCAGGCTCAACTGGATTTCTAATAGAGTAATCAGAAAAGACTAATAAAGTAACATTAAAGAGAGGCCTGAGGAAATGAGTGAAAAATCCATGTGGATATTGCAGAAAGCTTTTTAAGTAGAGAGAACATATGTGCAAAGACCCTGAGGTGTTGTGTTCAAGGACAGTCAGGAAAGCAGAGTAAGGGGGAGAGAAACAGGAGGTAAAGAGAGGCCAGATCACTAGGTATTTGTGGACATTAAAAGGATATTGGATCTTATTCTGTATGGAGAGGAAAGCGTTAGAGAAATTTGAGCAGAAGAATGTCATATCCTGGCTGCTGTGTTGAGGATAGGTTGTAGGACAGAAGCAGGAAGACTGACTAGGTAGAATGTTATAGTAATAAGTCAATTGAGAAATGGTAATGGTACTAGTGTCACTGGAGAGGTGAAAATTAGTAGTCAGATACTGAATCTATTTGATGATGCCAGAGAGAGAAATTATAGGCCAGAAACTTTGGGATTCAGTGTATTTGTGGAGGGTTATCTTGCCTTTGAGCAAAGACAGTTGATGTATGGGTACAGATGTGGGTGGGTTAATGAATGTGATGGTGGGAGCCTGTGAAAGTTCTCTTCCAACTACTACTATTCTTTTCAGTGAAAGAGGAAAAATAAGAGGCATTTGCTGGAAGTAAGAAAGAGAATGGAGATGTTAGAGACTAGAAGACACGGAAGTTGTGAAATAGTTTGAAAAAGTAGGAGGGTGATGGACTTTGGAAATGAGTACAATTACACAGCAGTAATTAGGAGCCACCTGAGGTTACTAGCTTTGATTTTAAATTCAGATCTTTTTTGCAGTTATATGACTTTCTCCATCTATATTCCTCCAAGTGAATAAGGTACAAAATATGAAATGCATTGGATTTCACCAGGGTTAGAATTTTGTTCTGTGAATGGAAAAACACAGAAGTCAGGCTAATTGAGGGTCTATTCAGGGAGTGCTTTTAGTAATAAGCCATGTAATACCTACTGGGTAAAGAGGTGATTGAGGACATGAAGACTAGTTGAAGGGTAGTGAAAGATATTTTAGTGTAATTGAAGCATTGCAGTGTAAAGTACCAGACAGCATGAGTTTTAGAGAGAAGAGGTAGTAGTTGGAGAGTTAAGTGCTTGAAATTGAAATTGTGTAAGGTATAGTCATTTGTAATGGCTGGGTTGGACATATGATTGAGGGCATGAGAGGAAGGTCTGTGTGTATGTGTGTGCACATGTGATATGTAGCTTTGGCACATCATGGCCACTTAAGATTTTGATGTACAACACTAGGGATGAAAGCCGAGATTGAGCGTACCCTTGTCTTCTGACACATTCTGCGGTCTCCAGTTTCTCCCAGATTGTGTAATTTGAGAGAGTTTGAAATTGACTATGCTATGAAAAATTACAGGCCTTGGCATTTTTGTTAAACTGGTCCAAATAGAATTTGAAGAGGTAGGTAGAATGTTATAGTAATAAGTCAATTGAGAAATGGTAATGGTACTAGAATCTATCCACTCACCTTCTTATTTGGATCTTGAGTGTGAACTTTCTCTTTTATTGCTACAGCTGGAATCTATCCACTCACCTTCTTATTTGGATCTTGAGTGTGAACTTTCTCTTTTATTGCTAATTAAATGTGATACAGAGAAGAGCTGCTGAAACTAAAAGTGACCCGAGGAAGCCGACTTTTTCCCACCTTATATTGGAAAAATCCTCCAAAGAAAAGATTTATATTTTGTGTTCTTTTGATAATGATTGATTTGCTTTTAAAGGAAAATATAAGAGACAAATGAATGGAACTTGTGTTTTACATTTGATTTCTCTTGGGTAACCATTAGTGTCAACTACACACCTATTTGGCACACTAATGATTTTTTTTCATCTTTTTGCTCAAAGTTTCCTTTGGTCAATGTGTTCAATATTGATTAAGTGCTATCATCAAAGGTTTTTTTTTTTTTTATTGTTTTGAATATAATTTCGTTACTTTTCGGGCAGGAAGGAAATAATGTAAAAACTACTAAACTCCTCTTTTAGACATGTTAATCTCTGTCTATAATCATTTAGCAACTAATTATAAAAGCATGTTGACTGATGTATTAAAGATCTCAAAGTCTTAGTTCAAATCATATTTCTCACTTTTTTCTTAATCCATTTATTTATAAAACAAAAAAATATATACTACATTATTTTATAGGTTTTATTTTTGATAAGAGTAAAGCAATTCCAGTGTTAGAGCTTTTTAAATAGAACTATACACAAGGGTCAATTGCAAGTATTGAATAAATTTTCACCTGTTTTATGGTGGAATATACAGAAAATATTATTTACTGGGATTTGTCAATGCTTATTGGTACAATGTCAGTAAGATTTATTTAATTTTCTTTTTAAAAGCTTCATAAACCTAATCTTTTCACATATTGTATTTCCTTCCACTCTGTATCTGACCTATTACTGGCTTATTTGTAAGTGTCCTTCGTTATATCAAGTTACAGAAATTTAGGACGCTTTTTCCAATTCGCGTAGTACTTGTATAAGCAATTATCCTCCTATTTGTTTGATATATTTGAAAAAGATTTCTTTCTTGGTATATATTTAATGCTACTATTTATTTACATTTTTTTGTTCTAGAGGTTTTATACATTATCACTCAACACCTTATTTGATTATTTTACATATTTATGAAATGTAAATCTTTCAAAGGCTCTATATTTGATTTAGAAATGGTCTGCTTGGGAAAAGTTAATGTAATGTGGGTTTATCTTACATATACAGCAAATTTGGAAAATTCTTAGAAATATCCATACATAAATGAGTGACAAAACCTATGTTTTCAGAATGCGATTAGCATAAAAGAATAAAAATTCCTCATTTGTCTTAAGGGAACAATAAAATTGCACACTAAGAACAATCAATTGGCTAATGATACTACACAAATAGAGTTTATTATAGGAATAACTTCAGTCAACTAAAAGAATGAGTAAAAACTGTATCCACTTGACATCATAAAGCTCAGGGGTCTTACCCTGTGTTCAAGGATCCCTGTGAGTGTGTGGATAGAAGTAAATTCCAATATAATTGGCTTCCTTTTAATCATATATATTTTATTTGAAGCATTTTTAAAAAATAAGTATGAGAAACATTTCATTAGACTTCCAAAAGAGTCCATGGCACACACAAGGTGAAAACCCCTGACTGGATATAATGAAATAACTAAATTTTTCATTGTTTACAATGTTCCACCCACTATTATAAGGATTTTCCTTGTATTCACTTATGAAATTCTTGCAACCTTCCCAGGAGGTGGTTACCATTATTAGACTGCATTTTATAGTTGAAGTAACTGGGTCACAGAGAGACTGAGTCTCTTGTGAGAAGTCACACCTCCATAACTGGAATTCCAGCTACAGAGATTATATCTTAGTACTTGGCTCTCTTTAGAAAATAATAGCAGCTTTAAAATACAATAAAAATTGTAATGGGTGTTAAAAGATGTCAGAACGTTTGTTATAGATATCGATGGTATTTGTGTTTTAATAATTCTTTAAATACAAAATTTTAAAATAACATTTTGTTTATTTATATGTGCATGGCTATATATTTTGATTCATAGTCTTTAACTCATCACAAAAATTTCCACTCTCAGTTCAAAATCTGGATCAGTTACAACTTTCAGATTTTCAATAAACCATGTTATAGGAAGGAGCACCCAAACGAATATCTATTATACATAAATGCATTGTTAGCATTATACCACAGGTCCTTACCTGATTACCTGCTAGCAATCCTCATGAATTTGTTTTCAATACTTTTACTTAATCCCTAGTGACTTTGACATAATAGTCTGCAAATTGCTGCAGGTTTATATGGCTCTTTTAGTTAATGAGGTATCATGGGCTTACTAAATGAATGCATCAATAAAACAACTTTTATTTCTTTATGTTTTGGCAGAGAAATGATTCACCAACCTTAACTGCTGAATTTAGGGAATAAGTTTTAAATCGCATTAACTTCTAACCATGAGAGAAATCTAGTGCTCACTGACATGTTGTAGGTTTTATGTATAACACAGGTAGATACATTCATCTTTTGAAAAGTCTATTTTGCTAAAAGAATGGTAAACACTTATATTTCTGCTTCTATTAGATTTAAAAGGAATAAAACAATGGAGCACAATTTTTTTTTTTTCCTCATTTAATTCAATGTAGCTGTCATGGCTGTCAAGCAGCCATGCTATTGCAGCAGTTCTACTGCATAGACTAGTTCTTGATTTATTAGCTTTCAGATTCAAGCTTTGCTGTGTTGTTACATTCTTTGGCTTACACAGCACCTGGGTAGACCTCTGGTGATGTAGTTTTATTTATTATTCATGCAACTTTCAGGGACAAATAGGAGACAAATGGTTCAGAGGTCATCACCATGATTTAAGATCACGCTGTTTGGCCTCCGAAGGCTCTTTGCTAATATTCTTTCTGATTTCCTTATAATCAGAGGCAGTCCAATCAGCTAAAATGTAATATAAGTCGTTGTGACGTTTGGAAAGCGAGTAACCTGCACAAAAAGAAATTTGTTGAAGGTATGCCATTCCTGTTCGTTTTAAGTCATCATTTTACATGCTGTTACATCTTTTGTAGAATGGACAGGCACATGGAAGCTATTTTGTCATCAATCTCCAGAAAGAATGCTCTGAGAAAAGGGGTTTTGCCACGTTGAATTCGACCATTTGTTATCATTAGACAACTGTTTGTAAAAACCAGAATTTTCTTCTTAGCTGACAATGCAGAAACATCAAAGACTTAAATAATCAAGACTCAAGAAGGAATTCTGGACTTACTCATCATTCTTGAACAAAACCTCCCCTTCTAACTTAGCAACACATGTGTTCTTTTGTATCACACCTCAGCCATTCTTTGCACACTAGACTCAGAGTGGCATATAATTTGAGTAGAAAGTGGCTTTAGAAACAATCCCAACTTTTTCATTTTTAAAGATGAGAATATTGGTGTATCTCTATGAAACAATGAATTGTATTGTGCTTTTGAAGAAATCAACAGTTTAATATCATAAAAACTCCCTTAAGTAATTTGCAAATTTACAAATTTAGCTCCTTAATATATGCATAAATATCAGTAGTGACATTGAAAGAATCTCTCTGTGTACAAATATTGAATTTCCTTTTTCATTTCAGCCAAGTATTTGTTTTAGCAAACTCCTTGAATTTTTTTTTTTTTTTTTCAGGACACTTTCTCCTCTGAAACCCTGAAACTTGTATCTCTATAAATTGTAAAACGATAAATCTGGTTTCTCCAGTCAAAAATGAAGGTCTTTCATGTTCTACTCTTCCCCTCACCTCCTACCTTTGTCCTCCCACAAGTCCTCTAGGTTCTAACTACAATCATTATTGCTAGTTTCCTTCCTATCTCTGGTGTCACCACTTCGGTGCTAGCTACTATCTCCTCTTATCTCTACTGCTATAGTCCTAACCAGTCTCCCTGATTTTACCGTGGCCTCTGTAGAGCCTATATTATACTGAGCAGCCAAAAGACCTCTTTTTAAAATGTAAATCACATTATATCATTTCTCTGCTTAAACTGTTTTATTTCTTCTTATTCCAGTTTTGGATAATTCAAAACTCCTTGCCATGGCCTCCAAGGGCCTCCATGATCTTGCCTCTACTGATATCATGTGCTAGAGCTCTTCTTGCCCCACTTCAAGAGTAATAGATAATTGTGTAAAGAGTGTGACTCCATTTTCTGTTGTTGTTGATGTTTGCATGTTGATAGCTTTTAAGCCTTACTGCTTTCTCTTCCCTTTCGGCCCCATATCTAAGATGGTTATAATGTCAGTGTAACACTCCCTGTAGCTCCAGTGAGAGGCTCAAACCACTGTTTAGATGTGGGAATTCTCACCCCTTCCCACCCCTAACCACCATAAAAACCAAGCCTGTCTCCTTTTCATTTTCTCTCCTTTCCATTTTTGGACCTGCTTGCCTGCCATCCACTAGTACTCTATCCAGAAAGCCTCATTGTGTGAGAAAGTAATAACCCCTTTCATACACTCTTAGTAAGTATGCAATATCATGACTTTCAGCATAGGATCCATATTTTGAGTGTGGGGGGCATTCATCCTGATGCTGTGGAATAATACAGTGATTTGTTATGTTAGTTTGAGAAGATAATTCTTTTAGAAAATATATTCTAAAAAGTCAAAATAAATGTGGCTAAAATTCAATTAATTATTTTATTTGAATGTATATTCTTTTGTTATTTGAAAAACAAGTCTTTGTATAGCACTGCATAAATAGATCTGTAATTGTTTAGTGATACCAAAGAAACATTTATTTTTGTTCTTCTTTTATGGATGATGAAGATCAAAATAATTCTGTCCTCTAAAGCACTCTAATAAGATTTTTAAAATCAGTTTTCTATCACTATCCTGCAATCTCTAATTTTTTGGTAACTTCCCCCCCCTGAAAAACAACTGGCATAAATGAAAGTACCACCATTTTACATATAAGAAAATCCAGGCATTGATATTACTGAGTTATAGTTATTTAATGGATACACACTCTGTATTTTCAGTTCTATAGCTGTATTATAGAATATGTATGAGGTTATACTGTGCAAAATACATTTTAAAAGTCTAACGGAAACAGCACTTTGAACACTCAAGCAAATTTTATATGGAAAGAAATGTTGGAATATTGCTGGAGACTGGTAGAGTTTTTAAAATTCAGCATTTTGAGGCACCTGGGTGGCTCAGTTGGTTGAGCATCGGACTCTTGGTTTGGGCTCAGGTCATGATCTCAGGGTTGTGAGATCAAGCACCATGTAGGGCTCTGTGCCCAGTGCAGAGTCTGCTTGAGATTCTTTCCCCCTTCCCTTCCTCTCCTTCCACTGCTTGGTCTCTCTCTCTTTCTTGCAAATAAATAAATAAATAAAATCTTAAAAATTTAGCATTTAATTAAATACAATTGATGTTAATCAGATTGTTATTAAAAATAAGGTAGATTTATAAAGCTAAAAAAGCTTAAAGTTTGATTGTTTTAGCATCAGAGTTAGAAGGAAGTCTTTAGCACCAATTATAAGCAGGAAAATCCTTATTTTTTTCCCTCCCTAGGCTGGGAATCATCACATTGATCTGATGTGATAGTAAGGTATCAGGTTGTCTCTTAGACTTATATTTAGTCTGATCCACCCAAAATATTTGTATGAAAAGATAATTTTCCCACTCTAATGTAAAGGGACACCTGCAAGCTTAATTTGAAGAAAATCTTTGCAGGAGATGAGGATACATTGGATTCTCAATTTCCTAAAGTGATCTTTATGTCAATTTCTGGCTTTTGAATCCAGGAAAGAGATCACAGTATAAGTAAGCATGCACAATCTTAATAGATTGGGAACCTTGGAAATAAGGATAAGATAACTTTGGGGGAAGGATATATAAGAGAAGATACGCTCACTTAGATATTTTAAAACAATGAATTGTAAGGAAAGAAGATACAACATTTTGCTGATTATCTTTTGAATTTTCCTGAAACGTCATCACCTTGAAAATGTCTCCAGCTTGGTCATCTCTTCTTTGTTGTACCCAGCACACCACAGATCAGTCTCAGAGGGCATGCTGTATTGTTAAGGTTAGAATGTCAGACTACCTGGGTTCAAAGCCTGTCTCTACTACACGCTAGCTAGGGGCAGAGGCAAGTTAAGTTACTTAACTTTTTTGTGCCTCAGTTTCCTCTTCTGCAAGTTAGATAATGGTATTGCATAATTTCTAGGCTGATGAGAAGTTTCACTGAATTTATACATGTAAAACACTTAGAACAATATCTGGCATGCAGCAATCTCTTAATAAATATTAGTTTAACAGCTTTTAAAATTAATAGTAGTTTTGATATATTATTGGACTTATGTGCGTTACCTCTTGGTTCTCTTCTATGAGTCTATAAGATGACTTATAAACTCATAGAAGACTATAAGAACCCATAGACAAGGTTCTTTATAGATAATTACAGCTGCAAAGACTATCACTGTGTACAGTGAAAGGTATTTTTATCATTAGTAATATTCAACATAAATTTTTATTTATTTTTCCAATATAGCTTACTTATTGAAGAAACTGGATGTTTGTCTTGAAGAGTTTTCTATGTCTGTATTTTGTTGTTGCATTCCCATGATGTTCCTCTGTCTTTAGTATTTCATATAAATGGATAGTTGCTCTGAAGAATCGGTCAAATTTGGGTTTGATTTTATGATGGATGAACTTTTTTTTAAGGTAAAATAGCTTATGAGTTCATACCGATACTTGTAATTCAAATTCAGGGATACCAGGTTTTTACTTAAACTCATTTAACATCTGTATGTCTTTTTTTCCATACTCGGAATCCTTCTTCCAAGAACACAGAGGATGATGCAAATTAGAATATGATATAATTACACATTTGCTCTGTGCCATTTTACATCCATAATAATCTCAATTAACAAGACATATACTACCATCATTAATATGATTGCCAAAAAATTTAAAACATATTTTTGCATATAGTTTTCCAATTGTACTGTATATACTATGTCAGGGCATATGCCATTATATACTATGCTCTGTCCCTTCCAACCCACGCTTAGTTTTATAAGTAAGTGTTTATTTATTGCTTTCAAGTCATCATATTGGTCTTTTTCTCTGATCATTTTGCTTATCTGATATTTGTTCTCTAGTACATTCCTTAGGAAGGATCAACACAAATATTTATTAATCACCTTATATTTCTGACTCTATTCTAAGCATTTATTAATAATCAGGAATATAAATTTATCTAAGAGAATATCCTAAGATTTACTAACCTGAGAGGCATTAATGTAACCTGTTAGTCATGATACTAACAGGACAGGAGTTGCCTACACTAACCAGCTTTTACAGTGACTTTCTCATAAATCCTAATACGCTTTGTAATGATTCCTGCTGCTTATGCTCCTCAGCTACTTTTTACCCCCCAAGATACCTTTTCCTAACTGGGTTTGCCCAATTTTTCTTGGATTGGCATTTGTCTGGACCAATCAAAAGTCACTGGAGAATCTTGGAGGGTATGTTTTTGTCCTTTCCACACCAGGTATGATGCTGAGATAGAACCAGGTCGTGTTAGCTAGTGCTCATACCTCCAATAGGTTTATAAATAAGCTAGTTCACATTACAAGACTGCTGTTATGTTTATTTACTCAACAGGTGCCAACCAAGACACTTAGACATCATATTTAATACTGAAAGAGTTATGAGGGCAATGTCTTCAAACAAACAAACAAGCTGAAATATATTCAGTTCTTCCCAGGGAAATGTTTGGTCTTAAAAACTCAACTTTGCTATACTGCAATTGTCAAGAGAATGGATAACAACCAGATAACCAAACTATTTTAGGTGAACTTAAGAGAGATGGCCTTGGGCAGGGCACCTAGATGAAGTTCTTCAAGGGCATACAAAAAATGTATACTCCTGTTGTTGTGCTTTAGAAAGACCATGCCAATAACAGCAAAACTGGGAAATAGTTTTTCTGTGACTAACGGAGCTTGGAATTGAGCTACTACTGTATATGGGTTGACTCAATTTGCAGGTCTGTTATTTGTTCTTGGGGAGTTGAAAAGACAGATTGGGTAGCTGTATAATGTTCTCCTAGAGGAGATATAGAAGGGTGATATAAAGCCGATCCTCATGGACAAACATCGTGGAGAAGGATGTGTATCATGAATTGCTTTGCTAGGTGGATTGCGGTATCAAGGGCATAATCTTTGGGTAGGAGCAGCTCCTTCCCCTGATCATCACATTATTCATGCTTGTATCCCTATAGGGAAACCAGATTACATCTATTTTCTTAAATTGGTAACTAGACCTACTACTGCATTGACAGGGAAACTAGAAACACTATATAAAACCAGAATTGTCTAAATACTGTTAAACTTATTTCACCAGTTCAAATGTAAACAGAGGCGATAAAAGGATAATAACATAAAAACAAATGGTTTAGGAATGTGTTGCACTCCTGTGGTGATGTACACAGGTTTCCAGAAAATGGTGTAGCACAAAACATCAACAGTGATTAAATGCCTAAAAGGTAATGCAAAGCAGGTATGCAATTCAGTCCTCAGGGACTAGCATTGTTGCATAACGACATAATCAAATCTTCCAGCTAGGCTGCTATTGTGGAGCAGAGTTAGTTGGCAGGCCTGTTAGACACCACTTTCCTTTTTCATAGACACCTCATTATTTATCATCCCTTCAGTCCTTTTAATTGCTCTGAGCAAAGATTTCTTTTTCCATTTAGCAATGGGGACCGAACCCATCAATACCCAATTTAAGCAAGACACTCATAAAGACAGCAGTGAAATTACTGCCCTGCTGCTTTTCTAAATATCAAGATAGTTTCGCTCCTAAAACCAAGCTTTTCCTTGATTGCTGAATAACTCTTCTGATAACACAGTGTTTCTAATTGGCTAAATCAAAATGTAGGAAGAGGCATTTTGCATTTGTTTTAATGTACTTGTTAAACCGTCATTCGCTTTCATTCATGTATAGCACATATAATTTGGGTCGATTTTTTCACTGATGGTTGTAAAAACATGAACAATTGTACTGTTTACTAAATACTAAATTTACTTCAATTTTACACAAAATAAACACCAATTGTTTACTAAAAATTAGATTATGGAATGAAAAGAACACATTTTTGACTCACAAATGTTTATCAGATATTTAAAATAAGATCTAAATAGTAATCCAATAAATTTAATTAAAAATACAAACAAAATTAGATTTTCAATTTGGTACATGTCATCATGACTACAATTTTTACATAATAGTATATGATATTAAGCACTACACATTTTAATTTCTGTGAGTTATAATTCATAATATCTTAACTTATATTGAAACTAACCATTATTCCTGCAAAACAGTGGGAAATAAAAATTTTCCAAAGTATTTTGTACATTCCTTATTGTCAGATAAAGTCTTGAATGTTATTCAATTAATTGTAATATTCAAATGAATATCAAACTATTTATTCTGGTTGGTTCTCAAAAGCTTTCTAAATCACATCCTTATTTAAAGTGTCCTTGATTAAACTGGGATCGTGTAATGCAACTATTAAAAACTTAATCACATGAGTCTAAATATTGCTTGGTTAATTTACTAATAGTTTATAAAACTCCCAATGTATTTATTCTTTCCTCTAATTATTGTTTTGGAATAGAGGATGAAAGAGTAAAATGGTGTGAAGAAAAATATTTTTCATAAATGTACAATGGACTATACATATGAAAAAAGATGAACTGAATATCTGCTCATGTGAATTTGAGGAGGATTTGTGGAAGGGATAATATTGGGACCTAGATGGTGTAGTAAAAGAAAGAGACCGAGGGCCCAAGAACATAATAAAGGCTGGTGACCAAGGGTGGAATATTTAGGGAAATCATACCTCTATCTGAGTGAAAATCTCAAGATAGTTTATTTTTATGTTGTTGCAGTAAATAGAATACATTTGAAATAGAGGAACAGCTCAAGGAAGCTGATTCTTACCAGTCCACCTATAAAATGTTTATAGTACTTTGAGTTTCCACTGGGTATATTTTTACATCATGCCCATAAATTTAGCTATACCTAATTTTCACTGATTTAAAAAAAAATTATTAACATACAATGTATTATTTGTTTCAGGGGTACAGGTCTGTGATTCATCAGTCTTACACAATTCACAGTGCTCACCATAGTACTTACCCTCCCCAATGTCCATCATCCAGCCACCCTATCCCTCCCACCCCCCTCCACTCCAGCAACCCTCAGTTTGTTTCCTGAGATTAAGAGTCTCTTATTGTTTGTCTCCCTCTCTGGTTTCATCTTGTTGCATTTTTCCCTCCCTTCCCCTATGATCCTCTGTCTTGTTTCTCAAATTCCTCATATCAGTGAGATCATATCATACTTGTCCTTCTCTGATTGACTTATTTAGCTTAGCATAATACCCTCTAGTTCCATCCACGTCATTGCAAATGGCAAGATTTCATTTTTTGATGGCTATATAATATTCCATTGTATATATATGCCACATCTTCTTTATCCATTCGTCTGCTGATGGACATCTAGGCTCTTTCCATAGTTTGGCTATTGTGGACATTGCTGCTATAAACATTGGAGTGCATGTGCCCCTTCGATTCACTATGTTTGTATCCTTTGAATAAATACCTAGTAGTGCAATTGCTGGGTAGCAGAATAGCTCTATTTTTAACTTTTTGGGGAACCTCTATACTGTTTTCCAGAGTGTCTGCACCAGCTTGCATTCCCACAACAGTGTAAGAGGGTTACCCTTTCTCTGCATCCTCGCCAACATCTGTTTCTTGAGTTGTTAATATTAGCCCTTCTGACTGTGTGAGGTGGTATCTCATTGTGGTTTTGATTTGTATTTCCCTGATGATGAGTGGTGTTGAGAATTTTTTCATGTGTCTGTTGGCCATTTGTATGTCTTCTTTGGAGAAATGTCTGTTCATATCTTCTGCTCACTTCTTGACTGGATTATTTGGTTTTTGGATGTTGAGTTTGATAAGTTCTTCATAGATTTTGGATACTAGTCCTTTATCTGATAAGACATTTGCAAATAAAATAAAAAAAAACATAATATAAAAATAAAAAATAAAAAAACCTTCATTGTTAAAAAATGCTAGCCATAGGGTGCCTGGATGGCTCAGATGGTTAAGCGTCTGCCTTCGGCTTAGGGCTCAGGTCATGATCCCAGTGTCCTGGGATCGAGTCCCGCATAGGGCTCCCTGCTCAACAGGGAGTCTGCTTCTCCCTCTCCCACTCCCCCTGCTCTTGCTTTCTCTCTCTCTCTGTCAAATAAATGAATAAAATCTTAAAAAAAAATGCTAGCCATTATCTGAGCTTTCTGTGAGTCGTAATCACTAATCACAGGTCACCATGACAAATATAATAATAAAAAAAGTTTTAAATATTGTGAGAATTACTAAAATGTGTCAGATCCATGGGGCTCAGAAATGTAAGGCCTCCTGGTCTTCAAAGCCACGTGCTCAAGTGGCTTGCCCTATGTGGACTGCACACACCAGCTGGCTTTAGGAAGGGGGCTGTATAGAAATACCCAATCATTATGTTTTATACCTGAAACTCATAGGTCGATTGTACTTCAATTAAAAAAATATTCTGAAAAAATTCTTTAGAACTAGAATGAGTAGTTCTCCAAAAGCCCAGCTACCTTGAATACATTGAAGTCACTAAAAGCGAATGTGCACATTTTTTCTTCTTGATTACAAAATGTATTTTTTGAGATTATAACTTTGCAATTCATGTGATATTACCAACAGTTTATAAGGTTCCAGTTATAGCTTAAAAATCTATTTGTATGTATAAAATTTGTATTACTTGATTACTTTGGAGTTTTTAAAATATTATAATAAGGACTTTTTTATCAAAAAATGGTATTATTTGTATTTTGAGTTGAAATGTTTTCCTGAAAAATTCCTTAATTATTGTACTATAAATGTTATTCAAATTTTCTTTCTTCAGTTTCACAATTACAATGTTACAATTTACTTTTTTTTCTCCTAAAGCGAATGAGAAGGAAAATAAAATCAACCTCTTAGAAAGTTGATACAATAAATATAATTCTATGTTACTGAATGATTTCCAGAAATGGTTGGAAGACAAGTGTTCTGGGATAATAATTTCTTTCCCCAAAACCTTTAGTTTGGGCCAGCAGTGCTGATGTCTCAGAGCTTCTGAAAACAATCACTTTTGGTAATAATTTACTTAGGGTCATTGCAGTTATATACTTGTTCCTGTGCATGTCTTATTATTTCTTGAAAGAAAATATTATAACATATTAATAAAAACTCACATCTATCTTACATTAAGTACAGAAAACAAATAACAACAGAAACCAATGGATTTAGCTTCATGAGTGTTATGAAGGATTACAAAAGCCCTAGCCCCCAATCATTTATTCAACGAATCATTCCAAAAATGTTTATTGAGTTTCTAATATTTCTGTAACATTATTCTTGGCATTTGGTGGGGTGGGGGGAGAGGGATGTTGAGAAGAGGCTCAGCATTCCTCAAATTTTTGGTCTAATTTTGGAAAGAAAATAAGCACAGATACATTTCATTAGTCCAAAAAATTGAATGAAATGAACAATGAATGGAATGGCAATGTGTTAACAACAATATGTATAACAAATTCTTACTTTGGGCCTCCTATGTGCCAGACACTGCTGTAGGTTCTCAGGACATATCGGTTACTCAAATAGACTAAACCCTGCCCTGTGGAACTTATATTCTAGGGAGGTAGACGATAAACAGTAGACATATGAAAGATATGAAAGGACTATGTCATTATAGCATGTTAAAAGGTGATGCGCCCTTCATGAAAGAAATTAAATAAAGAAGTGGAACAAAAGAAAGTGCTGGGAGTGCTGGGAGAAGGATTGCATTTTAAATATAGTGGACAGGATAGAACCAGTTACCTTTAAATATTTTTATTTTATTTCTATTTTTGAGAGTGAGAGAGAGAGAGAGTGCAAGCCAGAGGGGGGGCAGAAGGAGGAAGAGAGAATCCCAAGCAGGCAGCAGAGAGTCCAATGCAGGGCTCCATCTCATGACCCTGAGATCATGACCTGAGCCGAAAATCAAGAGTTGGATGTTTAACTGACTGAGCCACCCAGGCACCCCCAAACCAGTCACTTTTAGAGGATGCTTTGCTATGGGCTTCTGCAGTAAATGCAGGGAAGGAGGTAGAGTGGAAGCTGTGTAGGGTTTTGATATGCAGGTAGAGGAGACAGCGGTCTAGAATATGACCAGTAGGGAGTATTGTAAATCAGTCATTCTAATTTTTCCCTTGAATCTATAATAAAGAAACAATAAAGAATCTATAATAAACATAAAACAATATTTAATAAAATGTTGTTAAATAAAGGTTTTAAAGTTTAGTTTCTTGTAATAGGGTTCATGAAGGACAAACACAGTAAAGTAGAACTGCATTAAGTTTGATTTAACACATTTCTTAGGTTACGCCTGGATCAGTCTGATCCTGGGAGGACTTGGGAGCCTCCTCTATCTCTAGGAAGTCATCACAATTGTGTTAGTTCAAGAATGTTGATGCTGCATAATCAGGACCCAGGGGTGAATTATGACATATATGACAATACGACTACCCACTGAATCCCATTGTTAGATACATACATATGCATTTAAGTGTAAGTTTAAGATGACAGAAAATGCAGATGGTTTTGAGGCATAGGGCTGATGTTCCCTTTAAGTTGTTCAGCATTTGGTCTTCTCCATTGTAAAATAAAGACTACCGTTTTTATTATTTTCAGATAAGCGACTTGGCCAGAAGCAAAACTACTGATGTATTTGGAATGGAAACTCATGTCACTTTCAGAGTCATCAAAGTACAGAATTCTCTTAATTCCTTTATTTACTCAAAAATTTTACTGAGGTACTTTGGGAGGATCAGACAATTCAGCAGTGAATGAAGAAGGCAACCCCTGCTATCTGAGTTCTTTTTTCTAGTGTGGGAAGGTGAAAAGGAAATATCTGAATAATAACAAACTCAATAACCAAATAGATGCTAAGTAATAAGTCCTAAGCAATATGAAGAAACTGAGAGTGATGGGCAGGTGCTCTATACTGAGCATTTATTTTGTGTAATGCACTGTTACAGTTGTTTCATATATACCATCTCTTTTGAACATCAACATAACCTCATGAAGAAGGAATTATTATAATCTCCACTTTGGAAATTGAGGTGCAGATAAAGCAAAGGTTATACAAAGATTGTCAGAGCCAGAAGAGGTGCTGAACAAGTAGATTCTAAACCGAACTTCTTAATCAACTTGCTCTACCGCTTTCAGAGGAGGCCAGATTTGAGCCAAGATTTGATAATGTCAAGGTCAACAAACTATTGCCCATAGCCCAAATATAGCCAACTGTTCAGATAAATAAAGTTTTATAGGAACATAGCCATACCTACTCATTCACTTATTGTCTATTTCTTCTTTTGGGTTTTAGTAACAGATTGAGTAGTTGTGACAAAGACTATATGACCAAATTTACTATTAAACCCTTTACAGAAAAATGATTGCCAGTCCCTGAACTAAAAGTAAAGGACCAAGCCATGTGATATATTGATAAATATTTTTCTAGGCAGAGGGAAAAGCAAGTGGAAAGGATCTGAAATGGGACTATAATTGACATATCCAAGGGAGAACAATTGCTGGTGGGGCTGAAGCCAAATGATGAGGTGGATATTTTTGAGATATCATATAAAAATAATTAGTTGTGAGATCACTAAGGGGTCTTAGTTCTGAAAATGACTGATTGGTTCTGTTCAATATGGGAAACCACTGAAAGATTTTCAGTATAGAAGTGACATGATTTGATGTAGTGGGTACTGTGACGTGCTTCCCAGATCCCCCTCTGAGAGTGAAGATTATACTCCCTCAGGGGATGAAAATGTTGCCAGCAGAAAACATGCAACCATCAGTCCTCTCCTAGAATTAAGTTAAGGAATAGAGTTGCCCTTGCCAAGGCATGCCTCACTCTTGAAGCAGGCTGCGATAATGAGTGGTTGGTGTGAGAATATAAAGCCTCATTCTTACTGCTCAAACTTTAGACAACTATGGAAGGACACAGCAATTTCAGCATTCCCACGGGATTATCTGAGGCCTTCACTGAGACTGCACTGAAGCTCACATTTTCCCTCTGCCCAATCCTGCTTCCTTCGGCACAGCTTGTGATGCCGAGGGCACTTTCTAATAAATCTCCCTTATACTCATCTCTGTAGCAGAGTCTGCTTCTCTGGGAACCTGACCAGCATTATCTGACTTGCTTGTGACAAACATTACTATATGCAAAGATTATCATAGGTGGGTAATTGTGGAAGCAACAAGGATGAACAGAAAAACGTCACAGTAGTTAATATAAGATAAGATATTTAGATCAAAAGATGTGGCAAGAGGCTTAGTGTCTGAATTTATTTTGATGGTTGTTCCGATAGGACTTGGAGGTAAATTAGAGGTGAGACATGAGAGAGAAAGAGAAGTCCAGGATGACCACAAGATGTTTAACCCAAGCAACTGACATATAATAAGAAGTTTTGTGTGGGGTATGCTAGATAGAGGGGGTAAAATCAGGAATTCGCTTTTTGTACATGCATTAGACCCTAATGATTAGGGTATTATTGTAACTGCTGTAACTCATTTCTTAACAATCTCATGACTTAATACAGGAAATATTTCTTTCTCACTCACATATAATCCAACATAGATGTTCAGATTAGACAATTCTTCTGGACACTTTTCCCTTAAGGGTTGACTAAGATTTGAACCACCTCTATCTTGTAGTTTTACCATCCTGTGGCTTGAAGATTACTTCATTCTCTACCAGCAGATAAAGTTGGAAATCAAAATCTATACCTACTCCCAGCCTGTTAGAGAACCACAGTGCTCCCACGTAGATTCAACCAACCAGACATAGTGACAGAAGTACATCTAGAAATGAGGTGAAGAGAGGGATACGGGAAATGCTGTCCCTGACTGATCAGCTTTCTCACCAGTAAGTAAAATCACGAACCTTTGACAATCACCAAGTCATTTCTGCTGCATCTATGTAAAGTCTGAGATGCTTACACATCCAGGTGGAAATGCAAAAATCCAAGTGACTATCTATCTGTAGGCCTGGAATTCAGGAGAAAAATCTGGGATGAAGAAATAAATTGGGGAGTCTTCCGCATGGCATTTAAAGCCATGAGATGGCATGAAGCTTCCAAAGAGTTGGGTGTAGGGTAAAAAGAGGAGACAATCAAGTCCTGAATTCTGGGTCATTTCAGTGTTTGCAGGTTGAACTGATGAAGACAAATAGCAAAGACTGAAAGGAGATGTTAATGAGGCGGAGGCCGAAGTAATCAACTGTATCACATGTTAAATGGAGTAAGGTGGATTCAGAGACTTGATCATTAAATCTGCTAGGTGACCTTAATAAGGGTAGTTTTGTGGAGCAATGCATCAGATACCTGTTTAGATAAGTTTAAGAGACAATGGACAGACATGAAATGGAAGCAGCAAATACAGCAAGTGTTTTTAGAAGCTGTATACAGTAGCCCCCCTTTCTCTGCCATTTTACTTTCCACCCTTTAGTTACCCATGGTCAACCGTGGTCTGGAAGCAGACGATCCTCCTCCTGACTTATCGCAGAAGATCATTAGTAGCCTATGCTATGTCAGAGTGCCTATATCACTCACCTCACTTCATCTCATCACACAGGCATTTTATCATCTCACATCATCCCAAGAAAAAGAAAAGTGGACAGTACAATAAACTATTTTGGTAGGTCACATTCACAATAACTTTTATTATGGTATATTGTTACGATTTATTTTACTAGTTAATCTTTACTGTGCTAATTTATAAATTAAACTTTATCATAGGTATGGACGTATAGGAAAATACCTAGTATATGTAGGGTCTGATACTATCCATGATTTCAGGCATCCCCTGGAGGTCTTGGAACATATCCCCTACAGATAAGGGGGACTACAGTATAAGGGCACAACAGTCTTCTTCTTCTTCTTCTTTTTTTTTTTTTTAGATTTTTTTATTTATTTGACAGAGAGAGAGAGAACAAGCAGGGGGAATGGCAATCTGAGGAAGAGGGAGAAGTAGGTTCCCCAGTGAGCAGGGACCCCGATATGGGGCTCGATCCCAGGACCCTGAGATCATGACCTAGCCGAAGGCAGACGCTTAACTGACTGAGACACCCAGGCACCCCTACTTTTATTTTTTTAATTTAATTTAATTTAATTATGTTATGTTAGAACACAACAGTCCTCTTATGAGTCAGGTCCTGTAATCAATGTCTAAAATACTTAGAAAAAAATACACATTGAAATGTTTGACATTACTTCAGTGGGCTAACTTATTTAGTTATGGGTGATACATTACTTTAGCAACATCACTACACTGGACCTTAAAAGAAAAAAAAATAAAGATATGGTATCATCTACATTTTTATTTTTACATCCCACCTCCTATTTCTACCTGCTTTAGCATCATCTTTGGCTTTTGGGGATTTTTTTTGTATATGTGTGTTTGAACAAGTTTTTTTTTTTTTTTTAAGATTTTATTTATTTGAGAGAGAGAGAGAGAGTGAATGAGAGAGCAGGAACAGGGTGTGGGGAGGGGAGGCAGAAGCAGACTCCCCATTTAGCAGGGATCCCAATGCAGGGCTAGATCTAAAGACTCCAGGATCATGACCTGAGCTGGAAGGCAGACGCTTAACCAACTGAGCCACCCAGGCGCCCCTTGAACAAGTTTTTGAACACTCTATACTGCTCTGATGTCTTTCCACCGCAAATTATCCAGACTTGGAACAAGAAGCGTCTCATTTCTACACAGTTAAACATTAAAATATTTTGACAGGAATTTTTACTAAGATAGTAAGAGAAAAACAACAGAAAAATACAAAAAATGTCTAGAAACAACTCTGTTTCCAGAGTTCAATTCCATAGCTGAAATGTAGTTCAATTCTGATCTGGCTGGCACATAGCTTGGTGGAAAAACACTATTCTTTTTTCTCTTCTGAATTCCATGTGGTCTGGACTCAGGGGAAAAACAATTGGCTCCCCTCTCCTCTCAAGATGCCCAGAATAACTGTGATCCAAGCCGAGTGACCCAAAGAGTTAAAAGAGATAGAGAAACATCTGTAGACTTAGAAAAATGCTGATCTTGTGCTTGGGAGTAATACCCTAACAGCTGGCCATAGAATACAGTAGATTTTATATATATAATATATTTTATGCTATTGTGCCATTGCTAGTTCAGATGACAGTGTATATTCATAAATTTGTATTTATCAGTTTAGACGACTATGTTGTTTCTTAGAAGGGCAAGAACTAGCAAAGGCAAAACTTAAGGGTTTTATTGAGACTTTTCCCACGTAAAAAGTCAAAATTCCTTAATAGAGAGTAACAGGAGTCTTTGCCTTAAAAGTAAGACTTGACTATCTCCACTAGGATTCTGAGTGAGCTTCACAGCTCTGAAGAGACTAGCAGAAAAAGAGAAAGAGAAATTGTATGGCAGTGATAAGTCTCATAAACTGGAGAACAGAAAAAAGACATCAGGAAGATATAGCTAAGAAAGTACCACTAATATGAAATAGATTTGTTCAGTGCTTTCTAGAAACTTGAGGCTTTTTCTAACCCAAATTTCTTTTTCTCCCTTTCATCACAGTATTTTGCTTTCCCTTACCCAAGACAGTTACTGTAATTTATTTTAAAATCAGGAATATACATGGCTGCTTTTAAAGAATTCTTTCTAAAGGGCTTGGCCTAAGTGAAAATCATCAGATTTAGGAAAGAATAAAAACACAAATTGACAGTGAAGGGAACATTTTTATTCTTGCTTCATTTCATTACAAGTCACGTAGACAATTGAAATAGAGTAGGGAAAAAGATATTCAGGAACAAATAACCCCCTACACTTGAAAATAGGAACTTCTGAAAGAGAAAAGCGTTTTTAGATGGAAAGTGTACCTGGCACCATTTCTTTGATAAGCTGTGACAATGTGAACTCTTGGTAAAAATTATGGCAAAAGAATCTTGGCTCATTAGCACTCAGTCTAGATGAAGTGTCAATATGATGATTACTAGAGATTTTTCTGAAACAGGGCTTATTTGAACTAGATGAAGAAGGAATTGCAACAAATTGAAAGTGGCATGGATTTTTATGTTGTAAATCCTTGTGCTTTTCAATTGCTTGAATGCAAGGATGATATCCTTGTGACACTTCTTTATTGCCTTTATTCTTTCTTTTATTTGCTAACATTTCAGGCTACCTTCTCTGCACTCTGAATGATTAAAACACAGATTTATACTCACTTGTTTCATTTCTTTCAATATTATTACAAATGCTGATGGACAAAATTATTTATGATAGAGGGTGGATATTGTGATTAGATTTCCAAAGATGCATGATCCTGTGTATGTTGGCTATACCATTTGTCCTTTTGGCACAATTTTTTTTTTAAATGGATAATTAAAAAGAATTCTTTCCTTACATGTGATTTTTATCTGGATGACTCCCGACATCAACAACAGTAGGGACTGGGTTTCAAAATGGCCCAAAATTCAAAGCAGCAGAGTTGAATCGGGGAGTTTGGATTTTAAAATGAACTTATTGAGATTTCCTAATTGAAAGCACATTCAGAAGGCAGTCCTGTGAATGGAAGGTAGCTGGTAACAGCAAGTGTTCTGCTCAAAAGCCTCATTCACACGGCAGCATTCTGAAGAAAATGGAATTTGTAACTGCAGATTTTCTGAAATAAAATCACATCCAAACAGCAGGATTTCTAAACAGAAGGTGCCTTGTAACTATGTTCTAAAATTAAACCTCATTTAAACTGCATTCAGTCTAAATGGAAAATGTACTGTAGTTGTTTTCAACATTAAAGTCAAATTCAAATCATTGTTATCCTAAGAGCTAAGTAGCTTAAATAACTTCTGCCACATAATGAAGATTAGTATGTACTTCATATTAGGTTTGCAGAGTAATTTTGGGGAAAATGTTTTCCTTTTGCACTTGTTTCACATAGAATATGATTTGATGAAGATTGCTCATCAGTAAGATGTGAGCCTTGTTTCAAGTTTCAAACCAGTATAAGACTTAACAATATGTGACATGTTATTGATCAGCGTACTTCTCCGAGAAGGAAACCATTTTAGGAACTCACTGTCTTTAAGTTATAGAAGATGCTCACAAGATAGAAATAATATCAAATATATACGTTGTGGAAAAAAAAGAAGCCAGGCTTTCTAGTATATGGGCAACAAAAATGATGGCATATTAATGAATTTCTCAACAGAATTAGGAGTCAGAAGGAATATTAAAGCTATTGTAGCATGATAAGTCTTCCTTACAGAGATATAAAGCCAATTTACAAATGCACCAGTCCAGCCCTAGTTACAGACCCTAATATGTCCCTTAATGGGAAATAGAATACTAATTAATTAAGCAGAACTGAAGTCTTTTATTCACTTGCTTGTACTTACAAGCAAATAATAAAACCAATAATGTGTTTGAACGCTACTATTAATATATTACATATATATATATATAAACATATAGCTTTTTTTTAAACATATAGCTTTTTCATACACTGTCACATTAGCTCAAAATCCAAGAAAGATATCCTATCACCAACTGCAGTTTTGTCTTTCAAAGTGTCTTTAATCTGGGTGTCTGAATAAAGTGAGTAAAAAAGATTTCCCAATGCTGGGTTTTGTATGTTTTGTACTTCTTCCCTAAAGTTGATGCTACTCAACATGCTCATTATCTATCTGCAAAGTGTGCATTGAGGATTCTAATTGATCACCAGTGACTCTTTTGCATTTTTTCCTACATAGAATTACTGGCCTCTGACTTGTCGCAACAGCTGCTATGAGCAGCAGCTGGTGTGTCTTCAGATGTGGCTATTTATGCTTGTGTTCTGTCTAAACTGAGAGTGGAAAAGAAACAAACAAACAACAAACAAATCATCTTTATCTTTCTTGAGTTCTAAGAACTTCCCTAGTTCTTCCCCTGAGCCTGCTAGTGTGGCCACCGTAATTAATCACTATAACTAAGCTTAAGTGTAGGCCTCTTCAAAGGATGCTTCTGACTCCTTATGTATGTTCTTGGCACTTCAGAACACCAGAGATACACTGTGTGAGCATTTTATTATACATTATTTAAGTATATTCTTTCTCACGGAAATTGAACAATGTGTTAAGATGAGCATTGTTTTGATATTATTACTTGTATTAAGATGTGTATTTGCTTTTTCTAAAAGGAATCAAGGAACATTTTACATTAAAATGGGAAATTCAATTGAGAGAAGCTGAAATGGAAAATATTTGAAGCACTCAAGTAATGTGTTTTAAAGTATGTGGTTCATATATTTGTACTCGTTTTTAGAAAATAAGGTAAAAAATAATGAATTATTTTTGTTTTTTGAAAGGTGGGCACAGAACATACACCTTTATTTTCTGGAAAAAAACCATTTTCTATAACTAAATGAAAGTTGGCGTTTATCAAAGGACTAGTAATATAAATGACACTGAGTTGTAGACTGAATTTTGAGGGAAAAGATTGAAACTGTATATTTCATTTGACCGTATTTTCAGCAACTATGTCCTTGGATCATGAAGTTACAAGAAATCTCTCCACAGTTAATTCTATTTTGTAAATGTCCTATTTTAGTAATTTGTGCCATTCTTGTTGCCCGTCAGTCCTGATATTATCAAGTAATTTTCTTTGCAATTTTCACCTATATATATTTATATGTGAGAAGATGCACGTATTTTTGTGTATGGTTCAATGAGTTTTGTCTAATGTATATTCCAATGTAATCACCACTGAAAACAAAATATTATATACTTCCAGTGCTCCTCAAAGTTCCAAGTTAATCCCAATTGCCACACCAGGGAACTACTAATCTAATTTCTATCACTATACCTCGGTTTTCCCTGTTTTGGGATTCATGTGGAATCTTACATGCATGCACTCATTTTGTTTCTTCTTTCATTAAACATGATTTTGAGATCCATCCATGTTGTTGCATATCTAATTAGTTGGCACCTTGTATTGCTGTGCAGTGGTACATTAGATGAAGAGACCATGATTGATTTCATTAATTTTTTCTTTAGTAGACATTTGTTTTCTATGCAGTTATTGACTATTATGAATCAATCTGCTATGTGTTATCTTATAGACAGGTCTATTTTTTTTCTCTTTCTCTGTTAAATATGATGTGATTGTAGTTATTTATAGACATTTCATATTGAGGAAGTGTTATATTTTTTCTAGTTTGCTCTGGGTTCTCTACTTTCTTAATTATAAATGTATGCTGAATTTTGTCTATTGCTCTTTCTGTTCTATTAAGGTTATTATATTTCTCCCTTATTTTAATGTGATGAACTATATTAATACATTTATTTTTATGACAGATATATGATGTAGTTCATATAGCATATAATTCACTCATTTAAAGTATACAATTGAATAGTTTTAGTAAATGCATCATCACTAAAATCAATTTTAGAACACCAAAAAGGAACCTAATATCCATTAACACTCATTCTCTATTGCCCCCCAACCACCTCAGCCCTAATCTCCTTTCTGTCTCAGTAGATTTGCCTTTTACAGATATTTCATGTAAACAGAATCACACAATGCATGGTCTTTTATGTTTGGTTTCTTCCCCTTAGCATGTGTTCAAGGTTCATCTGAGTGGCAAAATATATGCGGACTCCCATTTCTTTTTACCGACAGATACTATTGAGTTGTATGAATATACCACGTTTATTTATTCATTCATCAGTTGATAGACATTTGAGTTCCGTGTGTTGCCTATTATGAGCACAGGTGTCCCCGCTATCTGAAAGTAGAGCATTCCTGGAAAAACTTTTGTAAGCCAAAATGCGGTAAAGTGAAGAAGATCCCCTGCTTTCCAAAAATTTGTGTGACACAGTGTCACTTTTATGAAAGATCTACATCAGTATGCTAATGGTGTTTTTTTGTAAAAACAAAGTTCCCCTTTGGTCTCTTTTGGTTAGTAAAAAACAGGTACTAATGTAAGTCTTTTCTAAAAGTGACGTGGTGCGATATAAGCTTTCGGAAAGTGAAGGATACCTGCAATGCTGCCATGAGCATTTACATACAGACTTTTGTGTTTCCTTTTGTTTCAGGTGTACATTTAAGAGTAGACTAGTTATCATATGATAAGTCCATGTTTAACCATTGGAAGAACTGCCAGACTCTTTTCCAATGCAGCTGCACCACTTTACATTTGTTTTTAAAAATAGGTTTTCTTATTATTTAGGCATGGCAAGGCCAACAGATCAGGAGATGATTGCCATTGAAAAGATAGTTTGTTATATTCACGGATCCCAAGATGCAGGGCATGCCACATCATGGAGCCACATGAGGAAGCACCAGAATTGGACAGAAGCCAGAGAGAAGTGAGGAGAACATGGTGTGCAAGAGCCTTTTTGTAGTTTCCATGAGAAGGGACAAGTGGAGCAGGGTAAGCCAGTTTAGGATTGAGTAGCAAAGAATTTCAGTGGACTCTGGGGCATAGGGGTACCTTCATTTCCTGGTACATGGTGCTCAGGTAGTTAGGTCAGGTGAATAGAGAGCCACCAGATAGTTTAAGGGTCAGGTGAAGCAGGTAGTTGGGAATATGGGCTCTGAATTTGTTAACTTGCTTATGAAAGACAGACTCCTGTGGAAATTATTTGCTATCTCTAGAAATTAGCTAACCCTGGAAGGAGCAGTTCCTCCAGGGTCAGCAAGACCCAAGATGTTGAAACATCAGGATATAGAAAGTAAACATCACGAATAATACAACATTAGCACCAGCAAAGCACTCCTCAGGTTCACCAATTGCTTTATTTATTTGTTTTTTATTATTATGGCCATCCTAATAGGCATAAAGTGGTATCTCATTGTAGTTTTGATTTCTAATTCTTTGATGACTAATGATTTTGAGCATTTTTTATGTGTGTATTATTTGTATGTCTTCTTTGAACAAATGTCAATGCAGATGCCTTGCACATTTTTGATTGGTTATTTGTGTTTTTATTGTTGAGTTGTATATATTCTGTATTTATTCTATAGTTAAATTTCAGATTTAGGATTTGTAAATATTTCCTACCGTTTTATAAGTCGTCTTTTCAAAGGTATCTTTTGAAACACAGAAGTTTTTTACTTTTGATAAAGTCCAATTTATTATTTCTTTGATTGCTTGTACTTTTGGAGTCATATCTAAGAAGCCATTGCCTAATCTTAGTTAATGAAATTCTACATCTATGTTAAAAAAGAAATATGTGTTTTCCTTTAACATTTCTATAGATTTGGTTCTTACATTTCAGTCTTTAATCCTTTTTGTTTTAAATTTTTTTATATATTATAAGGCAGGCATTCAAATTCTTTTGAATGTGGATACCCAGTTGTCTCTTCTTTACTGATATACTTACTTACAAATATATATGTGTCTGTGAACACTGCTTTAGCTACATTCCTTAAATTTTGGTATGTGTTTATTTTCATTAATTTGAAAGTATTTTCAAATTTCCCTTGTGATTTCTTATTTGATCCATTTGGAATTTAAAAGTGTGTTAATTCCCACATATTTCTGAATTTATTCAATTTTATTCTGTTGTTGGTTTTTAATTTTACTTCATTATGGTCAGAGAGAATATTTTGTTTGTTACCAATTTGTTTACATTTATTGAGACTTATTTTATGGCCTAACATATGATCAATCCTGGAGAATGGTCCATTGACCCTTAGGAAGCATGTGCATCTTGCTGTTGTTAGTAGAATACAGATGTCTAATTGGTTTTTAGAGGTCTAGAGGTCTAATTGGTTTATAGTATAGTTAAATTGTCTATTTTCTTGTTGATCTTCTTTTTAGTTGCCTTATCCATTACTGAAACATGGGTGTTGTCTCCAACTATTAAGTTTGAGTTATTTATGTCTCCCTTCAATTTTGTCAGTTTTTGTTTCATGTATATTTGGGCTTTGTTACGTGCATATATGTGAATAATTGCTGTGCTGTGTGTGTGTGTGATCGTTTTTATCATTATAAAATGTCTTCTTTTTGTCTAGTAACAATCATATCTTAAATCTACTTTATCTGATATTCTTGTGGCCACACCAGAGTTTTTATGGTTGCTTTTTGCCCAACACATCTTTTTCTATCCTTTCACTTTCAGCCTACTCATACTTGTTAATCTAAAGTGTGTTATCTGTAGATGATATATTGTTGGATTGTTTTCTGTCATTTTTACCCACTCTTTTGTTTGCATTACTTAACTCACTTACATTTACTATTATTAGCAAAATAGTTGGATTTAAATCTGTCATTTTACTCTTTTTACTAAATGCCTTGTGTTTTTTCTATTTTTGTTATTCCTCTTCTAGTGCTTTAGTGTTTTTTTTTTTTGCACTAAGTAAATATTTTCTATGTCCTATTTAATTTCATTAATAATTTTTCACTATTTTTTAAATTATTTTCTTCTTGCCTGCTCTAAGGCTAAATACACACGTTACCAGAATCTATTTCAGATTTACACTACCTTAATTCCAGTTATATGTAGAAACATTATTCTTTATAGCTCTACTTATCTTTCCTTCTATGTGCTATTTTTATACATACTACATTTTAAGTTATTAAATGAACAATATGTTATTATAACTATTACTTTATATAACATGTCAATAAAGAAACTGAGAGAAGAAAGAAAAACAAGTGAATATTTACACAGTGTGTTCTGTTAACCTGCTTTACCATTTTTGTTCTTGTGAATTCAAATTAACATTTGGTGTCATTTTCCTACTCAGATACATCATTGTTTCCACCCATCTCTGTGCTGTGATTGTCAAATACATTACATTTCTATATACTATAGCTCTAACAATCCAATTATACACTTATTGTTTATGAAATTGATTTTTTATATCAATTAAGAGAAGAATGGAGAAGAAATATGCATTTATAGTCTCTTTTATAATTACATAATTGCCTTTGCTGGAGATTTTTGTTTTATCCTGTAGATTGAAATTACTGTCTGGGATTGCTTGCTTTTAGCTCTAAGAACTTTAGTATTTCTTGTAAGGCAGATTTAACAGCAACAAATTCTCTCTGTGTTATTGTTGTTTTCTTAATATAAAAATTATTTATTTCCATTTATGAATAATATTTTTGCTGGATGCAAATTCTTGGTTGACTTAAATTTTTGTTGATGCATTTTGAGTATGTCATACCAACTGTCACCTGTTCTCCATGGTTTCTGGTAAGAAGTCAGCCGTTGGGGCACCTGGGTGGCTCAGTCGTTAAGCATCTGCCTTTGGCTCAGGTCATGATCCCAGGGTCCTGGGATCGAGCCCCGCATTGGGCTCCCTGGTCAGAGGGAAGCCTGCTTCTCCCTCTCCCACTCCCCCTGCTTGTGTTCCCTCTCTTGCTGTGTCTCTCTCTGTCAAATAAATAAATAAAATCTTAAAAAAAAAAGGAAGTCAGCTATTATTCTCATTATATTTTACTTACACATGATGGACCCTGTTTCTCATGTGCTTTCCAAATTTTTTCTTTGTCTTTGTCTTTCAGTATTTTTACCATGATGTATCTAGATATGCATCACTTTATTTTTATCCTACTCAGTTTACTGGGCTTCTTGGATATGTAGATTAATGTTTTTCATCAAATTTGAAAAATTTCCCACTATTATTTCTTTGAATGTTTTTTTCTTTTTTTTGTTCTTTTGTTCCCATCTGGGACTCCCCTTATGTGTACTTTGGTGTTCTTTAAAGTGTGTAACATCTTTCTGAGATTCTATTTATTTTATTTTACTTAATTTTTTTTCAATTGTTTTTCTCTTCTTTGGATTGCATATTCTCTAATTTATTTGTTTAAAAATTTACTGATTCTTCTGCTAAGTCAAATTTACTATTGTGAAAATCTAGTGAATTTTTATATCAGTTATTGTACTTTACAACTTCAGAATTTACATATGGTTCTTTTTAAAATAATTTCTATCTCCTTATTGATATTCTCTATTTGATGAAACACCATCATACCATTCTTCATTCTTTTATGTAGATTTTCTTTAGTTCCTTGAACTTAACTCATAATTGTTGCTTTGTAGTCTTAGTCTGTTAAACCCACCATCTGGGCACTATCATGGGCAGTTTCTATTATCTTCTTTCTTTTCTTCTTGTGTATGTGTCATGCCTTATTGGTTTTTTTACACATTTTATAATTTTGTGTTGAAACTGGACATTTTGTGCCATATTTATAGTAATAACCCTATATACTGATCCTTCTTCCAGGCCTTGATTTGGTTCTTGTCTGCTGGTTGCTATCTTCTTTGGACTATTTTAGTTAAATCTATCACACACACACACACACACACACACACACACACACCATCATATAAAGCTTTTGATATCTCTCCTTTAAGGGTACAGCATTATACATGCATGCAGTCATGCTAGGGTGGCATTGATGGTAGCGGGCGCCTTTTTGAGGATCTTTGAGATTTGTTTCAATCCCAGGAGGACTCTTTCTAGCTGTCTCTTTACCTATTTCCCTCCGGTAAACTAGCTGGCCTATGGTTTTGTTTGCTAGTTTCATATAGCCACTAGCCTTTCTGTAATTGTTTACTACCAAAGTTTCCATTATATATTTTTTTTAAGTTTCCATTATTTTTAGGAGCATCCTAAGGCATGCAATTCTCCACGCACATTTTTAGGTAAATTCATTTTATTTGTGGAGAATGTCAGAATTCTTTGTTCTTATGGATTTCCTTTCACCCTAGGCAAAATCTCTGAATAACTATTCTGGAGCTAGGGACAGGTATATAACACCCCTGCTTTACAAGCACAGTGACTGTAGCCTTTGGTCTTCTAGTCTGGCCTCAATTGCTACTGAACCTCTGCTCTAGAAGTGAACTGAAGCAAGAGTTACTGAAGCTACAGTATTCACAGCCTAATAAATGAGGAGTTATGCCTCCATGTTTGAGTGGGGACTGGGAGGATGGTTGGGGCCCTCAAACTCTAAATCACTCTTATCATGAATTTTGTTTCTGCAACTTAAAGCTAAGGAGATAAGAAATGTCTGTCCTTCCCATTGAGATATCATATCCCTTGACTAGGGGCTGGGAGGAGGAGGGAGTCTTGTCTTGGCTACACACTCCCAGAGTGGAGTTTGTGTCATTGAACTGAGTGAGAGAGAGGGAGGAACAGATTTGGCTCAAGTGCCAGAAACTTTTGTAGTTCTTGCTGGTGATAGATTTTCATGAGTCAATGTTTCTTTCTTTTTCTTTTTTTTTTTAGCTCTTTATTTTTATTTTATTATGTTATGTTAATCACCATACATTACATCATTAGTTTTTTTTTTTATTTTTTAAGATTTTATTTATTTGACAGAGAGAGACACAGCGAGAGAGGGAACACAAGCAGGGGGAGTGGGAGAGGGAGAAGCAGGCTTTTCTCGGAGCGGGGAACCCAGTGCGGGGCTCGATCCCAGGGCCCCGGGACCATGACCTGAGCCTAAGGCAGACGCCCAACAACTGAACTACCCAGGCACCCCACATTATTAGTTTTTGATGTAGTGTTCCATGATTCATTGTTTGCATATAACACCCAGTGCTCCATTCAATACGTGCCCTCTTTAATACCCATCACCAGGTTAAACCATCCCCGCACCCCTCTCCCCTCTAGAACCCTCAGTTTGTTTCTCAGAGTCCATAGTCTCTCATGGTTGTCTCCCCCACCAATTTCCCCCCTTCATTTTTCCCTTCCTACTATCTTCTTTTTTTTTTTTTTTAACATATAATGTATTATTTGTTTCAGAGGTACAGGTCTGTGATTCAACAGTCTTACACAATTCACAGTGCTCACCATAGCACATACCCTCCCCAATGTTTATCACCCAGCCACCCCATCCCTCCCACCCCCCACTACTCCAGCAATCCTCAGTTTGTTTTCTGAGATTAAGAATTCCTCATATCAGTGAGGTCATATGATATGTCTTTCTCTGATTGAGTCAATGTTTCTTACTTAGCTATATAACCTTGGTACAATTTTAGAGACTTAAACTGATTGTTTTAAAAGTAATTTTCATCAGTTTTGGTTATTTCTCCAGGGAATTGGTCTGTAGAGGTCCTCACATGCCATTCTGGAAGTGGAATTCTACATGTATTTATTTTTGAATGTAAAAATCAAACTTTTATTGATGGAATAAACCCATTTGGTCAAACTATTATATAATATTTATATATTTCTGTATTCAATTTGCTAAAAAACATTGCATAATTTTGTATTTTTGTTTAGGAATAATATCAGTCTATGAATTTCTTCCTTTTTAATGGATTTGTCAATTTTGAGCATTAGCATTAGACAGCCTTAGAAATTGAGATGAAAATTGTTCTTTTCTCCTTTATTTTCTGAAAGATTTTGTGAAAAACAAGGATTCCTAAGAGGTAGGACAGATTTTATGTTGAGGTCACAGGAGTCTGAATTTTTCTTTTTGACATGTTTTTAAATTGCAGATTCATTTTTTAGAATATATATACAATTACTTAGATTTCTTCGTGCCAATTATGGTATGTGTTTTCTTCAAATGACTTTTCCATTTCATCGAAATTGGCATATTTATTGGCATAAAATATTTATAATATCTCCTTTATATCCTAAAGCTCCTCTAGAATTTGCAGTGGTGTTGCATTTTTTTTATTTCTGATACTGATAATATATTTTCTTTCTTTTCATTTTATTTATGAGTTTGAAAATTTTATTTGCCTAAAAAGAAATTCTGACTTCTTTGATTTTTTTCTCTGATTTGTTTTCTATTCTGTTGAGCTCCCCTTTTATCTTTTTAAATTTCTTTCCTTTGCTTACTTTTTTTTTCTAATTTGCTTTATACAGGTTTTTTAAGTTGAAATGTAGATCATTGATTTTAACCATTTCATATTTTACAATATTGGTGTTTCAAGCTATAAATTTCTTTTAATCACTACTTTAGCTGAATTTCACACAAATTGATATGTTGTATTTTCATAATATTTAGTTTGATTAAAAAAATTTCCTTGTAATTTTTTCTTGATCCAGATTTAGAAGTGTGTTGCTTAATCTTTAACTACTTGAAAGTTTTTCAGATACTTTATTGCTATTGCTTTTCAATTAACATATACTGTGTTTGGAGATCCTGCTATATATTTATTTCCATTATTAAAATATATTAAAACTTGTTTATATATAAAATATATTGACTATTCCATATGCACTTGAGAAGAAAGCGTATTCTGTATTTGTTTTGTGTAATGTTCATTGTTAGTTACCTTGGGTTGGTTGACATTGTTTGTCATCTGTATCCTCACTTTTTAAATTTTTCTTCTTATTCTCACTTATAGCCATGAGGGTGTTAATAAAACTCAAATGTTATAGATTTACCCTTTTTCTCTTTTATTTCTGTTAATTTTTGCTTTATGCATATTGAATCTCTGTCATTAGTAATTACACAATTAGGATAGTTAAGTCTTCCTGAGCAATTAAACATTATTATTATTAAAAAAAAAAAAAGCAAAAAAATCCCACACCTTTTTTCTTACAGGACTCCTTATCTTGAAGTCTCTTTTCTAACATATCAATATTGCTACCTTATCATTCTTACGCTTAACTTTTTCATTTTACATCTTCTTTAAATCTGTGTGGTATATATTTAACACATATCTCTTGTAAACAGCATTTAGTTAAGTCTCACTTTATATACAATCTGCTGACTTTTTTTTCATTTTAATGGAGTGTTTTAACTATTTACATTTAAAGTAATGGTTAATATGGTTGGGGTTAAATTTAATTTCATTTTTTTATATGTAACAGCATAATTTCATTTATATCCCTTCTATATTTTGTGCTATAATTGTCATTTATTTTCCTTCTACAGATGTTATAAATCCCTGATATCTTGTTATTATTTTTCCTTCAAACAGAAAAATTTGCTTTCTTTTCAACCTAGGGTGATGAAAGGATCTGTCTGGGATTTGCTTCCCTTTTTCATGTCCTGTAAACTTTCTGAAGTCATTAAGCTAAGGAAATTATAAGCTCATTTAATTGGTTTCCCATCTTTTACGGATTATGGCACTTCCTTTTCTGATATATAATGGTTTGATAGTCATTATGTCATATATTTTATTTATGAATCATATTTTATCCAGTGTTTTAGATGGCTCAGGCAGGAGGAGAAATCTAATTCCTTATACTTCATCTTGGTAAGAGATGAAGACTTCCCTCTTGCTCTTGAAAGATATGTTTGCAAGATATATAATTCTAGGTTCTTATTTTATTGTATTTTTCCACTGAGTACTTTACCAAGATGTTCCATTTTTTCTGAGTCTGTTGTTTCTGATTTGAAATGCACTGTCTTGCTTATTGTTTTTTCATTTTGTGTAATGTACTCAGTTTTTCTTTCTGTATTTAATATTTTTTTATTACCTTTGGTTTTAGCAATTTGACTGTGATTTGCTGAAAGTGATATTCTTTATACTTATTCTGCTAGTAGTTTGCTAAGATTCTTAGATTAGCGGGTTGCAATTTTTCATCAAATTTGAAAAAATTCATTTAATATTTTATCAAATATTTTTCCTGCATCATCATCTCATATCTATTACTCCAATTATGTTAGACTGTTAGATTTTTTTACAAGTCATAGAGATTCTATTCATTATATTTCAATCTCTTTTTCCTCTGTTCTTAAGTTTAAACATTTCTATTGATTGGTCTTATTTTGTGTTTCTTCTTCTGTCAATCCCTTCCTATGATTTTTTCTTATCTCAGATTTTTGATTCGTTTCTCTTTTTACAGTTTCCAAATCTCTTCTGAAATTCATCTCTTAACATATTTATTTGATGGTAATTTTAAGATCTTTATCATAAATATTTACAAATTCTTTATTGATGATTATACTATTTGTATGTGTATCTGTTTATATTGTCTTATTTTGCTTTTATCCAGGGATCACCTTCTGATTTTCTTTCTCTTGTCAGACAACTTAAGAGCTAGGATAAGAGAGTGATTGGATGATTAGATGTTGAACAGTTTTGGAGTGAACTTATGGTTTTAGTTCTGCTATGGGTTAGGCACAAGGAGTCTAAGATGATCTCTGCTTCCAACCCATTTTCAACTTTCTGCACCACCAAAAGACTTGTAATTTCATTAACACTGGAAATGTAATTTAGTAGTAATTGCTCCTTTGGTTAGACCCAGCTCACCTCTGTTTTAAGATATGTTAACTCTGAGTTTAGGCTTCTCTCTCAAGGAGAGAATACCTTATACATTCTTAGAACTTGCAGCCTCACTACTTTGAAACCTTGAAAACTCAAGACTTTTTTTTTTTTTTTTCAAGATGGGTGACTAGGAGACTAGAGAACATGAAACCATGAAGCCATGGAATTTCAAGACACTGAGACTGAAATTCCAGGACCAGGGCCACTTAGGATGGCAGCAATTTGAAAACACAAAACATCAAAACCATGAAATGGCTAGACTTAAATAATTGTAAAATTACAAGATTGTGCAGTCCCACTTCCAACCTTTGCTGACTCAGCAAAACTCTCTTTGTCCTGGATCTTCTTCAGATTTAAATCTGACATGCCAGCCCATAGCTTCATCAGAAGATTGCTTAGTTTTTCCATGTCTGAATCATTTACGCTCTTTTCCATGTCCTATGCTCAACTTCTATTACAATCCCCAGGTATGTGCTCTTCCAGGAAGGAAAATTTCATGCAGAGTCTTATCCCTTTGGGATTTTTTTTTATCCACAATGTTTAGATAGTATGATAGTTTGGTTTACCTGATAATATTTTGTTTTAGCAGATATAAAAGTTTTTCACATCCTTCTATATTCTCATTAGAGAGAAATTGTTGGATTAATTCTTGACAGCTTTCTCTTTCTTGTTTCTGTTGTGCGAATATTGTTCCATTATTTCTGCGGTATTAGTAATTCCTTTTCCATTGTTCTTACCAAGATTCCAACTCAATCCTTACCCCATTCTTGTTTACAAACCTCATTTTTTCATAAGAATCCGTCATATTTGTTTTAGTGTCTACTTATTTCCTTTAGGAAGCCTTTGGGCTGTTGTTTAAGATTCTATATATACTCCCAAAACCTGTGTTATATTACATAATAAGATTCAATTTCTAAGATAAGCCCTGCAATTCTAATATGAAGCCTGTCATCCACAATGGTTTTCCTGATACAAAGCTGTGAAATGCTAATACATTTTTTATAAAACATATGTTACTTAATATGTTGCACTGTTTATCAGAGAGTTGAACAAGTTAAACAGCTTAACTGCCTGAATCACTATTTCTTTTACATTGCTAAGGCAAAGAATTAACAAAATAAACACAAGTATAGACAACTTTGCATATTTGGTTTATATTTGAATCAGTTCCATTCCTAGTATACTAATTATAGACCCATTAATGAATTTAAAAAAGTGCAACATTTATATATAGATCTATTTGTTATGTTAAATTCTGTTGAAAAATATAAATATTTCTGTTATTGAAAAAGTCACACTTGATAAAAATGTGTCTAGTGATGGAATTTCAAACATTCTTACATTGAACATATTGACTCTTGTGGCTATAAGCATATGGGAAAAAAAAAGACACTGGGACAATTAACAACCACAGTTTATGATGCCTGGTCTGTCTTCTATTTTTCTGGTCTGACTTCTGTTCTGAGGCTTTCTAGACACAAAGTTACTATTCTAAGCATATATAAAGAAGAATGCCTTAAAAAGCAAATATATTTAAATCATATATAAAAACATACTCTTAGCAGATGGAAAGAAACTAACCACCTCAAAACACTACAATAAG
The DNA here is from genome assembly GCF_004348235.1 of Phoca vitulina. Classification (NCBI taxonomy): domain Eukaryota; kingdom Metazoa; phylum Chordata; class Mammalia; order Carnivora; family Phocidae; genus Phoca; species Phoca vitulina. The sequence continues at coordinate 35,164,452 of NW_022589717.1, forward strand.
GGCTAGAAACAAAGTCGATTAGCTATTTTATTGATATTTAGAAAGAGGGGGAAAACTAGGAAGATAACATGTCCAAAGCACTAAACTCTTACTGAGAGTTACATTTACTCAGGTGTATTATTCTACTGTGAAGTTTGCTTTGACATTAAGTCATGTAGCAGACCGTATTTCACAAAAGAAATCCCACAGCTGTGGTACATGATGGCTGTAGCAACAAAATAATAAATAATTGACATTTACAATGAAAACTGTGTTTTTTCCCAAAGCACCTGATAGCTAATGTGGTGAATAACTCCGCTGATATTGTCTACCTGTCAGTGTGGTACAAATATTCTATTTTCGGAATATAGAAGTAGATAAAAGTGATTTTTTTAAATAACAACGTCAAAGAACATGAGACACTGAAAAAATTATCAATGTCAATAAACTAATGTTCAAAAGACAATGCACCTTGAAGATATGAAGATTCTGATTTAGAGTAAGGATATACTAATTGATGTTTGAAAATCATTTTCTACCTGCACATAATAAAATTTTTAGGAAAGTGCTTCAAGTTAGAATATCACCTGTCTGCTTAGGAGACAGAGGAGACTCTGTTAATCATTTTCTCATTGACTCTTTTTTTTAGCATTTTAGGTTTAAAAAGTTGTTTAGCTGTCAGACTGAATTTTTTTGTTACCACTGTATATTTGTTTTACAATTGTACAGAACATAGGAAAGATTGACATAGTGATAGGTATATCCTTGGGAGACTAAACAAAAAATCTTGTAAATTCACTTGCCATCAAAATGAAAATATTATAAGGACAGTGTCAGAAAGAGTTTACTGAGTGTACAAATTATTTACAGAGAAAAATCACACAAATATGAGCTCACCGTTAATGTGACAAATAATTGTGGCAAGAAATTAATTTGATATTTGAAAATTCTTTTGCATTAGGCCCATGAAAGTGATTTTTGCTACTCAAAATAAATCTTTAAAGTTTAATTTATAAATTAGGCAAGTAAGTGGCACCTGGGTGGCTCAGTCGGTTAAGCATCTGCTTTTGGCTCAGGTCATGATCCCAGGGTCCTGGGATTGAGGCCCTCATCAGGCTCTCTGCTCCAGTGGGGAGCCTGCTTCTCCCTCTCCCTCTGCCTGCCGCTCTGCCTACTTGTTCTCTCAAATAAATACAACCTTTAAAAAAATAAATTAGGCACTGTAAGAGATTAATAAAAATAACTAGTAATAAAATAGAACAATTGGAACAATATACTATAATAAAAGTTATGTGAATGCCATCTTTCTCTCTAAATATTTTATTGTACTGTCTTCACCCTTCTTGTGATAATATGATATAATAAAATACCCAGGAGACAGTGCCAGTAATAACAGAAAGGATATTTCTCTATAGTGGCTTCAGAATGGGCTTTGATATCTGGAGAGATATAACTGAAATTCCAGTCTTTTGGGCCCGAGATGAAAGCTCTTGTCAAACTCATGTGCAGTACAGCACCCAGAAAGTGATTTTAGTGCTTTGAGGAAAGGAAAACAACATATACAAAACTCTAGCTTATGTGAAATGTATTTTGTTTCTCTTTCCAGATAGAAAAAAAAGAAGTGTACTCTGGTAAAAGATGAAGTATGTGAAGATGAGCTGGGTGACAGAAGGCCTTGTGAGCTACAGCCAGGTAAATGAGCCCGGTAGGTGATATATATATTAAGTCACAGTGTCAAGCCAGTCATTCTTCCAAATGATAAATTTCCCCATACTATGGGGCTGACTGACTGCAACAGAAACTTAAACGTTGGGGTTTGCTTAAATATGTTCAATCAATGGAATGAAAACATTTGGACACAAGGAATCATTTAGATTTAATAGAAGATGGTCTTATGTACATGAGCCATTTTTAAAGAATATGCAAACCTTTATGTTTTCTTGGACAAGTAGTTCATCCCTTTAACTCATTATTTCCTTTTTAAAAGTTTTTATTTAAATTATAGTTGGTTAACATACAGTGTTTTAGTTGTAGGATTTAGTGATTCAACATTTACATACAATACCCGGTGCTCATCACAAGGGCCCTCCTTAATCCCTATCACCTATTTCACCCCTCCCAGCCCCCAAACACACACACCTCTGCTCTGATAACCCTCAGTGTGTTCTCTATAGTTAAGAGTTCTTTTCTTGGTTTGCTTCTCTCTCTCTTTTTTTGCCCTGATCATTTGTTTTGTTTCTTAAATTCCACATATGAATGAAATCATATGGTATTTGTCTTTCTCTGACTAATTTATTTCACTTAGCATAATACTCTCTAACTCCCTCCACGTCATTGCAAATGGCAAAATTTCATTATTTCTATGGCTGGGTAATACTCCACTGTGTATATATACCACCTCTTCTTTATCCATTCATCAATTGATGGACACTTGGGCTGCTTCCATAATTTGGCTATTGTAGATAATGCTGCTATAAACATCGGGGTGCATGTATCCCTTTGAATCAGTATTTTTGTATTCTTAGAGTAAATCCCTAGTAGTGCAATTGCTGGATTATAGGGTAGTTTCCTTTCTCTTCCTTTAATCAGTCACTTACCAATTTTATTGAATGTAGTAGAAAGCGCTGTAAATTTTTTTGTTAGATATTACATAAAATTAAATGGGAAGATGCATATTTAATTGATACGTGAAAATCTATATAGTATATATTGTTGTATAGTTTCATTCAGACATGGAGAATGTGATCCCTGTCTTAAAAAACGTTTATAGGTTAAGCGTTGTCCAAGTGCATACATTCTTAATTCTATATTTTCCAATATGTGAACAACTTCATCCAAATTATGAAAAAGATTTATAAAGAGTAACCCAAACATCAGGTCTTTATTTTATTCTTTTTTTTTTTTTTAAGATTTTATTTATTCATTTGAGACACAGAGATAGAGAGAGAGAGAGAACATGAGCAGTGGGAGAGGCAGAGGGAGAGGGAGAAGCAGACTTCCGGCTGAGCCAGGAGCCCGATGTGAGGCTCGATCCCAGAACCCTGGGATCACGACCCGAGCTGAAGGCAGATGCTTAACCATCTGAGCCACCCAGGCGCCCCTATTTTATTCTTTTAAGTACAAATTACATATGGTGTACTATTATTAAACTTCAAAATGAGATAGAAAAAAATTTTGTATTCTCATTTCTAACACAACTGTCATTATTTGTATTTTCATATATCTATGGAATTAAAAATAATTTTGCCCATCTATAAGTCAGCAGACAGGAAAGAAATGTATATAAGCACAAGTATTTGAAAGATCAAGGATGATTTGTTTAGTGTGATAGGGCATCAACATAGTTCTATCAGGGTCACTTATATTCACCATGATTGAGAATGCAGGAGGAAAGACTTTTGTGGGATGCAAAAGGACATGTACTCAGGGCTCTCAGGCACCACTCATCTCTCTGTCTTTCCCCTGCACACATAGGAAAGTGTCTCAATGACCCAAATTTGAAATCTACTGAATTATCAAGCCCATTTCAGTTAAACTTGATGCAGTGGCATGCAGGAGCCAGCTTTGACCCACTCAAAAGGGCTGATGGTTAAAATTTCAGGAATTTTGAGAGCCACTTGACATCATGTTGGTAATTTGAAAATCCATTGTATTTGGAATATTTATAACACAAAAATCAGCAAACGCTACAAATCATAGCTCTCCTCCCACTCCCTAGTGGGTTGTTCAACATTTATGAGGACGTTGCTGGTTATTTGTAACTGTGAATCATGATTTCTTCTTTAAACTCTTTTACTTTTGTGAGAGACTTTTTTCCTGGCTGTGATTTTTCCCTCTCAGATTGCTCCTTTGTGACTGTATATATGAATTCCTACTCCTCTACGTTCCTTAAATGTGTGTGTGCCTCAGGATTTTGTCATAGGCCTTTCTAGTTTCACTGTGTGCTCTCTCCATGTGTGAACTTCGCCACTCCAATGTCTCTGACTAACCTACAACACTTTCCTGAGCTCTAGAGCTATTTATTTAATTGCTTTCTGAGTAACTCCAGGTACATGCCCTATAAGGAACAACATTCTGAACATGTATAAAACTGAACTCTTCCCCCTACTATGTTTACCCTCCTATATTACTGACCATACTGCTTCCTTGTTTACAGTCCTCTCCAGGATCCCCATTGTGTGAGGATCACCTACAACCTCATTACCTTGTTATACTTGGCCATGCATGGAGTGGCCTCTCCACATGTCCTCAGCTTCATTGTTTATCGTCTATACCACTTTCCCCCACCCCAGCTATAGTGAGTTACTCAAAATCCCTTGTATGTATCTATAACACAGGGTCAGAGATATGTGCTAGGTGCTTCTGTAAGAGAAAAAAAGACACATTGGAGGAATCATCTAGTAATTTGTTTCAAGAACACCTTACAAACAAAAGCAGTATGAAACCCACGTTTCTGGAGAATACTTGTAGAAATACCAATTACAGTGTTCTCATCTACCTAATATGGGATAGGGGTATAGGTCTTTGATGTTCTTCAGCTTTCGCCATGTAAGTAATCAGAGTGTGAGCATTATTGGGAGTCACTATTCTGCTTATCACAGATTCCAAAGATAGAACTGGGTGGGAGGAAAAGAACTACCCCTAAACCCTAATACATTCTCTCTTGTTACTGCCAAGGATGTGTTGGGGGATTCCTACAAAGCCTGTAGCCTATCTCAACACTTTGTTCCTTCTACCTCTGATTGCTTTACGGCTCGGTTCTCCACACTCATCCTGTATTCTTCCACTTCAAGGGACCACATTGTGACTGACTTAGATGCCATGTCCTTAGAATACTTGCTCCCCAGATATAGTCTTCTCATACTATGCCTCCCCAACACACAGTCAGGCAAGCATCCTGAGATTTGTCAGCCAGCGCCTGGTCTCTCAGATTTATAAGAGAATGCTGACAGATTAAAATTTTAATCAACTTTCATCCATTCTGTGTCCTCTCTTCTCTATGACATCTTCCTTACGCATCATCTCTTTTTCTTTATTTCTTCCTTCTTTTTCTTTTTAAATTAAAAATGAGGGGTGCCTGGTGGCCCAGTTGGTTAAACATCCAACTCTTGGTTTTGGCTTGGGTCATGATGTCAGGGTCATGAGATAGAGCCAAGGGTCAGGCTGGAGGTCAGCGTGGAGTCGGCTTGAGACTCTCTCCCCCTTTCCCTCTGCCCCTCCCTGCCATGCTTCTCTTTCTCTCTAAAATAAATAAATAAATCCTTAAAAAATAAATTAAATTAAATTAAAAATGATGCAAAGCTAATTGATATCAGACAAAATAAACAAAATATTTATCCTAAACTGTATTATAACTGAGATATATGCCTCTAAAATAGGGGATAGATAGGGTTTTATAGAGCTAGATAAAGAATGTGCAAGTCATGTAGTACAAATTCATATTTGTTCTCAATTTCTACATATATAGCTATCGTTACTATATTCATCTGTAAACACTGACCTCTGAAACACCACATTAAACAATGAATTTAAGTGTTCTATTTTACTACTTTAAAAATTATCTCCCTCTCTTTCTGATATGCCATCATCTGTCATTTGTCTTCTCAAAAATATTTTCATAATCTAACAATTTTCTCACCACCCTCACTGCCACCCCCACCCCATACCCTTGTCTTTCCCTTGGGTTTGCTCTACCTCTTGACTCGTGTCCTTACTCCATGCCTTGCTTCCATGGCTTCTAGTCTACACCTTTACCTCAGGAAGTTAAAGAGTTGCTTTTCAAATCAAAATCAGATTACAGTCACATTACTCATGCTTAAATTTTCCAAAACTTTCTAACTTACTCAGAGAAAAGACCACAGTCCTTACAATGATAAAAGACTTATGTGATCTGCTGGACATTCTCAGTGTCAAAATTCAGCTGCTCTAATTCTCCCCTTCAGATACTCTAACCCGAATCTGTGGCTTCTTGACTGTTTTTTTTTTTTTTTTCCCCTAATATCCTATGTATGTTCCTATCTCAGTGCCTGATTACTGCTGTTCCCTCTGCCTGGGGCATGGTTCCTATTGTGTCTATTTGGCTTGCTCCTTCATCTCCATAGGGTTTCTGCTTAGAGCTCTATTTTAAATATGTCTTGCCAATCCCATGTTTCCAGTCCTCTCTGTATATATGTATGTATGTCTAGATCCCTAATTGTTTTTTGATATTTTATTTGTTTTATTTAAGTTATAAACTTTACTTATCATATAAGCTTAATAAATTTTGTGAGGATATAAATCCTATTCCATTCAATATCCATAGAGCTGAGAAAAGGACCTGCCCATAATAGGTGCTCAATAAATAGTTTAAATGAATGAATGAATGAATGCAAAGCTTTCTATATGTTTGGTTATTCCTTCTCAGCATCACCACCATCCTTTCTTATGAGGGAATCCTTCTGCTAGTCTCTTTTTTTCTAGTCATTTCTCAGGATTCCAAAACTCGGCCTTTTTTTCTCACTTCATTCATTCTCCTTTGTTATTTTCATCTATCCCAGATGCAAGTGGGTCTTAACTGTTCTCTCTTACTTAAGGTTCAGGACCCTGCATTCCATCTTCCACAGTAGTGACACAGTGCTCTTTCCAAAACAGTGATATTTTCAGATTACTCTACTTAAATAACTCTCATTGATTTCTACTCCCTATATGACATAATACAAACAATTTATTCTCCCATATACCACCCTAAGTTTGGATCATTTGAAATTTTCCAAACTCATGTAACCCCCTAGTTAATTAATTGTATAATTTACCAACATGGAATTCCAAAGTCATATTTTGATATAACTGACCTTAGCACCCCTATAGAATTTATGATATTAAAAATAAACACTTTTGACTATGACAAACCGGATATTTTTGTTAAAAAAATCTTTATAATTCGGTAAAGAATATCAAGTCTTGTAAGTCTTTCTGAAAATGTTGTGCATGGGTATCTTATATTTTGTGGTGTTGGTATTTACCACAATATATTGAAGAGCTAATTTGTGTGTGTGTGTTGTGTTTGTGTGTATGTGTTTTATCATTTCATACTATGAATAAATTCTAGTCAAGAAACCTTTTTCATGACATATTCTCAGTACTTAACACAGTGCCTTACATATAAAAGTAACTATGAATGACTAAGTGCTATATAAAAATCTGTCATACCAAGTTCTATTTTGATTTATTTGGAGGTAATGAAATTCATGAACTATTGATTAATTATATTGTAATAATATGGACCTGTTATATGTTGTGGTACACTGTAGTTTTTCCATACAGTTACAGTATACTTTTTTTTTAATTTTATTTATTTGACAGAGAGAGAGAGAAAGAGAGAGAGTGCACAAGCAGGGTAAGGGCAAGCAGAGGGAGAAGCAGGTTTCTCATTGAGCAGGGAACCTGATCTGGGACTCAATCCCGGGACCCTGGGATCATGACCTGAGCTGAAGGCAGATGCTTAACTGACTGAGCCACCCAGGTGTCCTTACAGTATACTTTCTATTCAGTACAACTTTGGGGTGATAAATTCATATATTTCATTTATTTAGTTAATTTTACAACTGTTTTATAAGATGAGGAGCAAAGGGTTTAAAATATATATGCAATAATTTTAAGTTACATATTTACTTTAGAAAACATTGAAGGTACATATAATCCCAAAGGCAACAATAATTCTACCATCCTGAGATACCAAATATAAAACCTGTATTGTATTTTTCCAGTCTCATATGTAGGCATACTTTTATTTTCCAACTAAAACAATCTCAAAGTAAAATATATTATAGCCTGCTTTTAAAAGCAGTGCTTCAAATGCTATCTCATGTGATTAAATGTTCTTTTGTAAAAGATTATTTAATACCTGAATAAAATGCTATTGCATGATCAAGTACTTTAAGAATTCTCAGGGTATGAACAAAACAGTGGTAATTTTTATGGATGCCTTTGTAATTATTTATTATTGCCTTTAAAATAATACAAACACATTTTCTATTTTACTTCATATCAGTTAACAATATTTACACAGTTGGAAAAAAACTTCATTTTCACGTAATTTCCCAGTCATTCAGATGTGTGTATGTGAATACTGTGTTTTATTTAGTTCACACAAGAAGAATTAGAGGAATCACAGTGGCTTAAAACAAAAAAAAAATATGTAGTCTTTAACCCATATGAGATTGCATTCATTCTGAAAATATAAGAAAGACATACTTATAATTGGAAAGAGCAAAACAGAGCCACAGGTGACGAAATATCAAATGTGTGAGGAATGCGGCAAATGCTGCGAGTATTCAGGCGAGACATCACTGTGGGCCAGAGCAGTCAAGACAGATTTGGGGAAGGACAGAAGACTTGAGAAGAGGCTTAAATAATAATCAACACATGAATAGAGGAAGGGGTATGGAGAGAGTATTCCAGGTACATCTGCTCAACAGTTTCACATGTAAGATATGTTTGGTGTGTTGAGCATATGTAAAGTTATTATCACCAAGCATAAATTGTTTATAGTGTTTTATTTCAATTTTTTTAAGATTTTATTTATTTATTTGAGAGAGAGAGAGAGAGAGAGCACAAGCAGGGGAGGAGGGGTAAAGGGAGAGGGAGAAGCAGGGAGCCCAACATGGGGCTCTATCCCAGGATCCTGGGGTCGTGAACTGAGCTGAAGTCAGATGCTGAACTGAATGAGCCACCCAGGTGCCCCTTTTTTTGTTTTAAATAACATACAGCTTCTTGTTCTCAAAAGATCTGTTCAATTTTATTGAACAAACCATAACCTCATTAAATATGAGTTTTTTCATCCCAAACTCAAAATTTGCTCTCTTATATCTTTATGTATTGCCGCTTGCCCTTGTTTCAGAAAAAAAATTTCTACATTCCTGTCCTCCATGAACTCTCCATCTAACCCTTTGAGTCCATCCCCTCCTGCCTCCTCTAAGACCACCCTTCCTCAAGCATTCAGCAGTGCTAGTTTGTCTCTCTTTGTTATTGACTTATTTTATTTTATATAGGTTTCTTTTAAGCAGCTATAAGTCTTTTTAATCTTGATACATCAAAACTGTGAATTTCAAGCATAAAATTGCTATTTCCAACTCACCACTAGCCATTTACTCAGTAACAGCTTAAAATCTAGACTCTTCAGCAAAAAATATTGTTCTTTAAACACATATCATCAGATTGCCTGTATAAAAGACAAACCCCATTCCATGAAACCACCTTTAGAATGGGAAACATTTCGTAGTGGTGTGTAGGTTGCTGCCATTTGCCAGTTGCAGATAATATTGCACTATTTGGAAGGGATGGGGGCAAGGGAAAATACCCGTTTTATAGTGACAAGTAAGTTAGCTTCTCAGCCCTTTTTTTTTTTTTTTAAGATTTTATTTATTTATTTGAGAGAGCAAGAATGAGAGAGAGAGAGCACATGAGAGGGGGAAGGGTCAGAGGGAGAAGCAGACTCCCTGCTGGGCAGGGAGCCCGATGCGGGACTCGATCCTGGGACTCCAGGATCATGACCTGAGCTGAAGGCAGTCTCTTAACTGACTGAGCCACCCAGGCGCCCCTTCTCAGCTCTTTTTTATCAAGCATGGTGGTAGACACTAGGTTGGATATAATGCCATATATATCATAATCTTCAGATTCCAGAGACTTACTCTTATACAAGTTTTTGTTTTAAGTCATAAAATCAATGAACTTATCTAGGTCCTTAATATCTTGATATCTGCATTATTTGACAAGGGTCTACCTGTCATTTCAAATCTTTGTCTTTGGTTTCCACAAGGCAGCACCATCCTGGTCCACCTCATGACCGACAACTCCTCTAATCCTTAAATGCCTTTGTTTTGTTTTTCATTTTGTTTTGTTTTGTTTTGTTTTCATGCTACAAAAGCAATTTTCAACCTCTACTTTTTTTCTTCTCGTTCAGTAAATTAGTCTATTCCCATGAATAAAGCCCATCTCTGTATAAATGAATCTCAAACACTTCTTTCTAAACTTAAGTTATACTCTTGGGGCACCTGGGTGACTCAGTCGTTAAGCGTCTGCTTTTGGCTCAGGTCATGATCCTGGGATCTTGGGATAGAGGCCCACATCGGGCTTCCTGCTCAGCGGGAAGCCTGCTTCTCCCTCTTCCACTCCCCCTGCTTGTGTTCCCCTTCTCTCTCTCTCTCTCTCTGTCAAATAAATAAATAAAATATTTAAAAAAAATAAACAAGTTATATTCTAATTTCTCACATTTCTTATTGCATACCCTACAGTTTATTTTGGTGACTCTATTAAGAATAATTAGAGTTCTCACATAATTTATCATTCAAACTATGACATTTTCTAGAAATTATTTTAAATAATCCTTATTAATAATTATATCTGGGCAACAGATGTAAACCTGACTGATCCAAAAAGCTGGACATATGGTCATTCTGATGTGGGAAACATTGACAAGTCCTTGAAACAAGTAGAGTGACCTTCCTCTGGGAGCTCAGCTGCCTCGATGTTAATACTTTGCTAAGGGCAAAAGGCAATCTTAGCTTAACATTTTCCCAACCCCCCAGGATCCTGTAAGTCTACTATAACATATGAAAATTCCTTGGGGGGACTTCCTTTATCTTTACCCCCCAAGATATATGTTGGCATATATCCCCCAAGCATATGACCCACTGATATACATCTGAAGGGTCTCATGACTATGGTTTTACTAGACAGTAATAAATGACAATTTTCTAACAATAGCTAGCCCCTCAAGGTCCTGGATTGCTTCCAAAATTCTTTAGAGACTTATGCTATCTCAAACCGCCTCCCAACTTGAAAGTATATAATAGGCCATTCCTCATCAACCCTAGTGCAACTTTTTCTGCCCATGAGTCCTGTCCCCATGCTTTAATAACACCACCTTTTTGCACTGAAGACATTTCAAGAATTCTTTCTTGGCCATTGGCTCTGAACCCCAGCCTAAAATTCATCATTGTCCCCACCAACCAACCTGTCTCTGAATTCTACACTTCTTGTAATTATAAGACAATACTTCTATAACCATGGCATTTAATTTACTAGGCAAAATTATTGGTCTTTTTCAAGGCAAACAACTTTTTTTTTTCCCAAATGCATCGCTTCCACTTCATTAGGGCCACATTACCTCGAGTATGGAATATGACAATAGCCTCTTCACCGGCTTTGCAGCCTCTAGTCTCTTCCTACCCACAATGGATCATTTTTACACTGCCATATTAATTTTATTCATCAGACTTATTTTGGGGGAAGCTGAAAAACTTTCAAAAATTAATCATAACCTACAGATTAAATTTCAAATCTCAACTTTGTCATTTAAAAATATTTGGCAAGGGGCAGCTGGGTGGCTCATGTGGTTGACTGACTCTTGATCTCCTCTCAGGTCATGATCTCAGGGTCGTGGGATTGAGCCCCGTGTCAGACTCCACACTCAGTGTAGAGTCTGCTTGAGGTTTTCTCTCTCCCTCTCCCTCAAACCCTCCCCCCAACTTGCACTCTCTCTCTAAATAAATAAAAATCTTTAAAAAAATATTTGGAACATGCCAAAACATGTTTTGGCCTTGTTTTTAATTGCATTTATTTTTATTATCTTTCCCTCCAATATGTATCTCTGGTCCTATTGTCATGCAAACACAGCTTGAGGGTTCATAAGTCCACAATTTTGTTTACAGTATCTCAAATTCCTCATGAAAGCTTTCCTGTTATCTTTTTTTTTTTTTTTAAAGATTTTATTTATTTGACAGAGACACAGCGAGAGAGGGAACACAAGCAGGGGAAGTGGGAGAGGGAGAAGCAGGCTTCCTGCTGAGCAGTGAGCCTGATGCGGGCCTCGATCCCAGGACCCTGGGATCATGACCTGAGCCGAAGGCAGACGCTTAATGACTGAGCCACCCAGGCGCCCCTCCTGTTATTTTTTTTTAATTGATAATTTATTTTATTTTTTAAATTTATCTTTTATTTTTTATATTCAATTAGCCAACAAATAGTACATCATTAGTTTCAGATGTAGTGTTCAACAATCCATCAGTTGCATATATTAAATTAACCTTTAGCAAACCTCAGTGCCTGCTCCATGCCGGGAACTGAAATTAGAGTTTTACATGTACACATTACCTCATTAAGATTATTGCAGGACATAAAATCTGTTGTCTTAAGATTTTTTGATAAAATACATAGTTTTGATCTTTTTCCCTCAAAAACATTAACAAAACTACTAGTGAAATTGAAAAGTAGAAAAAAGGTTATCATAGAAAGGATATCTTTATAATCTTTAAACTCTTTAAGGAAATAAACTATTAAACTTAGATTTGTACACCTGACATATATGTCAGTTTTATTATTATGATTAGGGGAATGGTGTTCAAATATGGTCTGGTAACTAGGTACGTTTTACTGACTGAAGGATAAGCACCAAAAAGTGCTTCCCATTAAGTAGTTGTTTTATAAGCACAGAAAATGAACCAGAGTTCCTTATTTTGAAAGTAGTAATTACTATCTATATTACACTTTACAGATATTTTTATTTACCAGTTGACTCATCAAAAGGTCCAAGTGGAGTTTCTTCAATTTTTAGGTTGTATTTAAACATATATTTATACATTCTGCTCTTTCTTCCTAGAAAGCCTCCCTTCTCTTTCTCTGCCTGTCATATAACCAGTCTCAAGGTCAAGCTCATGTTCTTCATGAGAAGTTCCTACAAATACTTCACCATATTGATCATTTCTTCCTCTGGATGCTTATACTATTTATCCTCACAACTTAATCTTTCCATTAATAGTGGGTAAACCACTATTATACAAAATTTTAAACTTTTTTTTCATGTTCTAAACTTGTGCCAGTGAAGTGTAAGAAGTTTGGGACTTCAGCGAAAATAATTTTTCACTGGAATTTAATCATAATTAAAATAGTCAAACCTTATCATTTAAAATTCCAGAGATTCTAAAAGCAAAGGCCCTTATTATTCTTGCTTACTGAATTCTCCTATAATATGACTTTAACTTATTTGACTTAGCACCCCCTGTATTCTTCATATTATGAAAGTCATTGATAGCAATGAAGAAAATAAAGGCCATATCAAGAGGAACCAAATGTCCCATGTGAGAGAAGTAGAATAAAGTGAATTCTGAAAGGAATAAAATGGCAATCCATGTCAGTTGAAACTGTCAAAATTAAATATTTTGGTCTTCTACCTAGTAGATGTTCAATAAATACCTATACTTTTTTCTTTCTTTCTTTTTTTAATTTTATTTTATTATGTTATGTTAATCACCATACCTTACATCATTAGTTTTTGATGTAGTGTTCCATGATTCATTGTTTGCGTATAACACCCAGTGCTCCAATCAGTACATGCCCTCTTTAATACCCACCACCAGGCTAACCCATCCACCCACCCACCCTCCCCTCTAGAAACCTCAGTTGGTTTCTCAGAGTTCAGAGTCTCTCTTGGTTTGTCTCTCCTTCCTATTTCCCCCCCTTCATTTTTCCCTTCCTACTATCTTTTTTTTTTTTTTTTAACATATGATGTATTATTTGTTTCAGAAGTACAGGTCTATACTTCATCAGTCTTACACAATTCACAGCACTCACCATAGCACATACCCTCCCCAATGTCTATCACCCAGGCACCCCATCCCTCTGACCCCCCCCAACTCCAGCAACCCTCAGTTTGTTTCCTGAGATTAAGAAGAGGGTATTATGCTAAGTGAAATAAGTCAATCAGAGAAAGACATGTATCATATGATCTCACTGATATGAGGATTTCTTAATCTTAGCTTTCCTCTTATCTTTAAGAAGTCACCTTTCCCTTTCCTAGAATTTCTGTAGTGTATATTGTACATAACACATCATGTCATAAATTATTTATTACTGATTTTGTTACTATCTTATCATGAAGCACCTGAGGTCAGTAAAAATTTCTAATGCATCTGTTTATGTACTTTTATCTCACACTTGTTGAATGATTATGCAGATAACAAAGTTACAAGAAAATAAAGTGACCAAAAAAGAAAAAAAAAAACCTGTTGAATTAAAAAGAAGATCATGAAATGAATATTTTGCAAAAATTATTTTGCACTGAATTATATTGATTACTTACTTTTGGATAAGAAGCACATCAGAGCTATACAGGATGCAAATCCAAGGATGCCAATCAGAGTTGTACATAATAAAATGCTCTCTCCAATATTGTGAGTGCTCTGATAAATAATTATATTTAATTCAGGTGGTTTAATTCAGTATAAACTGAAGACTCGCAGGAAACATTGCCAGAAAAGCAATCACATGTTCTGTCAAAAGATGAATATTTAACAATAATAAAAACAGTATCCCCAAATAAAGAAAAATGTATTTTGGTATAATGATTTCTAATCATTATGTGCTCTAGTTTTGAAGTAATGTGTTTTGGCAGCAAAGGGATGGTAGTGGAACACTAGGATCTAAAATGAGAACACGGAATCTAATTTTAGAGCTAGACTTTCATTTGCCTATTAGTGCATGTAGATGAGTTGGTATGCTGTAAGAAAAATCAGTGGTGCATTTGGAAACTGCATTTTAACTGAGGAAAAGAAGGTCATAACCTGGAAGGCAAGATTTATAGTAACAAAGATTAAGTACTAAGGTTAATTTTCAGTTTTCCCATTGGCTTAGTGAATAAGAATCTTTAAGTGGTAGTAAGAATATTGTTTCTTGGTAGGAATATTATATCTGGTTTCTTAAGCTTCCATGAACAAGTAAATCATGAAATTTAATGCTTCAGTTGATGCAAATTATAGTAGCTGCACATTCTTTTTTCTCACTAAATCCTAAAAATAAAAGAGTGAAATTATTTTCCTAAAGAAAATTTGCTAAAATACCACATGGCTTTTAGCAAGTCAGTCGGGTTTGGTCAAAGGCTATTCCTGTACTTTTGTTTGGTGATGTTTTTAAGTATGACTATGACTTCCTTATGTTTTCTTATAACACTGTAGACCATTTATAGGTGACAGAGTTATAAAATAGGCAAAAATTAAGACCAGTTATTTTAATTGACCTCTATTCATAAGTATCTTAAGAATCTAGCATTAAAATATGACTTAAGAAAGTACTTTTTTTCTTTTTCATAGAAATATATATCAAAATTAGAAGCACAATGTTGGCATATTTTATAATAAAGAATTAATATTTTGATACTTTAACTCTGAATCATTCTTCTAGTTAATGATAATTATGTACTTTGTAAGACTAGTTCTTTAATTTTGTGTAGAGTAGTATGCATTAGTTGTGTCTAAAATTATTCTATTTGTTCTCTAGAATTTTGAGTGCTACATTTTTTTTTGAGGATAAATAAACATAAAATTAACCATTTTAAAGTGAAAAGTTCAGTAACATTTAGTCCATTCTCGATGTTGTGCAACCATCATTTCTGCCTAGTTTCAAAATTTTTACATTATTCTAAAAGATGTAAAATTCTATACCCATTACATAGTTGTTTCCCAGCCCTAGCCCCCAGCTCCTGGCAACCACCATTGTTTTTTCTGACTCTATGAATTTATCTATTCTGAATATTTCATATAAATAAAATCATACAATTTGTGAGCTTTTGTGTCTGGCTTCATTCATTTAGTTCATTTTTGAAGTTAATCCATGCTGTAGTATACATTGGAATTTAATTACTTTTTATGGGTGAGTAATCCATTGTATGTATATATTTTGTTTACTTGACCCATTCATTCGTTAGCAGACATTTGGGTTGTTTCCACTTTTGGCTGTTGTGAGTACTATTGCTTTGAACATTGATGTACAATTAATTATTTGAGTACCTGTTTTCAGTTCTTTTGGGTTGAGTACTACTTTTGTTAGGCGAATCATCCCTGTTTGCCAGGGACTGTGGGGTTTCCCAAGACATGGGCCTTTCAGCACTAAAGCTAGAACAGTGTCCAGACAAATCAGGGTAGTTGAACTGGGGAACTCTTTTTGGCTTTTCCCAGGTAGAATTATTTACAATATCCAGAAATAATACCATAATTTATACTACTTATAGGCTGCATTTCATTATAGCTTTTCCATGCACTGGACCATGAGATTCTGGAGTCCATTTCATGTTGAAGACTCTAAAGCATCTAGTTCAGTTCTTTATAGCCACTGTTCAATAACATTTTGAGGGTCACATTTCAGGAGGTTTTAATGAGTCTTAAAAACTATTTGTGATGTTCTTATTGGTTAAGAACATATACATTAAAGCCACACGGCCTGGGTTCAAATCCCATATATGAAAGCTATTGGCCCAGAGTAAGTGCTCTATAAATGTTTTTAGTATTAAATATTAACTGCTTGGATTCATGAAAATGGACAAGAAAAAGGGAATCAATTTTTTCTATAAATAGTATAATATATATTCACATTCAATGATTTCTTTTTTTTCCCACAACTATATAAATAAGTGAAACATTTTGGGGTGCCTAGGTGGCTCAGTTGGTTAAGTGACCGACTCTTGGTTTTGGCTCAGGTCATGATCTCAGGGTTGTGAGATGAGCTCCATGTCAGACTCCATGCTCAGCTGAGAACCTGCCTGAGCTTCTTTCCCCTTCCTCTCCCTCCCCCTCTGCTTCTCCCCCCCGGTCACGCTTGGGTAAGTTCATGCTTTCTCTCTCTCTCTCTCTCAAGTGTAAATCAATCACTCAATCATAAAATCTTTTAGGGGACCTGGGTGGCTCAGTCGTTAAGCGTCTGCCTTCAGGTCCTGGGATCCAGCCCTGCATTGGGCTCCCTGCTCGGCGGGAAGCCTGCTTCTCCCTCTCCCACTCCCCCTGCTTGTGTTCCTGCTCTCGCTATCTCTCTCTGTCAAATAAATAAATAAAACCTTTAATTGAAAAAAATCATAAAATCTTTTAAATAAATAAATAAGTAAATAAGTAAGTATGTAAATAAATAAATAAATAACGTTGCACTTCAAAACATTTTCCCCCCTGGGATCACATGGAGGGTATTAAAAGTTGCAGTTTTTCATAATCTGTGCCTATTTACTTAATTTGTATTTCTTTTCTTTTCTTTCTTTCTTTCTTTGGAGGATGTTGGCATGTAATGTTTTTCTAATGTAGAAGGAAATGGACTAAAACCATCAACATAATGATTAAAACCAATCATTGATGGACATTTAGAGGACTAATTAAGTAAAACAGGCGAAAGTCAGTAACTTAGATTTGAAAGGCATTTGATCTGTTTAATGATTCTTTGAAATCACCCATTCTTATCAGAATTATAGCCTTGAATAAAGACAATTCACTCAGCACTTAATTCATCTTCCTTATGCAAGTTTAAGTCCCAACTGAGTTGCCATGCCATGTGGTAAGTTCAAAAAGTGATGTCTAATGTAGTCCTATTATTCCATTAGATGATACAAGGGAGTAGAACCAATGGCGTCACTTGTGTTCTTGAACATATCACATCCAGAAGGACAGCACTCTTAGAAGTGGACATACTTGGGATTTCTCTATCTTTATTTAAAATCAAATAGTTAGGGTTTGTGAGCATATGATGACAGTCCAAAAATTTCCATATATCTATTTTTTTCTGTATTAATTACCGTGAAAACACTGGAGAACCTAAAGCATTGTCCTCACGTAGGAGTTGCTCACCCTACCGCAGATTACCTGAGTCTTTGAGTCAGATCTGCTTTTGCAATGTGTGTGTGTAGAGGCCTTAATGCACTCACTGTAATAAAACCTAAATAACTTGAGGATCTGAGATAGAGATTATAAATTTGATTTGTATTTAGTATGTTGAGAATAGTTGCTATCCCATTGTTATTTGAAAAGCGCTTGAGACCAATATTTGGTCTTTTCTGTTCTTTATATCCCAGAATAAAAAAGTAAGTTTTCCTGGCATCAGCCTTTATTTAATTTTTATCTTGCTGTTGCACAACATATTGCTGAGCTATTAATCTTTAAAAGTACTGAGAACATGTTTTATTTGTGGATGACTAGAGAAGTCCTAGAAACTCCATTAAAAAAATGAATTGGCTTGACCAACTTGCACTAATTCTTATAAAGAAGTATTCATCTCAGTTTGCAATTCGAGTGCCAGGTTTCAGGACATTACATTTTGAGTTGCTGATGTAGAAGTGCTCAAAAACCAGTGTTTTGAAAGGAAGCACAAAGACTTTATACCACAGCACCATGATGCATGACACTGTAATCAAGAAAACAATCCTTGATACACGTTTTTGGTGAGATTCTTTTATATTATATAGTTCCCTCAGGAGGAGATGAAAGATGTTTCTCAGAGAGAAAATGCCATGGCTAGTGAAGTAAATGTGTTTTACATGATTTGTAATTGCTAATATGATTCAGGTGCCTGCCCCAGATGAATTTGTGAAGTAAAATCAGTTTTCTATAACACATGATTCAAACAGTCTCTCAGATCAGCACACAGCAATGGAAGGTTATGGTAAATTTCAAAAGACCATGACTCTTTTATGAAAAATAAACCATTCATTATACTGATATTTTCATTTTTTAACTTAAAATTAAACAATATATGTAGTTCTGCAGAAATGTTCAGCATGTGATTATGTGAGGTCAAAAACTGATTTTATATGAAACATTTTTCTAATTTGCTGTAGTTTTTCTGATTTGGCTATAATACTTTTATATTTCAGCACCAGTTTTGAAAATTCTGACTCTAGAGTCTGTCCTCATACACTTCTGCACAATAAGCTTAAACGCATTGAGAAATATTCCCAGTTTATCATTGACAGTTTAATTTCTGAATGTGTTTACTATAGATTGAAACTTCTCTCCCACTGGGATTTAATTTATAGGAAGATAGGTGATTATCTTAGTTCCTCCTCTTCTTTTTTCAATGCCTAGAACAAATCTATAAGAACAGACTCTTATAAATAGAGAATGATTGGATTAATCTTAATTTCTCAAGTTTAACTATGTTGATGCATCTTATAGCATTTTTTTTTGTAGTAATTATTGCTCTCCTATATTCCTCGAATACTATTTCATACAGTTATTTCACACTCAAATAGTGGACTCTCCTTCTGCTTTCTAAACTCTCTGGCAATATCTTTTTATCACATTTCACAGAGAAAATAAAAATTATTAAAAATGAATCCCATTATCTTCCCTCTACCAAATGAATAAATTCTCTGAATCTATACCCTTTCTTTCCTTTTCTCTGGGTTTAATTTAAAGGCATGACATCTCTCTGTGAAGGGCCAGCACCTCTCTGTGTCCTCTGGATTTTCTTACAAATTGACTTCTCAGGGACCTGAATTCTATTAGAAATCTCCTATCTCTCCTCAATCTTTAGCTGCTTCTTTATTAGGATCCCCAGAATCATTTTTTTTTAGATATGTTTTGGTAACTTTAGTAGAAAACCAAATCAAAACAAGAGAAAACAGATCTCTTATAAACAAATCTCTGTCCAGCTAGCACCCTGTTTGTTCTACATAATTGTCCTACTATAATCCATATATGCAAAGAGGTTGAAAAACCAATTTTTTTTTTTTAAATTTCATTTAGCTGGTCAAAACCTTATTAGACTTTAACTGACAAGTCTCCTATAGTCTTACCTAAGTTACTGTGAATATTCCTATATTTTACTCCAGAAAAATTAATGGAATTTTTAACAAAAATATTTGCTTGGGGATGCTGTTAGGAAGTTATTTTGTGTCAGTTACATACAATAGGTGTTTCCTTACCTTTCTTAAGTTGAAATATTCAGAATTCCAAAACACGTCTGACCCCCAAATTTCCACATAAGGGACTGTGGATCTGTCCCTTCCTGCTTGGTCAAACTTCTCAAGATAGTTCCCCTCCCATGTTATTTTCACTTTATTGCCTCTAATTCACCATTCAACTTAACTTCAGCCTTCTCTATTGAAACTAAGGTAACTGGCAATTTCCAAGCTGACAAATTCAAGTGATGTATTCCATTTCTTTCTCCCTTGATCTATGAGCACTGCTTGACTCAGTTAGTCATCCCCTGTTTCCTGAAATAGTCTTCTTAATTGTCTTCCTCCTATTACTGGGGATTATTTCCAGTCTGCTAAACAGGCTTCTTCTCTACCCACCCTGTGAAGATTAGTGTTCCTTGTAATATTTTGCTATGCTATTATCATTCTATGTTCTGGAAACATGAGTATACCATCCCCACTCATCGCCTAGCTTTCAAATAGTGATTCCCAAACATATGTATCCAAACTCTACAGCTTTCGTTAGTGTAGTCCTACACAGCCAGCTTGGTATGTGGTAGTCTCCCCTTGGATGTTTTATTAGTATCTCAAACTTATTGCTTCAAATTTAACTCATATTTTTCTTCCCTGCACCCTTCCTTGACAGAATGAAACTAAACTAAAACTACTTTTTTTCTCCATTCATTAATTTGAATTTTTAATGTATTTTCTAAAAGCTTAGCACTCTTCCAGGCACTAGGAATATATCAGTGGAAGAAATAATTGTGGTCTCTGCATGGAGAAGACTAGATTGCTAAACTGTAAATTAAAATAAATTTAATATTTCCATCTTATTCCTTTTTATAAGTGAGAAGAAGTAAAGTAACCGAGTTGCTGGGATAGAGCAAATCTCTTGGTTTAGGTACTTGTGATGGGTGGGCTGAAAAGGCTTTTTTATTTATTTATTTTTTTTATTTTTTATTTTTTTTTTTTTTTAAAGATTTTATTTATTCATTTGAGACACAGAGATACAGAGAGAGAGAGAGAGAGCATGAGCAGTGGGAGAGGCAGAGGGAGAGGAAGAAGCAGACTCCCCGCTGAGTCAGGAGCCTGATGTGGGACTCGATCCCAGGACCCTGGGATCATGACCTGAGCCGAAGGCAGATGCTTAACCATCTGAGCCACCCAGGCGCCCCGAAAAGGCTTTTTTAAAGACAAAATATTGAAGCTGGAATCTGGGGAGATTGGCCTGATGATACCATGATTAGACTAGAGGAAAGGGAGAGAGTCCTTAGTGGAATGGCAGAAATGAGGGCACTATGGTGAAAATAAACTTCAACTAGATAATAAGAATAAGTAAAGTTTTGCACTTCTGTTTAGCAATAGATTGCATGTTTTAAGATTATTTAATGCCATTTGAAATGACAAATTCAACAACTTTTTTTAAACAATAGTACAGAGTTGAATTTCTTCCAGAGGTATTTCTTATGCACCTCCCCCCATTTGTTTTCTTGACTAAAATCTATGATTTGTTATATTAAAATATTCTTGAAAAGAGAATGTCTCCTCAATATTTGAAAACTTATTAAAAGGAACAACTTAAAACTTTTGAGAATATTTTTTTTCTAAAATCTCTTTTGAAAAAACTGTTAAAGCATCCTAATCATTTTATTTTTAGTGTATTCTTAGGTTGGTATGAAGCCTTTAATCCTTTTTTAATCATTAATTTCCACTCCTCTCTGTACATTGAGTTGAAATAAAGGAAGATGACCCATGTTATTACTCAAGATTACAATTTTAGGGATTTTTTTTAAGATTTTATTTATTTATTTGAGAGAGGGAGAGAGAGAGAGAGAGAGAGAAGCAGACGCCCTGCTGAGTTGGGAGCCTGATGTGGGACTCAATCTTGGGACTCCGGGATCATGACCTGAACAGAAGGCAGTCGCTTAACCAACTGAGCCACCCAGGTGCCCACAATTTTAGGGATTCTAAATGATGGATAGAATTTGGCTGATTACAACATCTAGAAAAGTGCTGGAAAGTACAAGAAAAGTTTACTATTTTATACAAACACAATCTTACTTTCAATCTGCAATAAGCATAATTAATAATAACTCTCAATTTTTAATGTTTACCATGTGCCAACACTGTACTAAGTACTTCAAATATGTTATGCAACTTAATCCTGAGAACAATCTTATAAACTAGGTACCTCTATTTCACAAATTTGCAAATAGATTTAGGGATGTTAACTAGCTCACCTGAGATCACAGATGTAAGCGATAAAGCCAGGCTTCAAAACTGTTTGACAGCAGAACCCATGGTCTTCAGTTGTTTTTCATCTCCCTTATGTGAGTATGACATAAAAAGAACAATGATCTGAATTGGGTACTCATGACCAAAAATTGAGTACTTGTTATCTATGGGAGCACAAAATTTCTTGCTCAAAACACAGACACATGAAAAGATGCTCAACATCACTGATCATCAGGGCAATACAAATCAAAACTACAATGAGATACCACCTCACACCTGTCAGAATAGCTAAAACTAACAACACAAGAAACAATAGGTCTTGACAAGAATGTGGAGAAAGGGGGGCCTTCTTGTACTGTTGGTGGGGATACAAACTGGTGCATCCACTCTGGAAAATGGTATGGAGTTTCCTCAAAAAGTTAAAAATAGAACTACCCTACAATCCAGCAATCGCACTACTATTTACCCAAAGATTACAAAAATGCTAATTCAAAGGGATACATGTACCCTAAAGTTTATAGCAGCATTTTCTAAATAGCCAAATTATGGAAACTGCCCAAGTGTCCATTGACTGATGAATGGATAAAGAAAAGATGGTGTGTATATTTATATATATATACACACACACATATGTATGTATGTATATATATATGATGGAATATTACTCAGCCATAAAAAGAATGAAATCTTGCCATTTGCAACAACATGGATGGAGCTAAAGAGTATAATGCTAAGTGAAATAAGTCAATCAGAGAAAGACAAATATCATATGATTTCAGTTTAAGAAACAAAACAAATAAGGGGAAAAAAAGAGAGAGGCAAATCAAGAAAGAGACTCAACTATAGAGAACAAACTGATGGTTACCAGAGGGGAGGTGAGTGTGGGGGATGGGTAGAATAGGTGTTGGGGATTAGGAGTACACTTATTGTGATGAGCACTGAGTAATGTATAGAATTCTTGAATCACTATATTGTACACCTGAGACTACACTGTATGCTAACTAACTGGAATTTAAATAAAAACTTAAAAAAAATGTTACCTAAATTGAATGAGGTTTGAAACATTGTGTGTATGGTGAGATAACTCAATAGAGAAACTGGTATCAGATCTTATTTTTGGCTGATTATATAATAATTAAACCTTACTCTTCTCATATAACTGTATAATCCAAGAAGTAATAACTTTAATTAAATGGTAGAAGGGACAATAGACTTTCTAATCCTGAATCATATTCCCATTTATTAAAATAAAGAATATTTTTACATAGAAAGCAACTCCAATGTAAATGCAACAAAATATATATTGGTGTGAAGTACAGTTTTTTGCAGAGGGTACAATTTAGATTCTAATATCTAATGTCATTTACCTGGTTTATTAATTTCAGAACGGAGTCATTAATGATTTGAGACTCCAGAATGCATTCACCACTGCACCAGAGTAAAAAGTACAACTAACATCAGCAGAAATGTCAGAGATATTAATGTGGCTTTTTTAAACCTCTAGAGTTGCTGACCTAGTTTTAATTGATAGTCTATGATGCTAAGAAGAAAGGATTTGTGGCCTGGATAGAAGAAAATATTCTCTACAAAGCTGCAAAGACAGAATCACTTAAATCCAGTGTTCCATTTTTGACTTGCTATGTAAGATAATAAAAAAATATGAGTCAAGTGTAGTGAAAAGCAATTCTACATTGACCTTGTATAGTGTCTAGCACAGCAATATGTAGTCAGTACTGCAAACCCTTCTGGGTGATTGCTTTTGTATAGAAATGGTTTTCCCCAACTTTGTATATGCCTAGGACCTTCTCACCTAGAATCAGGAATCGGTCTAAAAATTACTTTTTTAGGTAAGCCTTTCTCTCCTATCTAAAATATTTAGCTAAGTGTATTCCTGTTATTGTTTGAAATAGTATTATGTTGGCCACCTAGTGCTTCCCAAATTTTCATTTATTAACTTTTCTATTCATTTGTTTATGGCATATCTCTTTCACTAAAATCTAAATTCCATCATTGTCATATGACAGGTATGTAATACATATTTGCTAAATAAGTGCTATTGGGTAATTATGTACTTATACTAGATGTAGGC
Source organism: Phoca vitulina (assembly GCF_004348235.1). Taxonomy (NCBI): domain Eukaryota; kingdom Metazoa; phylum Chordata; class Mammalia; order Carnivora; family Phocidae; genus Phoca; species Phoca vitulina. The sequence continues at coordinate 35,188,457 of NW_022589717.1, forward strand.
TACATGTGTCCTCACACCCTTACAGTCTCATGAATGAGAACAAACAGATCACCTAAGACAAATGTCAGTTTTTAAAGGGACATTTTCTGTTGTTATTCTGATATAAACCTGACATTTCTGGATTGTTGTAAAAGATGTTAATATATGCTTCATACTTGGGGCGCCTGGATTGCTCAGTTGGTTAAGTGTCTGCCTTTAGCTCAGGTCATGGTCTCGGGGTCCTGGGATGGAGCCCCATTATCAGGCTCCCTGCTCAGGGGGGAGCCTGCTTCTCCCTCTCCCTCTTCACTTCTGCCTACTTGTGCTCTCTCTCAAATAAATAAATAAAATCTTAAAAAAAGTGTGTGTGTGTGTATATATCTATATCTATATCTATCTATCTATCTATCTATCTATCTATCTATCTATCTATCTATATGCGCTTCATATTCACCCAAACAGTGAATCATGTAAACATTGGATTTTCGATTCAGTTTCTCAATGAAAGTTTGATTGATTGATTTTATTAATGAGCTCACTTCTATTTCTATGATATTAACTGTCTCTAAATGAACATATTTAAAATCAATGTTTCAAGACTATAGTTTCAAGACTATACTAAGATTCCCAGGGGAATTCACAGAGGACAAGAAATTCCACCTGGCTGAAATGCTCCATAACCAGTGTTAGCTTAGCATAAAACTAAAGTTCAGTAACTTTAATTAAAAACAAAAATAAAAACAAAAACTCTCCATACTACTGTCAGTTTACCCATGGAAAATAGATTTTACTAATGGCAATTATCCTTATGATCTTTTATATACCAGATATATGAATAAAACATTTTACCTGGTTAGGTTTTTTTTGGAAAAGTATTTATTTATTTATTTATTTATTTATTTATTTATTTAGGAAATGTGATGTTTTATCATACCAATTTTGTCACAAACAAAAAAGTTTATTGAACTCTAAGAAGCACTTTTTACATTATATTTTCAGAATATTTTTGGTAAGAGAAAGTAATAAATGCAGTGATTGGCAGGTGAGGACTCCTCTGCTGTTTGGTGGTTTCCTTCTCCAGTCTTTCCACAGTTGTTGAGAAAGCTTCCCTAAGTACTTTCCTCTACTTCTGCATTTCTTTAAAAAGGTTGCCAAGTGTTTGAAAAGTGATCTATTTATTCAAGCTTATTGCATTTACTGTTTTAAAATGCCAGAGTATCCAAACCATTTGCCAGCATTCTTTTGTGTAATACTAATAATAGTGCTATAGAAATTGCAAATGAGAGAGCATGCTAAGTGAAATAGTTTTACTGAGCTCTTAACCTGGTTCTGAAGCTTCTTAACACAATTGTAATTCATCCAAGCATCTTTTTAATTATTTGAAAGGGTTTATTTGAAAGTATTTAGTTGAATTGGTGTTTTTAGATTTAGAAAAAAATTTCAGTATAAAAACTTAAAAAAATAAAACTTCTCAACCTTGAGTAGATCTCTCAGAATCTTCAAATTTTTATTAAGTATTACTGTGTTAACTGTGTTTAACTATTTGAACACTAGGAAAGTGAAGTGTTACATTGTTATACTTAAAATCATATGGAATACAATTGAAATCCTAACAGGGTCATTGATTTATTATAGGTTCAATTGAAGATGCTTATGTTTTGTATTGTACAACTCAAAACAGAAAAACATAAAATTTTAAAAATAAAATAATGATTATGGTACTAAAAAGATTTATCAACTTTAAAATAGTGTTTACTAGTTATTTTGAATTGAACAGAATTGCCTAGTATGCAATATAGTCATGAGTATTACTTGAGGGACATAAGATTATGCTGAAAAAAAATCTAGATTATTCAAACAAAACCTCATCCAGGAAGATACTCGAATATTCTCTTCATTTTTGTAACAGAGGATTATACAGTTGGCAAATATCCAATTTTCAGCTTTTCATACACTGCTATGCCATTTTAATTTATTCTCCCAAATATAGGCTTTGAAAAGTATCCTAGATGCAATTGTTTAGATTATTAATAAATATGCTTAAGAATCTGAAAAACACATTTGTGGTTATTTTTTGCCTGAATAACTTAGGCAAGTTTGGGGAAATAAATTGAAGGACTGGGAGAGGGCTAATAGGTATCTTGAAGTGGAGTATATAAAAGGAATAGTAGTTTGAAAACAACTCTGAATCACTGGTCAATTTTCAAGTCTTCCCTTGTCTTTCCTGTATAGACCCAGTCATAATCCACCTCCTTGGGTGCCATCATGGTAGTAGGGAAGATTGGTGTGGAGACAAAAACTAGTGTAGTACTTGTTCGTAATCCTGTTCCTAAGATTGTACAGTTTATATCAGTGGTTATTAACCTCACTGCACAGGATTTGTGAACATTCCCAAACTTACTTGCAAAATATTCTAGGAAATTAGTAAGAGGATTTCCTCGGGGGAAAAGATGGATATTTTTATCAGATTCATAAATGGCAGCCACGACTCTCCAAAAAGTGTTGAAAAACACTGGGAAGTAAAAATAAACCATTTTTCAAAAGGGAAAAGAACTTATGCTTCAAGAATGAAAACACCTTGTGCTTAACATGCTTACAATTTTTGTGAGGTTCTTTGCTCATAAAAGCATGGAATCATGGATCTGGAATAGATATTAAGAAAAACTGCACTCACATAATCTCAAAAGTCAACAATGTTTCCTTCAAGTATAGGAAATTAAACCTAGCATCTTTCTTTATAGAATAATCCAGAACTCCTTGTGGTCTCAGAATGCCTTTTCTAGTGACTAGCATATGGAATTCTTTATTCACCTTGAAAACATTTTCCCTAACATTGCTTGTGGTAAAGAATCATTTAATCTACTGTCAAACATTTCTTCTCTATAGTAAATTCATGTATGTCACCACTCTTCACAATAGTTTTCTCTTCAATTGTCCACACTGTACCCCTTTGGTGCTTTTTGAAGTGGGAGATACTCTGCTATTAGATCCATTTATAGAAAAATATTTTCTATATACTCCATGTCAACTTTAGAAAGGATCAAACTTGGGGCGCCTGAGTGGCTCAGTCGTTAAGCGTCTGCCTTCGGCTCGTGTCATGGTCCCAGGGTCCTGGGATCGAGCCCCGCATCGGGCTCCCTGCTCCGCGGGAAACCTGCTTCTCCCTCTCCCACTCCCTCTGCTTGTGTTCCCTATCTCGCTGTGTCTCTCTCTGTTAAATAAATAAAAAAATCTTAAAAAAAAAATCAAATTTGTGCCTTATTGTTTTACCTTAATAATTTTAAATAATAAATTTATAAACATTTATTTAAAACATTTCTTTGGGGGAGCCTGGGTGGCTCAGATGGTTAAGCGTCTACCTTCAGCTCAGGTCATGATCCCGGGGTCCTGGGATTGAGCCCCACATCGGGCTCCTGGCTCAGCGGGGAGCCTGCTTCTCCCTCTCCCTCTGCTTCTCTCCCTGCTCATGCTCTCTCTCTCTCTCTCTGTATCTCTGTGTCTCAAATGAATAATCTTTTTTTTAAAAAAAACATTTCTTTGAATAGTTTGTGCAAATTTTATATCTTATGATACAATCATGTCTCATATTCTAACATTAAAATGATTCAGAAGTATCTCATGGTATTTCTATCTTAACTGGTCTCATTTCTACCTTTTTTCTGACAGAATCCATTTTGTCTGATGCTTTACACATTCCTTTGCTTAGCTAATTATGATAGTTTGCCCCTTTTGTATATATAGTTAACTCAACTTAGTCTTCTTGCTCTCTTGTGTCTTTAAGGGGCTTCTTTTGCTAATTGTAACATGTCTAAATTTTATCAAAATTGAAATCTTAAAAATTCATTTTTTAATCTAAACATTCAGTATTCTAACAGTTTTTAGCCATCCTATTGTCTTGGACCATTTGTACATGGAATCATCAAATTAGCAATGACCTGATGGCTGAAAGTCATTTGTGGCATATTTCATCAGGTTGATTATATTTACTGGTTAAACATAATCAAATTAAGTTATTGGACAATGCAGGTAGAGCCTTATTTGGACATGTTCAGGCTAAAAGTGGATAGAGTCAGAGATCTAGACTTGATGATAATAATCTATATTTAATTTTAAAGGCAACCAATGAACTATTTATCATATTTCCTGTCAAATAGGAATAAGCTTCTGACAAAATGATGTTTCTAATATACAATTGCATTTCTCCTGAAGATAAATTGAATATTACTAAAAGTTTGTTTAAACAAATTTTTTTTGTAATGGTCAGTTTCATGCATGTAAACATAACTGATGGATCTATATTTCATTTTTGCACACATAGAATAATTGATTTTCAAAACCCCTTCCTCCATTTTTTTTTCCTTTTATAGCCCAGCCACAGAGTTGCAAGTGCTGGAAATAGCCAGTTCATTTTTCTTGTAGACCTTTCATTAAAATGCATAACTTACTTTGAAAGGATTGATTATAATGGTCATTGCAAACTTGGCTAAGGGTATATGCTGATGAGGATGTAACTTAGCAAAGTCATCAAATTAATAGCTTTACAAGATGATTATAATGAGCAGCATTAATATGCAGGAGTTTTATTAATTTACAAGAGGCTTTTTTTGTGTTTGATAATAGGCAAAGAAAAAATGCTTTACCTTAATTTTCATCATTTACTTTAAAATGAAATGCAGGGAGACATATGTAAACAGAAAAAAAGGAGAGGCTCATCAAACAATCATTATTAAAAAAAAAAATCAAAGGTAGTCATGAAAGCCATAAAATTTCCTTTTATATAAAGTTGGTTTTCCATTATCTCTGGCTTCACTGATCGCTATACAGGTGAGGTTATTGCTTTTTCAGTTTTATTAATAAACCTATTAGTACATAAATAGCCTTCTGGCCTTTCCTAAACAAATGGAAAATGAAATCATTTCATTATCCCCAAGGTTTCATGCACTCCTGGTTATAGAACTATCCCTGAAGGAATGGCTCTGTTAATAAGAAAATGTTTATCTTGAAGACTTTTCAAATTGGATTCTGTTTTTTGTATTCTTTAGATTTTATAACCAGAAATGGAATATTATTTGAAGCCTTGCTCTATTTTATGAAAAAATCTTGAAAAAAATATTAAAGGCAATTCCAAAAAAGGGATAAAGCATGAGTCCTGTCATACTGCAAAACTTCAAGAAAAAGAAATATGAGAATAGGCATTTTGGTGTCAAAGAAGGGTATTTTATTATAGTGCAGTGATATTTCATAGGAGTTGAATGTTTTAATTTTCAAATGGCCTTCGAAGTAAGAAAATAGGAAAGCACCAACTATATGCCAGGCCTAATAACATGTTCTGGGTAGCGAAAGATAAATAGCACATATCCCATTCATTCATATATTCATACTCAGATAAGCCTAACTCCTCTGAAAGCAAGAAGGCCCTTGTCACCTGCCCTAAAGCCCCAGAATAGTTCCTTAAGCTTTACATACAGAAGATAATACCTTAACTTGTCAAAAACTGGTTCTTTGCATTGCAACACGAGTCAGAAAGGTATTAAAGGTGATTTTAAAAGCCGTGATTCTTATGCTCCTGCTTGGTGCCCCGTAACTGCTTTATTATAGCAGGCTAGCATTAATTGAATATCTCTTTAACATACTGAATTTCAAAGGACTCAATGAAGCTGCAAGGAAGCAAACAAGTAAAAAAGCAAGGAAGTGAGAAAGCAGGGATCTAAAGAACAGGCTTGATAGCTGATCTGCCACTTACAAGAAATGAAGACTATTAGTTGGTTCGATATAAAGTGTGATGGAATAAGACAAGGAAATCATTATAATTAACCAGTTCCACACTTCATGTTTTGGTCTAGATAGTTTGAAATGATCACAGACAAACCATTCTTGTGAATCCTTTGAAAGCAAATGGATAGTCCTCAGGCCTGCAACTACAGTGTCCAGTTCGGTGCTTGAATGAAATGCACTAAAATTTTTGTTGACCAAATGAATTAATTTATGAATAAAAATGAATATAACCTAGAATCTAGAGGTTGACACTTTTCCATTACAATACAGTTCATTTCAAACATATTTATTGAGGAATCTTTGTATTTAGAATACTTTATTTCTCTATATAGGTGACTTAAACCAATAAAATGCCTGAAAGAATTGTTTAAGATTATTGCATTCTAATTGAAAAGCTAAAACCTGAGTTACTTAGATCCTAAGTTACTTAGGATCTCACCTAATATATAATGTGGAAATGAAAAGAGTAACACATGCCTGATGCGGCTTATCTAAACATTCAGGTAGGTTTTGCCAAATGTGTGCTTTAGGTTCCTATTCTGTATCAAAAATGAAATAAATCACAGTTCTCTCTATGAAATCTCTACTAAACTGTAGGGAAGCTATCAAGGTTTTCCCTTAGAAAACTTAGGTGATGTAATTCGTAAGGTAAGGTATAGAATTCTTTAAAAATTGTTCAAGAACATTCATTAATTTTTTATTAAGTTAATGAAAAATTGTGGTCATAAAAATGAGCTTACATGCCCATGGAAATTCGTAAACACTTAAAATAATTGCCTTTAAGAGCATACAACTATTAAATACCAGATATATAATTGAAAATAAGAAAAATAAAACAATTTCAGTACCTGAAAACCATGACATTTAAATTTTGATTGAAGATAATCTGAATATATTCTATTCACTTTCTGGCATATGGGGTATTTTGCTATTTATGTATATTAGTATAAATGTTCACTTAAGAATCACAAGTGAGTAGCCTCCTGGTTGTCTTTCTAGGTTCTACTACCTGCTTAGAAGAACTACTGTGTTTTTTTTGTGTGTGTGTGTCCACATATGATTGAGAAGAAGGCTGAGTAAGTGCTGTGTTTTTGCGATATTCACCTTTACATAATAACGATAGCTTGCTATATATGAACAAAAAATTCCGTTTTCATTTCTAAATGTGAACTCTCAGTATTAAAGGTCAAAGTTTTCTTAATTCATTTGTAGAATGCTTTCATATCCATTTCTCAATTTTCCTACTTTCCTGAAAGGTGCTACCTCCTGAATCTAGAAGGGACATGATTCACTGAAATGGCAATTTACCAAATGTTCAGTGATTCTATTTACTTATCAATATTCCTTTTAGAATGCCCCTAAGAGATGCGATGTCTCATTTTCTAGTCCCAAGGGACAGCAGGCAATTTATGCATAATAACTATCTGTTACATTTCCCTAACACATTCACTTTGCTTGTAAATAATACTTGTGTTTTAGATGTGAGAATGTTTACCAGGAGATTAACAATTTGTAGAAGTCCTGACATAGCTGATGTAAAATAATATAATTCAATTTGAAAAGCCATAATTTCAAGTGATGCAGTTTACACTGCTCTTCTAGTCAAGGTAGGATAAAGCAACCTTCCTGTCAGAGATGATTGGGTAATGTGATACATTACCTGATTACAAAATGATTCTGGGAAAACAACCCATTTCTTTATATTAATCTGACTTGTTTAATGTCCTCCCTCTCTCTGAATTTAGATGAGATGCTCTGCACCAACCTAATTCTTTTTTATGTGTGTTGGCTGTTTTTTTTTTTTTTTTTGTAAATTACAGTTTTCTCTAAACTGCTTAAGTGATGACAGTTTTGCAAAGTTCTGAATAGTTTTTCAAATGTCTTGAATTTTAATTTGGTGCATTTTCCTTCATGACAATATGTGTGGGTGGCAAGAAGAAATTGAAAAACTGGTAACTTGGTGGGTTTCAGTAATATGTAACAATATTTTTATACAGCTAATATCACTCTGCATTTATATGGCACCTTTTATTAGGTAGTTTCAAATGTTTTTAATTTTTTATAAAAGGAAATTAGAGACACGGATAAAATAGACCATTCAATTTTACCAAGCAAGTGAATAAATGCCAAATAGTAACCAGTGTCTTTTCTGTGATTTTTAAATGTTCGATTGAGAATGGTAGAAATCACTTGTCAATTGTCGAATACTAGAACTTTCATATATTGTGCTAAAAATGTTCCCACTCTCTAAGAATCCATAAATTACATTTTACAAAATATAAGCAATTGTCCTTTTCTCCATATTTCAAGTTGAACTCACTCAAATCTCTTCTCAGTGTCACTCAATGCACTATGTACTGCCTTGCCAGTAGAATGTCAAATAAGGACTGTGCTGTTCTTCTTCCCTTGATAGGTTTGTTGTTGTTGTCGGAATATTTTTACGTGTGATCCTAGTTGTTTTCTCCAAGCTTCTTTTCCAGTGATACAAGTGAAAAGCCAAGTAGAGTTTATTCACATCCTACAATATAGACTTTTTGTCTCAAACTATACTTTAAATGTCATATAGTGTAACTCTTTCAATACATGAATGTGGAAACTGAGGCCCAAAAAGATAGATGGACTTTCTCTAAATCAAAGACGAAATTAATGGAAGGACTGTAAATTCAAATTGTACTCTTTATGCTGCATTTCAAGAATATAAATGTCCCCATTCTTTTTATTCCACCATTATTTAATTAAACCTGGACCAATTTCATCATACTGCCAAAGAGTTCTTTTTGTTTGTTTGTTTGTTCTTTAAAGCTACCAATCGGGTCACCTGGGTGGTTCAGTAGGTTGAGCATCCAACTCTTGATTTTGGCTCAGGTCAGGATCTCAGGATCCTAGGATTGAGCCCTGAGTCGGGCTCCACGCTCAGCTGGAGTCTGCTTCAGGATTCTCTTTTCCCCTCTGTCCATCCCGCTATTCATTCTCTCTCTTTCTAAAATGAATTAGCTGGAGGGGACGGAGGGGGTTTGGGTAACTGGGTGATGGACATTAAGGAGGGCACGTGATGTAATGAGCACTGGGTATTATATAAGACTGATGAATCATGACTTCATTAATTAATTGAATTTAAATTTAAAAAACTGGAAAAAATAAATAAGTTGAGTTTATGGAAAAAATAAATAAGTCTAAAAAATATAAAGGTACCAATGTCAAAGGATTTGCCTGTTATTTGCTTGCTATTTGACCACCAAACTTTCTACTTCTGCTTTATTCTACATGGAAATTTAATTCTCTAGTTTTTCTCCTTTCTTGTATTTTTAAAGTACTATTTCTTGCTTTGCACATTTTTTGAAAACTCTTTTCTAGATTAATGACCTTAGTCTCTGGCTTGGTTTTTGTCTATTCATTTTTTGTTCAATTACCTCTGTGTATAGGCCAGAATCATTTTGTTTTTCTAAAAAACACTTTATTGAGGTATGATTGACATGCAGAAGTCTATGAAACCATCACCATCTTCCTGCCCTCTTTATTTTTGTGTAATAAGAACATTTAACATAAGATATACCCTCAACAAATTTTTTTAGCAAAATTTTAAGTGTACAGTATAGTATTGTTAACCTAAACATTTGAAAAACCTAGACATTTGAAAACCTATTCAGAACTTTGCTGTACAATAGATCTCTGGGACTTACTAATTTTGTGTAAAACTACAACTTTATCCACTTTGACCAATACCTTCTGTTTTCCCTTTCCCCCAGCCACCATGGTAACCGCATTCTACTCTCCACTTCTGGGAGTTTGACTGTTTTATATACCTCATATAAGTGGGATCATATAATATTTGTTTTTTTTTTTTTTTTTTTTTTGCATCTGGTTTATTTTACTTAGCATAATGTCCTCTGGTTTCATCCACATTGTCACAAATGGCAAAACTTCCTTTATTTTTAAGATTGAATAATAGTCCATTACATGTAAATACTGTACTTTCTTTATCCATTCATTCATTAATGGACACTTAGGTTGTCTGTGTCTTGGCACTGTGAATAATGCAGCAATAAACAAGGGAGTACAGATATCTATTTGAGATTCTGATTTCAATTTTTCAAAAATATATATCCAGAAGTGGGATTGCTGGATCATATGATAGTTCTATTTTTAATTTTTGCATATTGGGAAAGACAGTTTCATGTGTGCAGTCTTTCTGCCCCAGCTTGACTGCTTAAGAATAAGACTTGGCCTTGGAACATTTCCTAAGCAAGAAGTATAGAGCCCACATAGCCTTTCCCAGGCTTAATCACTTTATGGGGGAATATCTTTTCCTGTTAAGGCTCAGTGCACTGTGTTCATTCTAAGTGTGTGCATCAGTGGGCCCCAGGCAAGCTGTGAGCTTTCAGTATTTCAGACTTCCTGGGGAAGTGGTAGGGAGAAGCGGTCCTACTATAGTAACATGTAGGCCAATTGTCCCATGTTGTCTGCAAGAGGACCTGACAGCAATGGGGGAGCAAAAGATACTATCAAAGCTGAAATTGTTCTGTCTCTTCTCAGTGTGAGTAAAAGTGTTCCGTCTAATGCTTGACTATGTTGCGTTTTTGTTGGTGACTCCAATATCAAAATGCAGTGGGCAGAAACATTTGGACTTCTATTCCTATAGTGATTATCTTTGCTATCCTTCATGTGGTTGGAGTGTTCCCCTAGCATTGGTAACTGGTGCATGGTTTTCTTCTCAACTGAAGAAACTCATAATGGCTGCGCTAATATGCATTCCAACCAGCAGGATACAAGGGCTTCCTTTTCTCCACATGCTTGGCAACACTTGTTATCTTTTGTCTTTTTGACAATAAGCATTCTAATAGGCGTCAAAGGATATATCACAGTAGATTTGATTTGCGTTTCCCTGGTAATTAGTGATGTTGAGCACATTTTCATATACCTGTTGGCTATTTCTATGTCTTCTTTGGAGAAATGTCTATTCAGGTCCTTTACCCATTTTTAAATTAGGTTATTTATATTTTTTCTATTGAGTTGTATGAGTTCCATATATATATATATATATGGAATAATATATATAAATAATACTAACCTTTTCACATGTATATGGTTAGCAAATATTTTCTCTCAGTAGATTGCTTTTTTTATTTTCATGGTTTTTTAGTTTGATGTAATCCTATTTGTCTATTTTGCTTTTGTTACTTGTGTTTTTGATGTCATATCTAAAAAATCATTGCCAAGGCCAATGTCAAGAAGCTTTTTCTGTGTTCCCCCCCCCCCGAGGAGTTTTACAGTTTCATGTATTGTGTTTAAGTGTTGAATCCAGTTTGAGTGGATTTTTGTTTAAATGTAAGATAAGGGTCCAATTTTATTCTTTGGCAGGTGGCTATCCAGTTTTCTTAGTACCATTTATTAAAGAGATAAAAATGCCACTTGAGAGGTAACTATACTCATAAATTTTCATAAACTCTGGGTACAGACTTTTGGGTTAAGCTTTGTTGGCAGGGGATGTGTGTTGTGGAGTGATGATAACAATTACGCACATAGACATATCAAAGATCACGCGTATCTGTTATTCCTCTGATACGCATAATGTCTTCCCTCTCCTCTTAGAATAATCCAGTTTCATGAAATTTTGGATTTCCTTGATATGGATGGGCTCATTAGTAAGATAGCTTTTCTCTCCTGTGACCCGTTGAAATGGATCTGTAATCAATAGGAATCCACTGCTGTGCAAGGAATGTTCTGAAAAACAAGTTGTGTAGTCACGGGTCTCTAAATTTTATCTGGCTGCTGGTATAACAGTTGTGATAATAGATACTGAAAACAAGTGGGAACTATAATTCCAGTATGGGTGGTTGCTAAAGAAATACTTCTAGATCTTTATTAAAATATTCTTCATATCTATAGACAGAAAATCTGTTAAGCCATGACAGAAAATGCCATAAATCATGATTAGATAGATAAAAACATGGAGTGCTATAAGAAGTCTTCTTTAAAAATGGAATATAAACTAATAATCATATTTGGAAGTCTGGTGATTGGGATAGCTCATGTATATAAAAGAGTTCACTGACACATAATAGGACAGTACTAAGAGATTTGTAGGTAGATGCAATGGAGAAAATAAAGGCTATAAATTTGGGGTGAATATCTGCTACTACATAGATGGTGATAGAACAAAGAACCTGTCATAATTTAGTGCCTATATATGTCCAAAAAACGAATATGAAATCTTGGTCATCAGGTCTATTAGTAGGCAGAGGTAATCCAGTGTTAGACTCTCTACCTTCCCGTCTAAAGAATCCCTATTAGTTAAATCAAATAACTAAATGTACAGATAACTAAATATTCATGTAAGCAGCCTCAAAAATTGCCTGGTACTTAATGTTTTGCAAGCATTTGTCCTTATTATTACAAACATTTGGACATTCTAGGAAAGGAGGGAATGGATACAGTAGATGCATATAAGAGATTCAGACTATCTCCAGGAAGGACAGTGTTTCAGTTCATATATTTTTCTTTTTTTTTAAAAAAAGATTTTATTTATTTATTTGACAGAGAGAGAGACAGCTAGAGAGGGAACACAAGCAGGGGGAGTGGGAGAGGGAGAAGCAGACTTCCTGTCGAGCAGGGAGCCCCATGCAGGGCTGGATCCCAGAACCCTGGGATCATGACCTGAGACGAAGGGAGACGCTTAACGACTGAACCACCCAGGTGCCCCTCAGTTCATATATTTTTCCAAACAATAATAATAAAAGATCTCTACAGACCTTTAAAATGGCCAGCTGGACCGGACTTAGGCTCTCAGATTTCCAGCTCTGATGCCAAAATCGGAGCCAAAAGTTGGATAGTTGCTTCCAGAGGATCCCAGAGAAACTCTGCTTCTGCATTTTCTGTGTGATCATTACCCTTCATTGGCTAAATTTTCAGTAATCATTTTCAAATCTGGAAGTCACTTCTGGAAATAGCTCTGAAACTTTTATTTCCTTATGGAAATGTAATAGGGGTAGAATTGTATTTTAATATTTGCCAATACAATATAAAAAGATAACACACAGTTTTTGTAAAATAGTTATTAAAGGAAGTTTACCAAAAAGGCAATAAAAATCAATGGTTCTAGGGCCATCTAGATCTTCCATATAGTCCTGTTTTATAGAACTGGGTTTATACATTTAAAAATGTATTTTCCTTTCCATGTAAAGCACATCTCGTGATTTTTTTTTACATATATGAGTTTAAGCACCTTAGAAGACTGAAAATACAAGGAACAATATGGAGAAAATGGCCAAAGGTCCCTTTGTGCAAGGAAATAGGTGAACTGACACACTTGTGCTGTTGTAGGGACCCCCTGCAAAGTTCCCTTTTTTTTTTTAAGATTTTATTTATTCATTTGAGACACAGAGATACAGAGAGAGAGAGCATGAGCAGGGAGAGAGGCAGAGGGAGAAGGAGAAGCAGACTCCCCAATGAGCCAGGAGCCCGATGTGGGGCTGGATCCTAGGACCCTGGGATCATGACCTGGGCTGAAGGCAGACGCTTAATGACTGAGCCACCCAGGCGCCCCAGTTCCCTCTTTTTGATGAGTTCTGTGTCAGAGAAATGGCTCAGGTCTAGAAAAAGAATCTGTGTCAGAGATATGGCTCAGGTCCTTGAAAAAGGATAGTATGTTTCCCATTTCAGTGACTGACGTAAGCCTTCTGCTCCTGAGCTTTGCATAAATCAATAATGTTTTTGGTGTCTGTTCTTACATTTTATCCTTAGGAATAACACCATCTATTTATTATTGCCACAGGTCAAGAACTCTGGGTCAAAAACTCTTTGTTATCACTGCAATCTGGGCTGCCATTTAGATAATTATGATTACATTGATTAATTATCACCATCTGGTGTCTGATTTTCTATAGTCCTATCATCCATTGGCACTAGGGAGCCTAGTTTCAAAGTACCATCTTCAATCTCCTATCTCAATCCTGGACTTCAGAAGAAGACCACCAAAAAGTTTCTCATGAAATGCTCTCTCACTAGTGCTTTCCTTATTATTCTAGCAAAGAGTTTGTCCTTTGGTCTTTCTTGGGGAACATAGTGAGCTTGTGGACTTTGGTGTCCCCCAATAAATCTTTTCTAAAATGCTCAAGTCCATGAGCCATGTAACCCCTTCTTTAATACTCTAAGAAGGCAATTTTGGTATCTCTACCTCATTTACTGTAAACTATTGTCATTACTAAGTTTCAAAGAGCCATCCCAGCAGGAGGATAGGGTCTACCCCAGGTGTCTTTTTTTAGGACTTTGTCTTCTGAATCATAGGAGAGTATCACCGTATCAATAAACTCTCTCCAATCCAGTCCTTTTATTTAATGCCCCAGTACTGAAGTCCAACACCTTCAAGATCAACTTCTAAATATATTCTCCAAATTTCTGGTGGTTTATATTGTGTAGGACCTACATTATTTTGGTAAATAATATATTTTCTTCTGCAACAGGGATGATGTTTCCTGTGTTGACTCTTGAACCTAGTTAACTGGTCTAGAGGAAATCACAATAGGCAAGGACAGATTGTGAGAGGATTAACCATTGTCATGTGAGGATCTATCTCAGATGAAGACTTTGCATGTTCTCTAGCTAAAGAAAGTTTTCTCTCACTCTAATTTTAGCTCTTCTGGACCAGACTGTTTAAGAGTTCCTATTTCAAGTATCAGTTTCCTATTTCTTCTGAATCTGGGACCTAACATTATCATGGAAGGCTTGCCGGTCTTTGCATTCATTCTCCCTTATAAATTTGTCACTTAAGATCAAATTCTGGGTCTGAATTCCTCATTGCAAATAATGTCTTCATATGCTGCTATATAAGACACCTTACTTTTACAACATTCTCTTGCTTGATAATTATCTGATCTGAGCTTTTCACTTGTCTTTAAAACTGCTAAGGAACTTCCACAATCTTCATAATTATTTTTTGCCTTTGTATGTTTCAAGTGCTAGTGGTACTCCACAAGCCAGTGCTTTCTATTTCACCCACATCTTATCTCGTTTACTAAGGGTGAGAATCTTAGTAATTGTGACGCTGTATCATGATGTCGGCCATCACCATCCCATATACCATCAACAATGGGGTCCTTGTTGCTTTCTGACTAGTGACTGATCTAATTGCAGAATCTCACTTGGAGTGTCTGCTGTCTAGAATTACATTAAACTAGGTCTATCCAAAGCAGACCTTCCAAAAGACCGTGAGCACAGGTGGTTTGCTTGGGAATTGAGGCCTAGAAGCACAAATGAGGGATCCAGGAAATATCAGGGAGGGAACAATGCAAATAAAGGATGTGCAACAAAATGAGTTATTGCTCTGGGCTATTGGTTCCCCCACTGGGACTCTTTGAAAAATGTGTTTGGGGAGGCCATGGCATTTATTCCTCTATTACCATCTCTCACTGGTTTGGTTGAGGGTTGTTCTCAAAGTCATTATCTCCACACAATTCTGGGTTATGCACTGGAGGACCAAGAAAACTCCTACTATGTGGGAGAAAGCTCTCAGGCTGAGAAGAAAAAAAGATTTGCACTTAGGATACAAAGCTGTAAACATACAGGAAACTGTGTCACAGCATCAAATCAACTCAGAAAAAAGCTGAAAATATTTCTACAATTTTTCTACAATTATTATTTTTTGAAATTCAAATTCATTTATTTCTTTTTTTTAATTTCTTTTTTTATTATTACGTTATGTTAATCACCATACATTACAGCATTAGTTTTTTGTTTTTTGTTTTTTAATTTTATTTGACAGAGAGACACAGCAAGAGAGGGAACACAGGCAGGGGGAGTGGGAGAGGGAGAAGCAGGCTTCCTGTGGAGCAGGGAGCCCGATGTGGGGCTCGATCCCAGGACCCTGGGACCATGACCTGAGCCGAAAGCAGACGCTTAACGACTGAGCGACCCAGGCGCCCCTACAGCATTAGTTTTTGATGTAGTGTTCCATGATTCATTGTTTGCGTATAACACCTAGTGCTCCATTCAGTACGTGCCCTCTTTAATACCCATCACCAGGCTAACCCATCCCCCCACCCCTCTCCCCTCTAGAACCCTCAGTTTGTTTCCTGGAGTCCATAGTCTCTCATGGTTCGTCTCCCCCTCTGATTTCCCCCCCTTCATTCTTCCCTTCCTGCTATCTTCTTCTTCTTCTTCTTTTTTTTTTTTAACATATAATGTATTATTTGTTTCCGAGGTACAGGTCTGTGATTCAACAGTCTTACAATTATCAATTTATGGTCAATATTCTTTCTTTATTAACTCCCATATACCTCTATCCTCATTGGTGTTAGAATTTTATTTCTAAATATGTGGGTATACATATCTTTAAGAAAGAGCAATTATTTTAAAAAATATGATCACAACAATATCATTACACCTTAAAAAGGAGCAATAGTACCTTAATATTTTCAATTATCAAGTCACTGTTCAAATATCCCCAGTTTTCTGCTTTTTTTTTTTAGTTTGCTTTGAATTAGAATCTAATGATGCCCTACACATTTAAATTAATTTTATATCTTTTGATCTATAGTTTCTCTCTCTTTCTCTCCTTTATTAAAAAATAAAAGAAAAAACAACTTAGTCATCAAAATATTTCTTCAAATGGCTGTTTTCACCCTCATTGTGCTAGCCTATCATACATTTCCTGAAAAATAGTATTTAGATCTAAAGTTGTGATCAGTCTTATTGTTATGTTGTCAATCACCAGTGACCTCTACCTACATCCATGTTTCTTTCAGGGGCTTGCAAAAGTGTTGATTTTTACAATTCTGTTAGTTTTTCTTTATTTCACTGGAATACTTCCATAAAGGGAAATATTCTCCCATCAGTTTAAGATTACCATAAATGAACTCTAGGATATATTTTAGAAATGAAGTTTAAATGCTTGATTCTTTTCCTTATTTATCAGTTTATGGATATTTGTTGTTTCTTTAGCAGTATTAAAAGGTCACCAATAATTATTTTTTGAGCATCATTACGAACTTAAGAATTGAAAAAGATTTGATATGTTTCAAGTGCATTTTTTATTCTCATTGATGCCACAGTTCTCCTGACATTGGCTAATGGAGACTCCATGCTGGCTCCAAAGTGCTTATGATATAGCCCTAGTAGTCACTAAGTTTTTTCATTTTTTTTTTTTTAATAATAAAAGATGCTACAGGATTTCCTTTCTGGTATGACAGATTTAGGATTAGCTATTTTTTCCAGGGAGCTCTTGCTTTTTTTCTCGCAAAATATGATTTAGATTCCATAACCAGAACACTAGGGATGCTCATCGTTACTAAACTGGTAATTGATCTTTTTCAGTGAACAGAGGTTTTTAAACAGCTATATTTTTTAAGAAAGAAAATACTTCTTCAGTTCAATATTGGGAATTAGTGTTTACCTAAGGTTTTGTTTATATATTAGTGTTACATTTTCTTTTTTTTTTTTTTTTTTAAGATTTTATTTATTTATTTGACAGAGAGAGACACAGCAAGAGAGGGAACACAAGCAGGGGGAGTGAGAGAGGGAGAAGCAGGCTTCCCACGGCGGAGCAGGGAGCCCGACGCCGGGCTCGACTCCAGGACCCCGGGATCGTGACCTGAGCCGAAGGCAGACGCCCAACGACTGAGCCACCCAGGCGCCCAGTGTTACATTTTCTTACTTGAAAATGTTGGTCAGAGATGATATTAATATAACTTTTTAGATTCAGAGTATTAATATAATTCATAAGTATGTATTTGCTAAAGAGCATCACTTAAATTGATTTGTTTCTTATGCTTCCTTTTTTCTTGGTTGTTGTTGTGAGACTTTTATAATTTTAGCATTGGAAGTTCTGCATTCAGGTTTTAAGACAAAAATTATCCTGTTCTTAGAACTCTATCAGTCAAAGGGAAAACAGAACACTGGTCCACTCTGCATAAGGTATATACTAATAGCCATGTGCAATAAGGTTTTTTAATTTAAATTTATTTGAAATAATTGTCCCATGTGTCCTTAAAACACCTGCTCTATACACAGGTATACTTGTTTAATTTGCTTTAAATTTCAGGAACGTAATAAAATTACAATTTAATTGTCCCAATCTCAGTTCTCTCCATTACTCCATCAATGCTGTTCTTTTTTTTTTTATTATGTTATGTTAATCACCATACATTACATCATTTGTTTCTGATGTAGTGTTTCATGATTCATTGTTTGTGTATAACACCTAGTGCTTCATTCAGTATGTGCCCTCTTTAGTACCCATCACCAGGCCAACCCATCCCCCTACCCCCATCCCCTCTAGAACCCTCAGTTTGTTTCCTGGAGTCCATAGTCTCTCATGGTTCCTCTCCCCCTCCAATTTCCCCCATTCATTTTTCCCTTCCTACTATCTTCTTTTTTTTTTGTTTTAACATATAATGTATTATTTGTTTCAAAGGTACAAGTCTGTGATTCAGCCGTCTTACACAATTCACAGCGCTCGCCATAGCACATACCCTCCCCAATGTATATCACCCAGCCACCCCATCCCTCCCACCCCCCACCACTCCAGCAACGCTCAGTTTGTTTCCTGAGATTAAGAATTCCTCATATCAGTGAATTCATATGATACATGTCTTTCTCTGATTGACTTATTTTGCTCAGCATAATACCCTCCAGTTCCATCCACGTCATTGCAAATGGCAAGATTTCATTCCTTTTGATGGCTGCATAATATTCCATTGTATATATATATATATATATATATATATACACACCACTTCTTCTTTATCCATTCATCTGTCAATGGACATCTTAGCTCTTTCCCTAGTTTGGCTATTGTGGACATTGCTGCTATAAACATCAGGGTGCACGTACCCCTTTGGATCCTGACATTTGTATCTTTGGGGTAAAAACCCAGTAATGCAATTGCTATGTCATAAGGTAGCTCTATTTTCAACTTTTTGAGGAACCTCCATACTGTTTTCCAGAGTAGCTGCACTAGCTTGCATTCCCACCAGCAGTGTAGGAGGGTTCCCCTTTCTCCGCATCCCCGCCAACATCTGTCATTTCCTGACTTGTTAATTTTAACCATTCTGACTGATGTGAGGTGGTATCTCATTGAGATTTTGATTTGGATTTCCCTGATGCCAAGCGATGTTGAGCACTTTTTCATGTGTCTGTTGGCCATTTGGATGTCTTCTTTAGAAAAATGTCTGTTCATGTCTTCTGCCCATTTCTTGATTGGATCATTTGTTCTTTGGGTGCTGAGTTTAAGAAGTTCTTTATAGATTTGGGATACTAGTGCTTTATCTGATATATCATTGGCAAATATCTTCTCCTGTTCTGTCAGTTGTCTTTTGGTTTTGTTGACTATTTCTTTTGCTGTACAAAAGCTTTTTATCTTGATGAAGTCCCAATAGTTCATTTTTGCCCTTGCTTCCCTTGCCTTTGGTGACGTTACTAGGAAGGAGTTGCTGCGGCTGAGGTCGAAGAGTTTGCTGCCTGTGTTCTCCTTTAGGATTTTGATGGACTCCTGTCTCACATTTAGATCTTTCAACCATTTGAGTCTATTTTTGTGTGTGGTGTAAGGAAATGGTCCAGTTTCATTCTTCTGCATGTGGCTGTCCAATTTTCCCGACACCATTTGTTGAAGAGACTTTTTTCCATTGGACATTCTTTCCTCCTTTGTCGAAGGTTAGTTGTCCATAGAGATGAGGGTCCATTTCTGGGCTCTCTATTCTGTTCCATTGATCTATGTGTCTGTTTTTTTGCCAGGACCATACTGTTTTGATGATGACAGCTTTGTAATAGAGCTTGAAGTCTGGAATTGTGATCCCACCAGCTTTGTTTTTCTTTTTCAACATTCGTCTGGCTATTCAGGGTCTTTTCTGGTTCCATACAAATTTTAGGATTATTTGTTCCATCCCTTTGAAAAAAGTGGATGGCATTTTGATAGGGATTGCATTAAATGTGTAGATTGCTCTAGGTAGCATTGACATCTTCACAATATTTGTTCTTCCAATCCATGAGCATGGAACATTTTTCCATTTCTTTGTATCTTCCTCAATTTCTTTCATGAGTATTTTATAGTTTTCTGAGTACAGATTCTTTGCCTCTTTGCTTAGATTTATTCCTAGGTATCTTATGGTTCTGGGTGCAATTGTAAATGGGATCAACTCCTCAATTTCTCTTTCTTCTGTCTTATTGTTGGTGTATAGGAATGCCACTGATTTTTGTGCATTGATTTTATATCCAGCCACTTTACTGAATTCCTGTATGAGTTCTATCAGTTTGGGGGTGGAGTCTTTTGGGTTTTCCACATAAAGTATCATATCATCTGCAAAGAGTGAGAGTTTGACTTCTTCTTTGCCGACTTGGATGCTTTGATTTCTATTTGTTACCTGATTGTTGTGGCTAGGACTTCTAGTACTATGTTGAATAGCAGTGGTGATCGTGGACATCCCTGCCATGTTCCAGACCTTAGGGGGAAAGCTCTCAGTTTTTTCCCATTGAGAATGATATTCGCTGTGGGTTTTTCAGAGATGGCTTTTATGATATTGAGGTATGTACTCTCTATCCCTATACTCTGAAGAGTTTTGATCAAGAAAGGATGCTGTACTTTGTCAAATGCTTTTTCTGCATCTATTGAGAGGATCATATGGTTCTTGTTCTTTCTTTTATTAATGAATTGTATCACATTGATTGATTTGTGGTTGTTGAACCAAACTTGCAGCCCAGGAATACATCCTACTTGGTCATGGTGAATAATCCTTTTAATGTACTGTTGAATCCTATTGGCTAGTATTTTGGTGAGAATTTTTGCATCCATGTTCATCAGGGATATTGGTCTGTAATTCTCCATTTTGATGGGATCTTTGTCTGGTTTTGGGATCAAGGTAATGGTAGCCTCATAAAACAAGTTTGGAAGTTTTCCTTCCATTTCTATTTTTGGAACAGTTTCAGAAGAATAGGTATTAATTCTTCTTTAAATGTTTGGTAGAATTCCCCTGGGAAGCCTTCTGGCACTGGGTTTTTGTTTGTTGGGAGATTTTTGATTACTGCTTCAATTTCCTTTGTGGTTATAGGTTCAGGTTTCCTATTTCTTCCTGGTTCAGTTTTGGTAGTTGATACATCTCTAGGAATGCATCCATTTCTTCCAGATTATCTAATTTGCTGGCATATAGTTGCTCATAATATGTTCTTATAATTGTTTGTATTTCTTTGGTGTTGGTTCTGATCTCTCCTCTTTCATTCATGATTTTGTTGATTTGGGTGCTTTCTCTTTTTGGTAAGTCTGGCCAGGGGTTTATCAATCTTGTTAATTCTTTCAGAGAAGCAGCTCCTAGTTTTGTTGATCTGTTCTACTGTTCTTTTGGTTTCTATTTCATTGATTTCTGCTCTGATCTTTATTATTTCTCTTCTCTTGCTGGCTTTAGGCTTTATTTGCTGTTCTTTCTCCAGCTCCTTTAGGTGTAGGGTTAGGTTGTTGTTTGAACCTTTCTTATTTCTTGAGAAAGGCTTGTATTGCTATATACTTTCTTCTTAGGACTGCCTTTGCTGCATCCCAAAGATTTTGAACAGTTGTGTTTTCATTTTCACTGGTTTCCATGAATTTTTTAAATTCTTCTTTAATTTCCTGGTTGACCCATTCATTCTTTAGTAGGATTCTCTTTAGCCTCCATGTATTTGAGTTCTTTCCAACTTTCCTCTTGTGATTGAATTCTAGTTTCAAAGCATTGTGGTCTGAAAATATGCAGGGAATGATCCCAGTCTTTTGGTATTGATTGAGACCTGATTTGTGACCTAGGATGTGATCTATTCTGGAGAATGTTCCACGGGCACTAGAGAAGAATGTGTATTCTGTTGCTTTGGGATGGAATGTTCTGAATATGTCTGTGAAGTCCATTTGGTCCAGTGTGTCATTTAAAGTCTTTATTTCCTTGTTGATCTTTTGCTTAGATGATCTGTCCAATTCAGTGAGGGGGGTGTCAAAGTCCCCTACTGTTATTGTATTGTTGTTTATGTGTTTCTTTGCTTTTGTTATTATTTGGCTTATATAATTGGCTGCTCCCATGTTAGGGGCATAGATATTTACAAATGTTAGATCTTCTTGTTAGATAGACCCTTTAAGTATGAAATAGTGTCCTTCCTCATCTCTTATTATAGTCTTTGGTTTAAAATCTAATTTGTCTGATATAAGGATTGCCACCCCAGCTTTCTTTTGGTGTCCATTAACATGGTAAATGGTTTTCCATCCCCACACTTTCAATCTGGAGGTGTCTTTGGGTCTAAAATGAGTCTCTTGCAGACAGCATATCGATGGGTCTTGTTTTTTTATCCAATCTGATACCCTGTGTCTTTTGATTGGGGCATTTAGCCCATTTACATTCAGGGTAACTATTGAAAGATATGAATTTAGTGCCATTGTATTGCCTATAAGGTGACTGTTACTGTATATTGTCTGTGTCCCTTTCTGGTCTATGTTACTTTTAAGCTCCCTCTTTGCTTAGAGGACCTCTTTCAATATTTCTTGTAGAGCTGGTTTCGTGTTTGCAAATTCCTTTAGTTTTTGTTTGTCCTGGAAGCTTTTTATCTCTCCTTCTGTTTTCAATGACAGCCTAGCTGGATATAGTATTCTTGGCTGCATATTTTTCTCATTTAGTGCTCTGAATATATCTTGCGAGTCCTTTCTGGCCTGCCAGGTCTCTGTGGATAGATCTGTTGCCAATCTAATGTTTCTACCATAGGTTACAGATCTCTTGTCCTGAGCTGCTTTCAGGATTTTCTCTTTGTCTCTGAGACTCATAAGTTTTACTATTAGATGTCAGGTTGTTCACCTATTTTTATTGATTTTGAGGGGGGTTCTCTGTGCCTCCTGGATTTTGATGCCTGTTTCCTTCCCCAAATTAGGGAAGTTTTCTGCTATAATTTACTCTAATTTACCTTCTGCCCCTCTCTCTCTTTCTTCTTCTGGGATCCCAATTATTCTAATATTGTTTCATCTTATGGTATCACTTATCTCTTGAATTCTGCCCTCGTGATACAGTAGTTGTTTATCTCTCTTTTTCTCAGCTTATTTTCCATCATTTGGTCTTCTATATCACTGATTCTCTCTTCTGCCTCATTTATCCTAGCAGTTAGAGCCTCCATTTTTTATTACACCTCATTAGTAGCCTTTTTGATTTCGACTTGGTTAGATTTTAGTTTTTTTATTTCTCCAGAAAGGGTTTCTCTAATATCTTCCATGCTTTTTGCAAGCCCAGCTAGTATCTTTAAAATGGTCATTCTGAACTCTAGTTCCGACATCTTACTAATGTCCATATTGATTAGGTCCCGGGCAGTGAGTACTGCCCCTTGTTCTTTTTTTTGAGGTGATTTTTTCCATCTTGTCATCTTGTCCAGAGGAGAATAGATGAATGAGAGAAAAAAATGCTAACAGGGTAACAATGTCCCCAGAAAAATATACACTAAACAAATCAGAAGAGATGTGAAACTGGGGGAAAAGAAAGGGAAAGAAAGAAAATAGAAAAAAAAAAAAGAAAAGGAAAAAGATAAAAAAAAAAAGAATATGATTAAATATGATCAGGTTAGTGCATAGATCCATGCCACACACGAGATTTTGGGTGCATTTTGGTCTGTTAGAAGAAACTGCCTCCCAAAATTTTAAAGAAAGAAAAACTTATATATGTACAAAAATAAGGGTAAATACTATGAAGGGATGGAATATGACTGTAAAGATGAAAATTTAAAAGATTTTATAAAAACAATTGATAAGTAGTTGGTTGAAAAAAGAAAGAAGAGGAATTAAAAAAAAAAGGAGAGAATGTGATCAGGCAGGAGACTAGAACAAAGCCATACACTAGAAATTTAGGGTATATTTTGGTCTGTTAGAAGAAACTGTATCACCAAATTTTAAAGAGTGAACAACTTATATATATATCACCCAGTGCTCTATGCAATACATACCCTCCTTAATAACTATGACCAGGCTAACCCATCCCTTCACCCTCCTCCCCTCTAAAACCCTCAGTTTGTTTCTCAGAGTCCATAGTCTCTCATGGTTCATCTCCCCCTCCGATTTCTCCCCCTTTGTTTTTCCCTTCCTTCTCCTAATGTCCTCCATGCTATTCCTTATGTTCCACAACTAAGTGAAACCATATGATAATTGACTTTCCCTGCTTGACTTATTTCACTTAGCATAATCTCCTTCAGTCCCATCCATATTGATGTAAAATTTGGGTATTCATCCTTTCTGATGGCTGAGTAATATTCCATTGTATATATGGACCACATTCATCTGTTGAAGGGCATCTCAGCTCTTTGCACAGTTTGGCTATTGTGGACATTGCTGCTATGAACATTGGGGTGCATATAGTCATTCTTTTCACTACATCTGTGTCTTTGGGGTAAATACCCAGTAGTGCAATTGCTGGCTCGTATGGTAGCTCTGTTTTTAATTTTTTTGAGGAACCTCCACACTGTTTTCCAAAGTGGCTGTACCAACTTCCATTCCCACCGACAGTGTAGGAGGGTTCCTCTTTCTCCCCTTTCTTATTTATTGTGGAGAATAACAAATAACATTTGTTATTTCTTGCTTTGTCAATTTTTGCCATTATAATTGGTGTAAGGTGGTATCTCTATGTGGTTTTGATTTGAATTTCCTTGATGGCTAATGATGATGAACATTTTTTCATGTGTCTGTTAGCCATTTGAATGTCTTCTTTGGAGATGTGTCTGTTCATGTCTTCTGCCCATTTTTTGACTTGATTATTTGTTTTTGGGGTGTTGAGTTTGAGAAGTTCTTTATAGATTTTGGATATCAGCCCTTTGTCTGTAGTGTCATTTGCAAAAATCTTCTCCCATTCCGTGGGTTGCCTCTTTGTTTTGTTGACTATTTCCTTCACTGTGAAGAAGCTTTTTATCTTGATGAAGTCCCAAAAGTTCACTTTTGCTTTTGTTTCCCTTGCCTTTGGGGTCGTGTCTTGAAAGAAGTTGCTGTGGCCGATGTTGAAGAGGTTACTGCCTATGTTCTCCTCTAGGATTTTGATGGATTCCTGTCTCACATTGAGGTCTTTCATCCATTTTGAGTTTATCTTTGTGTATGCTGTAAGAGAATGGTCTAGTTTCATTTTTCTTTAAACAGCTGTCCACTTTTCTCAGCACCATTTATTGAAGAGGCTGTCTTTTTTCCATTGCATATTTTTTTCTGCTTTGTCGAAGATTATTTGACCATAGAGTTGAGGGTCCATATCTGGGGTCTTTATTCTGTTCCATTGGTCTATGTGTCTGTTTTTGTGCCAGTACCATGCTGTCTTGGTGATCACAGCTTTGTAATATAGCTTGAAATCAAGCAATGTGATGGCCCCAGCTTTGTTTTTCTTTTTCAACATTTCCTTGGTGATTCGGGGTCTTTTCTGATTCCATACAAATTTTAGGATTGTTTGTTCCAGAACTTTGAAAAATGCCATTGGTATTTTTATCAGGGGGGTGTTGAAGGTATAGTTTGCTCTGGGCAGCATAGACATTTTAACAATGTTTATGCTTCCGATCCATGAGCATGGAATGTTTTTCCATCTTTTTGTGCCTTCTTCAATTTCTTTCATGAGTGTTCTGTTGTTCCTAGATCCTTTACCTCTTTGGTTAGGTTTATTCCAAGGTATACTATGGTTTTTGGTGCTTTTGTAAATGGAATTGATTCTTTAAGTGATTATTGAAAGAGAATTTCTACAGTTGCATTGTTAGTGTATAGAAAAGCAACTGATTTCTGTGCATTGATTTTGTATCCAGCCACATTACTGAATTGCTGTATGAGTTCTAGTAATTTGGGGATGGAGTCTTGTTTTCCACATAAAGTATCATGTCATCTGCGAAGAGAGAGACTGTGACTTCTTCTTTGCCAATTTGAATACCTTTTATTTCTTTATGTTGTCTGATTGATGTTGCCAGGACTTCTAGTACTATGTTGAACAATAGTGGTGAGAGTGGGCATTCTTTTCGTGTTCCTGATCTTAAGGGAAAGGCTCTCAGCTTTTCCCCATTGAGAATTATATTTGCTGTGGGTTTTTCACAAATGGATTCTATGAAATTGAGGAATGCTCTGTCTATCCCTATACTTTGAAGAGTTTTAATCAGGAAAGGATGCTGCAAATTTGTCAAATGCTTTTTCTTCATTAATTGAGAGGACCATATGGTTCTTTTTCTCTCCTCTTATTAATGTGTTCTATCACATTGATTGATTTGCAAATGTTGAACCACCCTTGCATCCCGGGGATAAATCCCACTTGGTTGTGGTGGATGATCCTTTTAATGTACTGTTGGATCCTATTAGCTAGGGTTTTGTTGAGAATTTTGGCATTCATATTCATCAGGGATATTGGTCTGAAATTCTCCTTTTCGATGGGGTCTTTGCCTGGTTTGGGGATCAAAGTAATGCTGGCCTCATAGAATGAGTCTGGAAGCTTTCCTTCTATTTCTATTTTTTGAAACAGCTTCAAGAGAATAGGTATTACTTCTTCATTGAATGTTTGGTAGAATTCCCCCGGGAATCCATCAGGCCCTGGACTCCTGTTTTCTGGGAGGTTTTTGATCACTAATTCAATCTTATTACTGGTTATTGGTCTATTCAGGTTGTCAATTTCTTCCTGTTTCAGTCTTGGTAGTTTATAGGTTTCCAGGAAGGCATCCATTTCTTCCAGGTTGCTTAATTTCTTGGCATATAGTTGTTGATAATAATTTCTAACAATTGTTTCTATTTCCTTTGTGTTAATTGTGATTGCTCCCCTTTCATTCATAATTTTATTACTTTTGGTCCTTTCTCTTTTCTTTGGGATAAGTCTGGCTAGTGGTTTATTGATCTTATGAATTCTTTCAAAGAACCAGCTTCTAGTTTCATTGATCTGCTCTACTCTACTGTATTTCTGATTTCTAATTCATTTATCTCTGCCTTAATCTTAATTATTTCTCTTCTAATGTGTGGCTTAGGAATCATTTGTTGTTTTTTCTGTAGTTCTTTAAATTGTAGAGTTAGTTGGTGAATTTGGGATTTTTCTATTTTTTTTGAACAAGGCTTGGATGGCTATGTATTTCCCCCTTAGGACCGCCTTTGCAGTATCCCATAGGTTTTGGACCGATATGTTTTCATTCTCATTGGTTTCTATGAATTGTTTAAGTTCTTCTTTGATTTCCTGGTTGACCCTAATATTCTTAAGCAGAGTGGTCTTTAGCTTTCAAGTGTTTGAATTTCTTCCACATTTTTTCTTGTGATTGAGTTCCAGTTTCAAAGCATTGTGGTCTGATAACATGCAGGGAATAATCTCAGTCTTTTGGTATCAATTGAGACCTGATTTGTGACTTAATATGTGGTCTATTCTGGAGGAAGTTCCATGTGCGCTTGAGAAGAATGAGTATTCTGTTGTTTTAGGGTGGAATGATCTGTATACATATATGAGGTCCATCTGGTCCAGTGTGTCATTCAAAGCTCTTGTTTCTTTGTTGATTTTCTGCTTTGATGATATGTCCATTGCTGAGAGTGGAGTGTTGCGGTCTCCTACAATTAACCTATTATTATCAATATGTCTTTTTATATTGGTTAACAGTTGGCTTATATAGTTGGCTGTTGCCATGTTGGGGGCATAGAAATTTACAATTGTTAGATCTTCTTGTTGGATCAACCCTTTAAGAGTGATCTAGTGTCCTTCTGTGTCTCTAACTACAGTCTTTAGCTTAAAATCTAATTTGTCTGATAGAATTGCTATCCCAGCTTTCTTTTGATGTCCTTTGGCATAAAAGATTGTTCTCCATCCCTTCACTTTCAGTCTGGATGTATCTTTAGGTTCAAAATGAGTCTCTTGTAGACTGCATATGGATGGGTCCTGTCTTTTTATCCAATCTGCAACCCTGTGCCGTTTTATGGGAGCATTTAGGCCATTCACATTGAGAGTGATTATTGAAAGATATGATTTTATTGTCATCATTTTGCTTGTGAAGTCCTTGTTTCTATAGATTGTCTTTGTAAATTTCTGTTCTATATTAATCTTGGGGTTTTTCTCCTTTCTCCTTTTATAGAACCCCCCTTAATATTTCTTGCAGTCTGGCTTAGTGGTCCCATATTCTTTCAGTTTCTGCCAGTCCTGGAAGCTCTGTATCTCTTCATCCATTCTAAATGACAGCCTTGCTGCATAAAGTGTTCTTGGCTGCATGTTCTTCTCATTTAGTACCCTGAATATGTCTTGCCAGCCCTTTCTGGCTTGCCAGGTCTCTGTGGATAGGTCTGACATTATTCTGATGTTCCTCCCTCTGTATGTAAGTAATCTCTTCCCCCAACTGCCCTTAAGATGGTTTCCTTGGTTCTAAGATTTGCAAGTTTTATTATTACATGATGAGGTGTTGGTCTGTTCTCCTTTATCTTGGGAGGGGTCCTCTCTGCCTCTAGGACACGAATGCTTGTTTCATTCCCCAGAATAGGGAAGTTCTCAGTTACAATTTGCTCAAATATATCTTCTAGTCCTCTCTCTCTCTCTCTCCACCCCACCAGGGATCCCAATAATTCTGATATTGGAATGTTTCATGGCATCACTTATTTCTCTAATTCTGTCTTCATGGATTTTAATCTGTTTGTTCCAGGCCTCCTCCTGTTCCTTCTTTTCTTATTTTGTCTTCTAGATCACTAATTTATTCTTCTGCCTCGTTTACCCTACCTGTTAGAGTACCTAGATTAGATTGGATCTCATTGATATCATTTTTAAGTTCTGCCAGATCAGCTCTCATTTCTGTCCTAGACACTCTATATTACCATTAATCTTTTCTCCATTCTAGCTATTGTCTTCATAACCGTTACCCTGAAGTCTATTTCCGACATCTTGCTTATATCTATATCCATTTGTTCTGTGGCCAAATTCACAGTCTCTGAGTCTTTCCTATTTTGGGGTTTCCTCCTCTTAGTCATTCTGTTGAGGCGTGGTTGAGGGAATATACAGAGTCCAAATTATTGACCACAACCCAAGCAAGATGCACCTGTTTTATAGGGACCTTAGGGTTGTCAGCCTCTTGTTCTTCCAGCCTGTCTTCTGGGGGAGGGGCCGCACTGTTACTCAGGCAACCCTGTTTGGGCATAGTTGCCCTGCCCCTGTGGGGTGGATGGGCTCAGAGAAAACTGGTGTTTTGGGGCTTTTCTTCTCTGGCAGCTTTCCCTGGCAGTTTTCTGATGTCTCTTCAGAGAGTCAGAGCAGAAGTGACCGTTTCCAAACCTTTCCCTCAGAACAGAGAGATCACAGTCTGTTCTTCAGTGAGCTCTCCAGGCCACACTCTCTCCGTTTCTGTCTGTGCTGCTAAAACTGCAGCATCCTGGGTTGTGGGCCCAGCCCTCACTGCCAGGTTCAGGCATGTCTCCGCCCTTTGTGCTTCTAAAACCACCAGCCACCCCCAATTCACATGCGTGCCCCTGCAGCTCCAGGTGTCAGTCCTGGGAGCTGCCCTAAAGTCCTTTCCCTGCCACTACTGGTCTGCAAGTCTGTGCCCTGTCCCCAGTGGGGGAGGATTTTGTGCTTCTGTGTTATTTCACCTTCCTGGCTCAAGCCCTTATGGCAGCTCCTTCCCCTTTCCATTTATCTTCTGATATCTGCATACAGAATCATGGCTCCCTGCTTCATACCTTCAGACAAACCGCCTGAGATATTCTGTTTGTGGAGATCCAGATATATCTTCCTGCCTCTCAGGCTGATTTTGTGGGTGTCCAGAGTGGTCTGGTAGATATCCATCTCAATTTCTGAAAACACTTTATTAAAAAAATTACAGAGAGTCATCATTTCCTCCTCATTTTTCTTGACTACACTATTCACTCTCAATTCTTTCTAATTTCTCAATGTTTTTTTTCATTTTTTAATCTCTTAAATTGAAAGCTCCAAAACTCAACTGTTGCATTTATTCCAATTTTTGTCTGTGTTAATTCTCTTGGTGATGTCATTCAGTTTAATGATTTTTATACTGCCAAATATATATTGTTAGCCTGGACTGCTGCCCTAATCTTCAGGTTTGTGTATTTTCAGAATATATTTTGCATTTTTCTTTGTTAAATTTACACCTAATCATTTTATTTATTTTTTTATTTTTTTTATTTTTTGGTGCTGTTATTAACAGAGTTGTTTTTCTTAATTTCCTTTTCAGATTTTCATTACCAGTGTATTGAAATACACTTGAATTTATGTATTAATCTTATATCCTGCAAATGTGCTGATCTTATTTAGTAGTTATAATCATTTTTTATCAGGTTTCTTAGAATTTTATATATAAATGAACATGTCCTCTGTAAGTAGAGATAATTTTACTTCTTCCTTCCCAAATAAATGTTTTATTTATTTATTTTTCTGGTATAATTACCCTAGCTAAAACCTCTAGTATAATGTTGTTTAGAAGTGGAGAGAGCATATATTCTTTTCTTGTTCCTGGTCTTAGGAAGAAAGATCCAGTATTTTACCATAAAGTATGATGTTAGCTACAGATTTTCTATAGGTGTCTTTTATCTGGTTCAGGAAATTCCCTTCTAGTTTCAATTTGTTAATTGTTTTTAATCATGAAACAGTGTTAAATTTTGTCAAATGCTATTTTTGTGGCTACTAGGATGATCATGTGGTTTTTGTTTTTCCTTCCATTGATATATTTGATTAAATGATTTTTGGATGTTCTACCAACCTTGCATTCCTGGGATATATCTTACTTAATCATGTTGTAAAGTTATTTTTATATGTTGCTGAATTTGCATTGGTGGCATTTTGTTAAGGATTTTGTCTAAATATTCATAGGGGATATCTGTCTATAGTTTCCTTGTGATGTGTCTGGTTTTGGTATACGGGTCATAATGACTCATACAATGAGTTGGATTAATTTCTTTTTCTTACATAGGAAAATGAACTGCATACAATGCTGTCTTGGTTGACTCTGAAAACAAAGTAACATGAGTACATGCCATGTATCTCATCTCAAATCTTGTTTTTCCCACCAAGTAAGTTGTTCATTATTAGAAGAAGGTCCTTCAATCTAAGCAAAATCCAGATGATTCTTTAGCACAAATTCTTTTATAGGTGCAAATTATATATATGTCTGAGGTTATGTCTTCTTTCATGTTTTTTTGCTAATGGAAGTAGAGGAAGGATCAAGCACAATTTTATATTTAAAAGTTATTTATTTTAAAGCCACATTTCATTTTGATCTCATAATAGAGACCTATAGAAGAGTGGTGAAAGTCTAGCCTTAAGTGTGGTAGAGAAGAAAATCTGCACAATAAACAAAAGATGCAAGAACTTTTTTCTCTGACTTCCATGAATAAATATCAAGTCCAATTTCTTATTGGTTGTGTGAAAATAAAAACAACCTTAAATTGGGTAATTTGGGTGTTGCAAGAAGTAGATACCTATAGGTGCTCAAATTTCTATTTCTTTCCCATCAAACAAAATGTTTAATTTTGATTTCATATATTTCCGGGAAATGAAAATATTTCTTTCATAAATTTGTGACTGATATTATTTTTTCTTTCCTCTAACATAGCATTCTACAAATATTTAATTCTAGGGGGTTAGAAATAACAAAGATACAGCATTTTAAAACTTTTGCTTTTTATGCAGGCCATGTACTTCAACTGTGTTAGCAGAGGTGATTTCTTGCTTAAGCTCTTCTTATTGGATAGAATTTCATCATGACAACATGTAAGCAATGCTACTGAGTATACTAGGGAAATTTAAAACCCAGAGTATGATTTCCTACCTATTAGCAGAAATTTCAAAGTTTAATAAACCTTTCTATCTAAGAAGATGTGCTACTTAGAAATGCAAAGTGGCCTTAAATGTCTTACAGATTCCCTGGCATTTGCCCCTTCTTATGTAATGCATAGTAATGATTATTGAGAAATATGCACATCAGAAATGAAAATAAATTCTTTCAAATATGAAGAATATTATATTTAAAGAAGTATTTTGAAAGCCTGGCAATGTTTCCTTGGGGCTATTGATGCTATGCGTACAGGTAAAATCTGAAGCATAATTCAAATGAAATTTTTTCTCCTACCCTTGGTACCAGATATTCTTGGAAAAATAGAGATACTTTTTAGTAGTCTAGATGACTCAAACTTTTACTTTAATTATATGTGTATGTACAGATTTTGCTCATCTGTGTACTCCTTTTTTTCTCTGCACTCCCAGGAGTTTGATGTGTGACATTGCCATTGCCCTGGAGAGTTGCTGTTTTTTATTCCCCCAGGCTTTATGTGGAAAAATAATTTCCACACAAACGAGGCAATGACTAGATTGAATGCTTCATAGTTAATATTGGTAAGATGTATGGGTCCACAAACTAAATATGTTATTTTCAAATGTCTTGCTCAACTAACAGGACTATACTAATAATGTATTTCATCTAATGCTTATAATTTTGTTTAAAAAGGTTTATAGCTCTGCTTCATCATAGTGGAATACATATTTAATGGAGAAATATCTCTTTAAATCAATATTTTTACATGCAAGTATTAGATGGTTGAAAAGAATGAGACTTGATTCTCTACACATACTCCATCTATAGCACATGAAAGGAATTTTATTGGAGGGGAAGAAAACTAAGTATAAACAACTATGCTAGGGATCAGTCATCAAAACTAACTGCTGTAATAGAAAAGTGTGTTCTTACTTTATATATAGTGTATTGGGTTGCTCTAGTAGTAATAAACATTGTTAAGTGTGGGAAAACTGTGAAATGTTTTGACTATTATGCCTAGCATTTATAGCCTAAAAGACACATTTTTTTCTGATATTTTCTCCCATAAAGCAAATTGCCCATTATTGAGGAATGGTGCCTCAGCTTAAAAGCAAGCTAGGTTTTAAGGCTCAAATTTTTCTTTGGCTCTGGGTTTAGTGTATATGATCACTACATTAGCTCTTCTAAAACACTGAATCCTAGGAATCTGGGAGAGAAAACAGCAAGGATTCATATTTAAACTTTTAGATTGTGTTACCATTAATAATGTCCACAGACGACTGTTAATGTTCTTTTTTCCCCCTTTCCCCCCCTATTTTTAGCTGTTTAGAAGTTCAAGGCATTAGGGTGAATACATAATGTATATAAAAGATATATACATATATAATATATAGAGAGAATATATATAATGTATATAAGAGATATATAATGTATATATATATGTATATGTATTAACATATTTTAATCACCCACAACACTAAATAATGATATAGCTTCCTTTTATGTCTCAATATAAAAACATTTCCTTATTTCATATAAAAAGTCTTTCTCACATGTATTCATTTACCCAAATATGTTTCATCGGTTTTATTTTTTTATTATTTTTTTTAAGACTGATTTATTTATCTGAGAGAGAATGAGAGAATCTCAAGCAGACTCCCCACTGAACATGGAGCCCAATGCAGGGCTCGATCCCTTGACCCTGAGATCATGACCTGACCTGAAACCAAGAGTCAGATGCTCAACCAACTGAGCCACCTAGGTGCCCTTCATTGTTTTAAAAAAGAAGGTCTGTGTACATCTCACAGACAAATGTACATGCTAAAGGAGTATATGGTCATATATTTCTTTCCAGGTGTTCCAGGGGCTACATAGGCACAGAATTTATTTGCTGTGGTTTCACTTGGGAACATAATTTTCAATCCCTTATAGTGATGTTGGTATTTCCTCTAAGACATATACTCAATAGAATTTTCTAATATTTAAACCCTAAGTGAACAAAACATTTGTTTTAGGAGTATAATTAGAGACCTGAAAGAGATAAGGAATATGTGATAGAATATAAAGCTAAAGTTGTTACATTTTTTAAAGATTTATTTATTTATTTATTTATTTATTTATTTATTTATTTGAGAGAGAGAGAGAGAGCGATGACCTGAGCTGAAACCAAGACTCAGACACCCAACCAACTGAGCCACGCAGGCACCCCAACAGCCGTTACATGTTTTAAGTCACTTCAGACACTGACTGGACTGCAAGCTTCAGTTGTGATACAATTAGTAGATTTTATAGTCTCCAAATGGCGTATTTCTTTGAGTGTGTGATTAAGATGCATCAAGGTGGCTAAGATAAGGAGGTTTATAATCATAGAATAGTTAATAAATGAAATGTAGAAAATAAAATATAGGCAATAGAGGAAGATGTTTATCTTTTACAAATAAAAGTTGAAAGACCATACTTTCTACACATGCATTTGTTTTAAGTTTGCATTCCTAACTTCATTTATACCTCTGTGTGCTCATGGAACCTGTGCAATAGGCACTTTTCCTATTGGCTCATCAGTTATGGGAAGGGTGAAGCTGCACTGTCATCCTTTTTCCTTCTTGAGCCATGTTTATTTGATGGATCTCTGATAATATATTATCCCCCCCCCAAAAAAATTATCTGTATTGCCTGCCATTACCTAGAATAAGAGAGAAATATTTCCTTCCCTATGGTCAGCTGGATGCAAACATGCCATGTTGAAAATTGAAAATTTAAGCATCCTTATTAGATATTTCCAATACCAAATTCGAGCCATGGAGTCAAAGGATGATGCAAAATCACTTAATGACCAGATAAAAACACAAGATGTTACCAATGACAAATTCAGATTATGACTGTACTACATCTTCACTCTTGGTCATGTTGTCTCTTTTTCCTCATTATCTTCCATCCTTTAAATCAGTCCTCCTGGGGCGCCTGTGTGACTCAGTCATTAAGCGTCTGCCTTCGGCTCAGGTCATGATCCCAGGGTCCTGGGATCAAGCCCCGCATTGGTCTCTCTGCTCAGTGGAAAGCCTGCTTCCCCCTCTCCCACTCCTCCTGCTTGTGTTCCCTCTCTCACTGTGTCTCTCTCTGTCAAATAAATAAATAAAATCTTAAAAAAAAATTAAAAAAAATAAATCAGTCCTCCTTCCTAGAATTCTCCCTGTTCTAT
Source organism: Phoca vitulina (assembly GCF_004348235.1). Taxonomy (NCBI): domain Eukaryota; kingdom Metazoa; phylum Chordata; class Mammalia; order Carnivora; family Phocidae; genus Phoca; species Phoca vitulina. The sequence goes on from NW_022589717.1 coordinate 35,223,096, forward strand.
TTTATTTGGCCCACTATTCCTACAGCCCCAATCAGCCAGTTCTGTATCTCTTCTCCAGTCATATGAACGTTTTTACCTCTCACAGTATCATTAGTTAGAACTAAGCTTTTCCCCTTCCTAATATCGTATACCTTTTTGGATAAAAAGGAGGAGAAATCTTTAAGACTCTAGAGTAGAAACAAGAATAAGAGGCTTCAAAATGATTCTCAATTGTGGGTTTCTTTCAGGTAGCTATTTTTTCTTTTATCGTCTGAGAAATATTTAAAAATTCATGTAATTCTTCTCATGAGAGTTATTTTTTGCCTAAAGCTGCAAGTTGTTCTTGCCTGCAAGGATCATGTCACCCATTCTAGTATAACTTTGTTCTTCACATATATTAAAAAAAAACCACACGCTGATCTTGGATAAGTTTTCAAAGCCTTCTTCTATTACTTTTATTGGTCACTATGTCCAGTTGCTCTTCTTAATTCTTAGATTTCTTTTTCTGGATCTGGTATGAATGGAATACTGAAAGGTAGTCTTATTAATACATACACAATAGATTAGACATTGTCATATCTAAACATCATGTTTGTATTAGAGAAGCTCTTCAAGGTACTTGTATTATACTGGCTTTTTCAGTAAAGTCTAAAAGGTTCTGATCCACCTAGGTGCTCTTTCCACGGTGTCCCACATCATTCTACTGTGAAGATCACAACTGATTAGACCAGGGATCCGCACTTCACCTAACAATAGCCATTTCTAAGACACCTGGCCTAGAAGCTCTTTCCTGAAGTCTACCTTTTACTGAAAATTTGACCCAATTAAATGATCTCTTTTTGGAACCTTGAATCTAAGAGACAGAGGTAACAACAACAACAAAAAAGCAACATGTGAAAGCAAAACATGAAAAGAGGATTGTCAGCAAAAAGCAAGATGCACTAGAAGTCATAACTAAAGCTATGCAGTAGACAGAAAGAAGGTAGAGTCCTATAAAATAGATTCTCACCCTATTGCTGCATTCCTAAAATGTGAGGGATCAACTTTATCATAGTCCTCAGGCCTGGCTATATGCTGAAATTGTTCCCTACACTCCTGTTTTCCTGTGTATTTTGCAATCATTGCATATTAACGAGCAATTTGATTTTTTTTCCTCTAAAAAATAAAAAATAAATCTCACTAAAACATTATTAAAATAGAGGAGAGTTTTATGTTCAAGAAATTGGTCTTTCAAACTAACTTAAATACAAGAATTGACTGATCATAAAGATAATTTAAATAGTGCTGAAATAGGTTTTACTTGTAATATATTTTCCCAATGTAGTAATATTGTTTAGAAGTAAATAATGCAAGTGTCTTAGGAATCTGTTACAAGAAAAATAGTATTTTAACATTATTGTTTCACAATAAGGATTATTATTGAATATTATTAACTTTTTATGTGTGTATAAGTTAGAATCACATAAATTCTGACCCGGAATAGTTTATACCCTACATGAATTGAAATGCATTAAGAAAACCCTAGAAATAACATTTTTAATAAAACCTACATTTTAATACCTTGCTTAACTGACTATATATTTATTTGTAAGTCTTAATCATAGTATTTGTTGAAACTAAAATTGCTTAGCTTCAGAATATACTTATATAAAAATTTATAAATTATCCCACAAGCAGATATTTACTTTTAATTCTCTTCTCTTATATTGCATTCATCATTGTGTGTCAGCTAACCTCCAATAACACATTTTATTTTATAGGCACGTGAAACAACTGGCCAAATGGGTGGTCATTTTTATAAAACTATTAGTTGGTCTTTTGGCCATTTATTCTGGTATTAGATGATAATGATAAAATTATTATAATATAATTTGTTGTCTCTGTATCTTATTTATTTCATGCATTCTTGCAAGAAATGCATTGTTTAGGCAAGATTGCCCTTCTAAAGGGAGGGTGTCACTGAGGGTTTGCCTCTGAGTGTTGACCAGGGAATTCCAGCTTGACTGGTTAAAGGTTACATTCTTGAGGGAGTTGAAACTGTAGGTTAGGTATTAAATCTTGGTTTACTGATGTGGGGACTTAACAGAAGTCACTCCAATTTGGTTGTCTCTTTAACAGGTTTATCCTGAATAAATTCTACGGCATTCTCTTCCAAATTATTTTTTATTGTGTTCATTCTAGAATATACTACATCTACTGAATTTTTTTTAGTATGATAATTATATTTGCAGAGGAAAATTCAAATAGGTGAGTTGAATGGGATGTAAAGGGAATCAGCACTCTGCCTCTTTCAAGTCATTGATTGTAGCACAATCCCTCCAAGAAGGCAGTATCACATTTGGCCTACTATTTTCCTGGTTAGAGTCACCTCTAGTGACCTCTACTTGGCCTCTTTTCTTGGGGGGGAGGTTCCTTTTTTTATTTTAAGTTCAATTAATTAACACTATAGTGCATTATTAGTTTCAGAGGTAGAGTTCAGTGATTCATCAGTTGCATCAGGTGTTGACCCAGTGCTTATTCCATCACATGCCCTCCTTCATGCCCACCACACAGTTACCCCATCCCCCCCCAACCTCCCCTCCAGCAACCCTCAGTCTCTTTCCTATGCTTAAGAAGTCTCTTATGGTTTGTCTCCCTCTCTGGTTTCATCTTGTTTTATTCATCCCAGGTTTTTTTTTGTTTTTTGTTTTAACTAACCAGAATCATGCTGTATGTATTGTTCTTTGATGTGCTTGTTGGAGATGTTCTCAGCCTAGCACACTCCTTTTATCCATTCTATATTCCACAGAAATAGTTAGATGTTTGGGTTGCTTCATTCTGCTGTTATAATTATGCCCACTTTTGTACACAAACTTGAGCACAGGGGCTGGAATTTGAAGGGAAGTGTGTCAATTTGAGCCCTTGGCAATCTGAGGTGAAGGCGTGTTGACTTGGCATTGAGCAGGTGGCAGGCTGTGCATGCTGACTCGGGCAGGAGGGTGGCTGGACTGTGAATTTGGGACCCACAGGCCAATGGCATCGTGTGTGACAGGGACGTGGCTGGTTTTGCTTTTAATTTTTGTTTTTCTGGGAAACTCGATCTCTCCCTCTATTCTAAATGAAAGCCTTGCTGGATAGAGTATTCTTGGCTGTAGATTTTTTCCTTTTAGCAGTTGGCCTCTTACCATTAATTGCCCTCATCACAGGTGAGGGAAACAATAACGGGATTCTTTCAGCTCTTGAATTTATCCATCCCTGAACCAAGGAAATAACCACAAGATGTATTTGGAGAACCACAGAGCCCCCAGCGAGATGACACGAACTAAAACTCCATTGGCCATCTGACTTCTAAACCCCTACTCTTAGTGAATCACAGTGATGTTTTGGGTCTCCAGGAATTATGTCAGTTTATAGTCAGTGTCCAGTCATTCTTGAAAATCAACTTATTTCCTTTGCCCAAATGTACAGTTACCCTGGTAAAGGCTATAGATCCCTTTAAGGAAGGCCGGGAGGAAGATTAACAATATATATTTTTGGCAGTGTACCAGGGTCCTTCCTCAAAGGGATCCAGTCTCCTCTTCACTCAAAGGATTCTGGGTCTATAAACTGGCTCAAGTCTGAGAATTAATTGAGGATCCATGACTGTTTTAATGATTCAGGCCAGACTTCTGTTCACTTGACTTAGAACTTTTCTGGTTACACAGATCAAGTAGGAATTTAGCATTCTTCCTTTGTATTTCACTCTGGGGACACTATGATCGACTCCTCAGTGGCTCAGGTCTGTGTGAGTTGGTTGTCTAGTTGCTTTTTTGACTCTGCTGTTTATTATTTCACCCACCTGGCTTGAGTACTGTCACTTGGCCCCTGCTACCTGAAGATCCAAATACTCTAACTGCATTTAGGCTTCCCAGTTCGTGACTGCAGTCACCACTGGGAGGTCTGGCCTACAGAGAAGAGTGATCATAGACTTTTTCAATGATGCAGGGACTACCCTCACAAATTATTTTTCTCATAAACATAAAAGTGGTGAAAAGTATGTCTTCAGGCCCCTCCCAGTATAAGTGAATAGGTCTTAAATGACAAATCCACTCTAACATTCAATCTCCTTAAGCCTTTGGATTCATTCCTCTTTATTAAACTGAGGCAGGTCCAATATTTCTAATTTGCTCATGGTGGGCCACGTTCTCACCCATATTTTAGTCAATCAACCAAACCAACTATAAAATATCTTCCTAACTCTCTGAGCTACAGCACAAATGCAGAATTTCTCCTTAGAGGGCGCATACCAATAAATATGGCCTGATTCAACTTTATGTTCCCATCATCTTTGTTCTATACTCTTAATGTCCATTCCTACACATGTTCCCCAGAATTTTATCTGTATAAATTAGAAAACTCAAATAGTTCTTTTGGACTGTAGCACACTTCCTCATGGGTCACTCTTTGTACTTAACCCTCAGAAGCCCACTGGGATTTGAGTTTAGTTATGGGTCTAGAAGCAAAAAAAATGGTGCTGGGGGTGGGTCCTGGGGAACATCAACATTGTCTTGCTTAGCAACTGCTTCAAAAAAGACCATTACAATTTCCTCAGGGTGAGGTAGCTACTTATAGTGTGGTTGGGGAGGCATCTGGCAAAGGAGACTCATCAGAATTTAGTGTCTCCATGTCTTGTCGTCATCAGGGTCTTCTGATGGGTTCCCATCCCAATTTACAGGATCCAATTCTTTCCCCATTAATGCTCTCACTTTTAACAGCAGACACTGCAAACCTGGGAGTTCAATTTACATTATAATTCAGCCAGTCACAGGATGAAAGTCTGCATTTTACTTGCAGTAGTCTCAGCCCTGCATCTGCAAGAGACAAGGGACTTCTTTAGAGAACACACAGAAATTTGCAGTCATCTCAGTCACCGGAGCTGGAAATTTTATTTCATCATTTTGCCCAAAGACATTAGGAGCAACCAGACAACCTCATTATATTTGTCAGTTTTCCAAAAACTGTTAGAAAGTATCATGTACACAATTACCCAGTTCCTTGCTTCTTATAAGTGGTTGCTTAGGAATATTCAGTGGAGTTGTTTTGCATATCACTATTGCCAGATCATGCCATGGACTGTCAGTGCTCTCATTACTACTGGAAATAGGACATTATCATCTTTAATTAGACTGGAGAGCTAATTCCAAAAAACCTCAGAACCAATTCAGAAAACTCGTTATTAAAATCCTTTTCCTCTAGAACGACTGTTGGTACCAAAATTTGTATTAGCCTGAGTTCTCTTATATATCATCTATCTATCTATCTACCTATCTATCTACCTATCTATCTATCATCTATCATCTATCTATTATCTATCTATCTATCTATCTACCTATCTATCATCTATCTATCATCATCTATCATCTATCTATCATCTGTCATGTATCTATCATATATCTATACATCTACTTATCTATCATCTATCTAAATATGTATTTATCTAGATATTTATCTGTCTAAAAAGATATTTATTATAAAGAATTGGCTCACATGATTATGGACCCTGAAAATCCCAAAATCTCTGTTGGCAAGCTGTGGACACCCAAGAGAACTGACGGTATGTAATTCCAGTCTGAATCTAAATCCTAAGGCAGGAGAAGACTAATTTCCCAGCTTGAGGACAATCAGGAAGACAGAACAAATTCTCCTTTATGTTGCCTTTTTTATTCTATTTAGACTTTCAATGGATTGGATGAGGCCCAGCTACATTGGGGAGGGCAATATATTTTACTCAATCTACAGATTCAAATGTTAGTCTCATCCACGAAAACCTTCACTAACACACTCAGAATTAACATTTAACCAAATATCTAGGCACCTTGTGAAAACACAAATCATCATGTTATCTGTGTCTAAATTCAATTTACTTTTCCTTAAGATTACCTTTGTATTATTCTAAAGCTTTCTAATCTGCATATCCTTTATCAAAAATATATTGATTTCATTTAATCAAAATTTAGACTTTCCATTTTTAAATTGTTTATTCAATTAGCAAGTAAAATAAATACCTTGAAAAATGTTATAAAATTAACGCTGTCTAAATATCTCTTGTAGTTAGCATTTCTGAAAATACAGTTATATTACTTTTTAAAGAATTTCTTTGTTAATAATTCAGAGGTTCACTATAATTAGGTTATTTTTATTTTTATTTATTTTTTAAAGTTTTTAAAAAATATTTTATTTATTGATTTGATACAGAGAGAGAGTACAAGCAGGGGGAAGGGCAGGGAGAGGGAGAAGCAGGCTCCTGCTGAGCAGAGAGCCTGATGTGGGGCTCAATCCCAGGACCTGGAGATCATGATGTGAGCCAAAGGCAGATGCTTAACCATCTGAGCCACCCAGGTGCCCCAAGAGACTCTTAACTATAGAGAACAAACTCATGGTTGCTGAAGGGGAGGATGGGCTAAACAGGTTATGAGCATCAAGGAGGGCACCTATTGGGATGAGCACTGGGTATTATAGGTAAGTGATGAATTACTAAATTCTATTCCTGAAATAAATACTACACTATATGTTACCTAATTTGAATTAGTTCTCAGCTCAGTGGGGAGTCTGCTTCTCCCTCTTACTCTGCCTCTCCCCCAGCTTGTGGTCTCTCTGTCTCTCTTTCTCTCAAATGAACAAATAACATCTTTAAAAAAAATGAGTCTCTTACAGTTTGCCTCCCTCTTTGTTTTTATCTTATTTTATTTTTCCTCCCCTTCCCCTATGTTCATCTGTTTTGTTTCTTAAATTCCACATATGTGACAAATCATATATTTGTCTTTCTCTGACTGTCTTATTTCGCTTAGCATAATACACTCTTGTTCTATCCATGTTGTTGCAAATGGCAAGATTTCATTCTTTTGGATTGCCAAATAATATTCCAGTGTATGTATATATATACAATACAATATATATACCACTTCTTTTTCCATTCATCAGTCAATGGGCTTTTGGGCTCTTTCCATAATTTGGCTATTGTTGATAATGCTGCTATAAACATCAGGGTGCATGTGCCCCTTTGAATCACTATTTTTGTATCCTCTGGATAAATACCTAATTGCTGGGTTGTAGGGTAGTTCTATTTTTAACTTTTTGAGGAACCTCCATACTATTTTCCAGAGTGGCTGCACCAGTTTGCATTCCCACAAACAGTGCAAAAGAGTTCCCCTTTCTCACATCCTTGCCAACATCTGTTGTTTCCTGAGTTGTTACTTTTAGCCATTCTGACAGGTGTGAGGTGATATCTCATGGTAATTTTGATTTGTATTTCCCCGATAATCAGTGATGCATTTTTTCATGCGTCTGTTAGCCATCTCTATGTCTTCTTTGGGAAAAATGTCTATTTATGTTGTTTGTCCATTTCTTAACTGGATTATTTGTTTTTTAGGTGTTGAGTTTGATAAGTTCTTCATAAATTTTGGATACTAACCCTTTATCAGACATGTCATTTGCAAATATGTTCTCTCATTCTGAAGGTTGCCTTTTAGTTTTGTTGATTGTTTCCTTCACTGTACAGAAAGTTTTATCTTGATGAGGTCCCAATAGTTCATTTTTGCTTTGTTTCCATTGACTCCAGAGAAGTGTCTGGTAAAAAGTTCCTGTGGGCAAGGTCAAAGAGGTTGCTGCCTGTGTTCCCCTCTAGGATTTTTATGGTTTCCTGTCTTATATTTAGGTTTTTCATACATTTTGAATTTATTTTGTGTATGCTTTAAGAAAGTCATCCAGTTTCATTCTTCTGCATGTGGCTGTCTAGTTTTCCCAATACCATTTGTTGGAGAGACCGTCCTTTTTCCTTTGGATATTCTCTCTTGCTTTGTCAATGATTAGTTGACCATACATTGTGTGTCCATTTCTGGGTTCTCTATTCTATTACATTGATCTATATGTCTTGTTTTTTGTGCCAGTACCATCCTGTCTTGATGATTACAGCTTTGTAATATAGCTTAAAGTCTGGAATCGTGATGCCTCTGCTTTGCTTTTCTTTTCAACATTATTAGGCTATTCAGGGTCTTTTCTGATTCCATACAAATTTTAGAATTATTTGTTCTAGCTCTGTGAAAAATGCTGATGGTATTTTGATAGATATTGCATTGAATATGTAGTTGCTTTGTGTAGTATAGATATTTTAACAATATTTATTTTTCCAATCTATGAGCATGGAATGTTTTTCCATTTCTTTTTGTCTTTTTCAATTTCTTTTATAAGTGTTCTATAGTTTTCAGAGTACAGATCTTTTACCCCTTTGGTTAGGTTTATTCCTAGGTATCTTATGGTTTTTGGTGCAGTTGTAAATGGGATTGATACCTTGATTTCTCTTTCTGCTGCTTTGTTATTGCTGTGTAGAAATGCAACAGATTTTTGTATGTTGATTTTATATCCTGAAACTTTGCTGAATTTATGTATCCGTTCTAACAATATTTTGGTGAAGTCTTTCAGGTTTTCTAAATCAATTATCATGTTTGCAAAGTGTGAAATTTTGACTTCTTCCTTGCTGATTTGGATACATTTTATTTCTTTTTGTTGTCTGATTGCTGAAGCTAAGACTTCCAGTACTATGTTGAACAACAGTGGTGAGAATGGATATCCCTGCTGTGTTCCTGACCTTGGGAGAAGAGCTCTCAGTTTTCTCCCATTGAGGATGATATTAGCTGTGGGTCTTTCATGTAGGGCCTTTATAATGTTGAGCTATGTTCACTCTATCCCTACTTTCTTGAGGGTTTTTATCATGAGTGGATGCTGTATTTTGTCAAAAGCTTTTTTTTTTTGCATCTGTTGAGAGGTCATATGGTTCTTATCCTTTCTTTTATTAATGTCGATTGATTTAAAGATATTGAACCACCCCTGCATCCCAGGAATAAATCATACTTGATCATGGTGAATAATCCTTTTAATGTACTGTTGGATTTGATTAGCTAGTATCTTGTTGAGAATTTTTTATTCCATTTTCATCAGGGATATTGGTCTGTAATTTTCCTTTTTAGTGGGGTCTCTGTCTAGTTTTGGAATGGAGCTAATGCTGGCCTCACGGAATGAGTTTGGAAGTTTTCCTTCCATTTTTATTTTTTGGAACAGCTTCAGAAGAATAGATATTAATTCTTCTTTAAATGTTTGGTAGAATTCCCTTAGGAAGCCATCCAGCCCCAGACTCTTGTTTGTTGGGAGATTTTTGATTAGTGATTCAATTTCTTTGCTGGTTATGGGTCTGTTCAAATTTTCTATTTCTTCCTGATCCAGTTTTGGTAGTTTATTTGTTTCTAGGAATTTATCCATTTCTTACAGATTGCCCCATTTTTTCAGCATATACTTATTCATAATCTCTTATAATTGTTTGTATTTCTGTGGTGTTGGTTGTGATCTCTCCTCTTTCATTTGTGACTTTATTTATTTGGGTCCTTTCTCTTTTCTTTTTGATAAGTCTGACAAGGGGTTTATCAATTTTGTTAATTCTTTCAATGAACCACTTCCTAGTTTTGTTGATCTGTTCTGTTTTTTTTTTATTTCTAGATCATTGATTTTTGCTCTAATCTTAATTATTTCCCTTCTTCTGCTAATTTTAGGCTTTATTCTCTGTTCTTTCTCCAGCTCTGTTAGGTGTAAGGTTAGGTTGTGTATTTGAGACTTGTCTTGCTTCCTGAGGAAGGTCTTTATTTCTATATACTTTCTTATGACTACCTTTGCTATGTCCCAAAGGTTTTGGAATGTCAAGTTTTCATTTTCTTTGCTTGCATGTTTTTTTTTTTTTTAATTTCTTCTTTAATTTCCTAGTTGACCCATTCATTCTTTAGTAGGATGCTCTTTAGCCTCTATTAAGCACATTGAATATATCATGCTACTCTCTTCTGGCCTGCCATGTTTCTGTGGACAAGTCTGCTGCTAACCTTATGTGTCTACACTTTTAGTGTAAGGACCTTTTGTCCCTAGCTGATTTCAGAATTCCCTCTTTATCTTTGTATTTTGCAAGTTTCATTCTGATATGTCTTGGTGTTGATCTGTTTTTGTTGATTTTGAGGGGAGTTCTCTGTGCCTCTTGGACATGAATGCTTATTTCCTTCTCCAGATTAGGGATTATCTCAGCTATTAGATATTCAAATAGACCTTCTGCCCCCTTTTCCCCTGCTCTTCTTCTTCTGGGCCTCCTATGATATGGATAGTATTGTGCTTTGTGGAATTGTTGAGTTCCCTAAGTCTATATTTGTGATCTAGTAGTTTTCTTTCCCTCTTCTTTTCAGCCTCATTATTTTCCATAAATGTATCCTCTATATCACCCATTTCATTCCTCTGCTTCTTCCATCCTCATTGTGATTACATCCAATTGATTTTGCATCTCAGTTACACCTTTTTTATTTCAGCCTGACTAGTTTTTAGGTCTTTTATCCCTGCAGCCAGGGTTTCTCTGGTGTCTTCAATGCTTCTTTCAAGCCCAGCTAGTATTCCTATGACTGTTGTTCTAAATTCCTATATCAAATATATTGCTTATATCTGTTTTGAGCAAATCCCTAGCTTGATTTCTTCTTGATCTTTCTTTTGGGGAGAAATCCTCCATCTTGTCATTATGCCTGGTTTCTGTCTGCATGTTATGAAAGCTTGTTATGTTTCCTACTCCTGAGGGTAATATTATATTAAGAAGGTATCTTATACTGTCCAGCGCCTAGTGTTTCAGGAAATGTTTCTGGTATAAGCTGTGTGCACTCTGCTGTTGTTTTGGCTGCTCTTTCCAACAGGTCAGTCCTCTGCAGAGTTCCTCCTTACTTCCAGTGAGGAGTGTTTAGACCTTTAACTAGGGGTGCTGTGATTTGTTTATTAAGATAAGTCTGATTAAAAAAAAAAAATGCCTGATCCAAGAAAGGAGAAAAGGAAAAGGAACAGAAAAGCAAACAAACAGAAAAACAAACAAATAAAAAACTATAAGCCTGATTCCCAAGAAAAAGAAAATTAATAATAATAATAATAATAATAATAATAATAATAATAAAATGTCTGTTCCTATTTCCACCAGAACTGAGGTTGATCCTTTGGATCACTCTATGATCGGTAGCCTTGATGCATATGGAGGGCCTGTGTTGGTCTTCTGTGGGAGAGGCCTACTGTCCTGGCTCACAGTCAGACGTGCTCTTGTAAGGATATCCGTGCTAGGCACAGGAGGGCAGGGTTTGGTGTAAGTGACTCCAGCCTCCACTGGAGGCACTGTGTTTTTCTCTCAAGTCCCACCATGCTGGTGGGCAGGGGGTTGGAAGGTGGTGTCACCCCACGCTGTTGTTCCTGGGGAGGGGAATTTGTGGCTACTGCTGTTCAGGAGGCCCTCACAGAAAAACAGTCTCCTCTTCTGTGTCTCAGGCTTCATCAGATCCCTGCCCTCAACCTGCTTGTGTTTGGCCATTGGCATGCCCAGTGCCACAGTTCTCCTGTGTTTTATCTTTGGCCAGCAGCTGGGATTCAAAACAACAAATCTTAAAGGACACTGCAAAACTGGGACCCACTCCCCTCCCAGGGAGGAGAACCTTGCAGCCCTGCACCTGGCACTATTCTGTCCCAGAAAAGCAGTTGCATGCTTGTGTGAATACCTGCAGTCTATGTTGAAGCACAGCAACAAGGTTATCTGCCCTCTGTGTGTGCCTCTGGCCCCTGCTCAGTGCCATCAGGCAGGTCTTTTGTCCTCGGAGAGGCAATATACCCTCTTCCAAATGTACTCCAGGAAGGGGAACGTTCTGTCCCATGCAACTCAGGGGATCCCCACACCATGGCATTGTGTGCAAACCCTACATGCTGCTCTCTCTCCCACTCTCAACCTCTCTCCCTGACTTCTCTCAGGGAAAAAGATCCCACCTCTCTGTGGCACCATGGCTTTTCTCTCCACCAATTCATGTCTCTGAACCTTGCATTTGACAGTTCTCTCCCTCCAATTGTGCAAATTGTTTTCTTAATCCTCAGATTGATTTCCTAGTTCTTCATAATGATTTGATGTTGATCTAGCTGTGTTCCAGCAATGAGGCAAGCCCAGGGTCCCCCTACTATTCTTCCATCTTAACTCCTCCTCAAAAAGGAAAGATTTTTAAAGGCAGAGGGAGGGCATTAAAAAAAAAAAAATTGCTAGGAATGCATTGTTTGGGCAAGGTTGCCCTCCTAAGGGGGAAAGGGTCTTGCAGGGGATTGCCTCCTATTACTGATCAGGAATTTCCAGCTTGACTGGTTAAATGTTACATTCCTGAGGAAGTTGAAACTGTAGTTAGGTTAGATATTAAATCTTGGTTTACTGATGTGGGGCCTTAACATCAGTTACTCCATTTTTGGCCTGTGGTTTCTTTTTAACAGGTTTATTCTGAATAAATTCTATAGCATTCTCTTCCAAATCATTTGCTTTCTGTATTGTGTTTATTCCAGAATATACTACATCTACTGAATTTTTTTAGTGTGATAATACATTTCCTTAGTACTTCAAATCAATTGTTTTGAATGTCTATCTGGTTTTGACTTATGTAGTCTATTTTGTTTTATAATTTCTTTTTGTTTTTATGGATATTTTCTTCCTTCACTTCTCTAAGTCTTCATTGTACTTATTATTATTATTGTTATTTTAAAGATTTTATTTATTTATTTGACAGAGAGAGAGAAACAGCGAGAGAGGGAACACAAGCAGGGGGAGTGGGAGAGGGAGAAGCAGGCTTCCCGCTGAGCAGGGAGCCCAATGTGGGGCTCGATCCCAGGACCCTGGGATCATGACCTGAGCCAAAGGCAGATGCTTAACGACTGAGCCACCCAGGTGCCCCTCATTGTATTTATTTTTAACATCCTTTGCAAATGTGATGTCCTTTACATACCGTTAATGACTTAATCTTCTGATTATTCAGTTGTTTTGGTGCTTTTCTGTAATATTATTTTTCCTCACGTGCTTTTAATTTTTTTAAATGTCTATTCTTGTCTTTCCCTGTCTGGTAGTTTTGCAGTTATGTCAACTTTTTTTCTTTGAGATGCCGTGTGTGAATAGCCAATTTATATTGGCATGTCAGAGTTTCCTTCCTGTGGAGAGATTGGGAATTTTGGAGATCAGTTGCTCAGTTCTGTATGCTTAGACTTTATTCTCATTCACCAGCAAGTGTGCTGTTCTATATGAGCCATTGACCTAAGAATATGCTCATTTTTTTTTTTATTCCTATTTTCACAGCAATTCTGAGTGTAAGACCCTTTCCCTCACTCTTATTTGCTGCTCTCCACCCTATGGAGAGGGACTTTGGGTTTGACAACTGTGTCTCTTGCTGCCCATTTCAGAACTGGGGCCCAACTGTCCCAGAGCTTCCACGGTATCAATCACAGTGGCTTCAGACTGTTATTAATATTTTATTTGTATTTTAATATATTTTCTTTCAATGTCTAATTTAGGAAACATTCATTGTAAATTAGGAAACATTCATAGAACCATATTTCTTAAAATCCACAAGCACTTTTTCTTTTTTTTTTTTTAAGTAGGCCCCACACCCAGCGTGGAGCCCAATGTGGGACTTGAACTCATGACCCTGATATCAAGACCTGAGCTGAGATCAAGAGTCAGACAATCAACTGTCTGAGCCACCCAGGTGCTGCCTGAAGTACTTTTTAAAACACTTTTTTTTTATATTATAAATCTTTATGTCTAGATTATTTTCTCATTGTAATATATCAATTATTCTCATATCAGTTTTTGATTATCAACTCTTGTGACGGTAACTACTGCCATTTTGGCACTGCATATATTTCAAATGCAGGTCTAATGTGTGTTATGGATATAGAAAGTTAGGATTAAAATGATGATATGAAGACTTAGAAACTGAGAAAACAGAAATAACATGTACTGAAAATTTGTAGCTTCTGCCAGTCTTAGCCAGTGATGCAAAACTACTGCTTCTGGACTTTGATATTTAGAATTTAATAGAAAAGTAGGGAAATACATATAAGTTAGTATTGAAATAGCTTTAGCATTTTAAGGAAGTGGAAAAGACATTTGGCTAACTTTACTTTTCATTGATGACAGCAAAAGAAGGCTCATATTTTATATTAATGCATATCTTAGGTTAATTCCAGTAAAGTCCAAATGTAACTTTGTGTTAAACTATACTTTAAAATGCCTTCTATAATTTGAAAGCAAGCAATATTTAATTTCCTAGTTAAAAATAGTCCTTGTGGGCATAAGTAAAGTCTGATTAAGATTTTTGATAGAGATTTTCAAAAATTTTAACAGAGGAATTCATGTTTAAGTGGAATCTAAGAGGAAATTAATTTCTAAAAACAGAGTGAATATAAATAGAATAATTATGCCTAACCCCTGGATTAAGTAGGTGACTCAGTCCAAATTTTATCCTATCATTTGTTCCCTCTTCTCAGTAAGCTGTTTAAAAAACAGTGAGTTGGAGAGATCAGTCACAGTGAATATTAGACTTAATGGAAATACATTCAATCTGAACTTGAATTACTTTAAAGTAGTGAATACTCTTTTTGACCTGAAAAGAGAAATTGCCTGTAGATTGAGGAGAATTTATACATAGAAAACTTCTTCTAGTGCCTACCTCTAGGATTTTTTTTTTTTTTTTTTTTTTAGTTTCTTGAACATCCCATCGTTCCTATAGAATAAGAGAGAATGATTATGTTTTTGATGCAGGTCATCTAGGTCCAAGAACCCAGGGGAGGGTCCCATAGAACCAACCAAGAGGGTCCTTGGCTTCATGCAGGATGGAAATCAAACTTGAGCCAGAGAAAGTGAAAACAGTTTATTGAATAGTGTTGAGTGACAGAGAATAACAAGCAGAGTTATTGGAGAGATTCAGAAAGGAGAAAAGAATGAGTCTCGTTGTTTGGGGTTAGGGGTTTATATTGGAAAAGGGTCTAGGGTATGTTTTTTTCAGGAATCCATGATAGGGTCCAATCAAAGGTGAGTGTCAGGTGAACAATAGTGTTATTCCATAAATTACCAAAAGTATGGGATATTATACCAGCATCAGCTGAGGTTTGTTTGAAGCTAATGCTCTGGAACATGTTTGGGATCTGGCTCTTCTTAGATGTTATCAGATGTTTGGGACCTAGGACAAAAATCAGAGTATGATTAACTTCCTTGAGTCCCCCTTGAAGTGGGAACATAGCTTCTTTGGCTTATTCAGAGGCAAACTATGGAACATGAGTAAATGGAGCCTAGCAGAAAAAGAGCAGAAATGGAGCTTCTCTAAAATGGAGTCCCTTCAGCTTCCCTACTTCATTTGGACTCTCTACAAGGTACTTCTAATTACTTATAGATGTATTATTTAATATATTAGCTTCACATTTTCTCATAATTTCATTGCAAAAACATTTTCAGGTGTTTTACAGGATGTCTATTTTCATTCTCATGGTTTCAACAAGGAGTAAATGCTTCCCTTTCTCTGCATGTCTCTGGAAAAGGACAATGCTGACCAGGTGTCCTGTTAAATGAAAGCATTCTGACAGGCAGCACAAGTGCACTAAAAGACAGACAGTCCAGGGAGTTTGGCAAGGTCTGAAGTCTGGGCATAAGAAAAGCAGCATTATAGAACAGTTGATCCTAGAACAGAGACTGACTGCTTCTTTTTTAATGTTTTATTCTCTTTGTCAGAACTAAGAATCTTGACTGACAAGAGTAGACTGCAGGCAGAATGAGGTCAAAGGTATACAGGGAAATCTTGTCCTTGATTAAATGATGTTCTGAATTGGGGTCTTCTTACACTACTGTCTAGTTGGTGTTATTATCATAGAGTCTATTAATTCTCACCTGTCTTCTTAAATTGTATTTTTTCTCAATAAGAAGAAGAACTATGAAAAAGAAATAAAAATGAGCCGTGAGGTTAGAGAGACAGTGGAAGTACCAATGAAGGGCAACAAAGAACAATTGAATGCAAAGTACCATCCTTTGTTGTTCTTGCTTGGAATGAAAAGCTTCTCCTTTCAAAGGAATGGATTAATGAAAAGGAAGTAGTGTTCCTGAAGTTATGGTGACTCCTTGGAAGTTTCATTCGTAGTTCTGTGTTTCTTTCCATTCTAATTAGGAATTAACAGAGTAGGGACATCTGGGTGGCTCAGTTGGTTAAGCATCTGCCTTCGGCTCAGGCCATGATCCCAGGGTCCTGGGATGGAGCCCTGCATCAGGCTCTCTGCTCAGCAGGGAGCCTGCTTCCCTGTCCCTCTGCCTGCCACTCAGCCTGCTTGTGCTCTCTCTCTCTCTCTGTCAAATGAATAAAATCTTAAAAAAAAAAAAAAAAAAAGAAAGGAATTAACAGAGTAAAACCAAGAAGAACACTTTCTTATTTTAATCTGCCTTGCATCCTATGAATTGCAATATAGGCAAAAGATCATCTATAAATAAATGTTTTATAAAATGCATGTTTCCATTAATAAGGTTTATTGAAAAGTTTTTTATTGTGCTTTTCTCCCATGGGATGCCACCCCACATATCCAGAAATTAGTTGGTACCCAAACAGATGAAAAAAAAAAAACATATGACAATCCATTTTATTTCAATCAACCAGTTTCATCAGATACCTTGGACACGTTAATAAAACTAACAGTTACTACTAAAGTTATGATATTTGTGTTTTTGGTGCCAGACAGACAATTATGATTATCAATAAAAGTAAAATAGTAATCCACATTAATTGATAGCTTGTTCAATAAATGTCAAAGCTGCTGTGAGCAATATATCCACTTTTACTTACACATGATGTTTATTTCCAATACTTCCATAAAACATAAAGATAATATCAGTAATTTTCTAAGCCAGCTTTTCTCAAAATAAAGTCCTAACTTCACCAGGGAAGGGGCCAAGGATAGGCAGCCCTAAGATAGGCCACTTTGGCATGAAGATTATTTTGAGTAAAAAACCATCAAAACCCAACAAATTTAGGAGAAGCTCTTTACCTCCCTGACAATTGCCAAAAAAGAATATAGACAGAGGACCTCCCCCAGGAAGAGAACTATCACCATAACTACATCATACTATGAACTAGGTTTGCTTAGACAGGGAGGAACCTAGCAAGGCCTCTTTGATCAAAATTGTCTATGTCCCATTGTTTCTGAGTGACCCAGCAAACATTTGTTTACCAAACATTTTACTCTTTTTTATCTTCCTGTGAATTGAATTCCTTTCCTTTTGAAGTCCCAGACACCTACCTCCTTCTCCTTAGTTCAGAATGACATATATACCACATTTTGCCTGACTGTCTTTGGAATTTCCATGTCTATGTGGATTCCTGGTGTGTATGCCATTAAATTTGATTTTCTCCTGTTACTCTGTCTTATGTCAATTTGATTCTTAGTCCAGCTAGAAGGATCTTGAGGGGACAGGACATTAATGTTCCCTGACACCAGTAAGACATGGGAGCTTCTAAAAAATTCTGATTACCAGGTTAATGTAATCCTAAGTTTATTGGTTCAGTATTTCTGAAGTGGAGATTGAGAATCTGCATTTTTATGATATTTTATATGATTTTTATATATACAAAAATTGGAAATCATTACTCTGTGTTGATCTCTCAGTTTCATTTAGCTGTTGCAATTATTGTAAGACTACCTTTAATTTAAAGGCATATATCCATTCATTTTTAGTAACCCAGTTAATTTGATTACAAAGGTAAGTATAAGAGTATCAAACTAAAAGAAGGCACTTGAGGAATTCCTTTATGATTTTTGTACCAGAAACTGTTAAAGAAAATTTCCTTTATAGTCATAGAAGAAAAAAAACATACTCTAAATCTCAATTTAAAGATTTAATTTTTCCCAACATTTTTACCCTAAGAACCACTTTAAGAACCACATTTAAAAGCCAATAACCAGGGGCGCCTGGGTGGCTCAGTTATTAAGCATCTTCCTTCGGCTCAGGTCATGACCCTGGGGTCCTGGGATCGAGCCCCGAATTGGGCTCCCTGCTCGGCGGGAGGCCTGTTTCTCCCTCTCCCACTCCCCCTGCTTGTGTTCCCTCTCTCACTGTCTCTCTCTCTGTCAAATAAGTAAATAAAATCTTAAAAAAAAATAATCAAGCATTATATTATTATTATGAAGACTGAATTGGTTGAAAAATTGCAAGTAAATGAAAATTCTATTGGAAAAGAACAGTTATGATAGGAGAATCAAGAAAGGGTTTCAGATAACCTATATGTAAGAAAGCATTGTAGAATCACTGAAACAGAGCTTAATGATCTAAAATTGACAATCAAGTTGCTACAAGCAATTCCAGGTAACTATTTCATGACCAGTGAATTATTTTCTTAGTGGATGGTTCTTTAGAAGAATGCTTCAGTTCACAAATTTTTCCCAGAGCAGAAAAAGGTAGCAATTCTCAGAGTCTATAACAGGGGATGTATTTTTAATGTCCTCATGTTTTTAGCATTTCTTATTTACATTTGTCAAAGTAAATTCTAAATGTAAAAAAAAAAATGTTTAATAGCTTACAGGTGTATTTTGTTCTCACTGCTATTGTTTAAAACATATTTGTTCCTTCTTTAAAATCTATAATAGAAAGTCATGTTTATTATTAATTGTTTTGACAATATAGAAAAGTACAAATAAAAAAAACTTCTTTAATTATAACATGCAGTGATATTTATATCTAATATTTGGGGATATGTTCTTCTGATCTTCTGTAAAACTATGTGAGTTTGTCTAAATATTTTATGTTTGAGTTATATCACAAATTAGTTTGTTATCTACTTTTCACTTGATAAAAGATGTTTGTTAATATATTCTATATTAATATTTTAATGAAAATCTATATTAACATTTCAATGGTTATATATAATTTCATTCAGTGAATGGACGTATGTGCATCCAGTAATGTCCTAAAGCCAGCTATTTTGGTTCATATTCATTTTTTGATAGGAGAGGTGATACTAGAGTAAACACAAATCTTTTAGCACATATTTTATTAGTCATTAGTCTATATTCCTGTACATAATATTTTTGACCAAATTTTAAGACCGATAGTTTTGATATAAGAATTGTGTTAGCAATTTAAATTGCAACAACAATGGTCTAGAGCCATTTTTCTATACACTTTGGATGACATTTTAGGAAAAACTGTTATTCTTTTTTTTTAATACAATTTTTTTTAAAGATTTTATTTATTTATTTGACAGAGAGAGACACAGTGAGAGAGGGAACACAAGCAGGGGGAGTGGGAGAGGGAGAAGCAGGCTTCCCGCTGAGCAGGGAGCCCAATGCAGGGCTCGATCCCAGGACCCTGGGATCATGACCTGAGCTGAAGGCAGACGCTTAACGACTGAGCCACCCAGGCGCCCCGAAAAACTGTTATTCTGTTATTTTTTAAATTTTTAAAAAAATTTTTATACTTTTTTAATTTTTACACTTATAATTTTTAATTTAATTTTTAAATTTTATACTTTTCTTTATACTTCTTTTATATATTTTATATATTTATATATATATTTGTGAAATTCTTCAAGTTGTTTTTTATTCTTTTTTGGGAGGGCTTGAATTTTTCTTAATAATTTGTAACATAGTTTTGTAATTTTTTTTAAGATTTTTTTTTTTTTTTGACAGAGAGAGAGACAGTGAGAGAGGGAACACAAGCAAGGAGAGTGGGGGAGGGGAAGTAGGCTTCCTGTTGGGCAGGGAGCCCAATGCGGGGCTCAATCCCAGGAACCTGGGATCATGACCTGAGCGGAAGGCAGACGCTTAACGACTGAACCACCCGGGTGCCCCTTAGCTTTGTAATTCAAAGGGTGGTTCTTTCATGTGTTTGTGTCATATTGTTATAGTTATAGATTTCCAGAAATTATTGATATCTATGTTGTCAAATGAAGCAGCTTATTTTTCCCACTTTTTCACTTATTACTCTAAAAGTTTTCCCCTAGGCTATGTTAACTCCTACTTAAAGTTATTTATTTATTTATTTATTTTAAGATTTTATTTATTCATTTGACAGAGAGAGAGAGAGAGAGAGCACAAGCAGGGGGAGAGACAGAGGGAGAGGGAGAAGCAGGCTCCCCGCTGAGCTGGGAGCCCGATGTGGGGCTGGATTCCAGGACCTGGAGATCATGACCTGAGCCAAAGGAAGATGCTTAACCACCTGAGCCACCCAGGCGCCCCTACTTAGAGTTGTTTATAAACAAATTAATGGCTGCAATGATAATAAGCTAGAGGATGCATATTCTATTTACCTTAACATATATTTGCATTACTAAGACTTACTACATGTTGTTAGCATATTCACAGTTGGGTACTTGGCCCCTATTTAACACCTTAATGGGAAGCTCTCTGCATAGGAATGTGCAGGAATGAAATTTGACACAGAGATAGTATCCTGGTTCATTGAGCCTACTTGATGGATATTAGTAACAAAATTTTAATGAGACAAAGAAAAAGATTTGGCTACAGATTAAACTCTACAGAAATATTTGTGCCATGATTAAGAAGTCTGCATTTATTTACATAATACATTTTTTTGGGGGGGTAGATTCTTAAAAGTGTAAACATAAGGGAGCTCTTAATTTCACAGATTTTTGAAAATGTGACAATATACAGTGTTGGTAAATATTTTGGAGGACAGCCACTCTTACACTCTGCTGATGAGAATATACAAATTTAGAGCCTTCTGGAAAATAATTTGGGAAAATATCTTTAAATCATTGCTAGGACATTATTTTCACAATATTTGAGGTAATATAGAAGAGACAGAGGCTGCTGTCACTTTTTGATGTTTCATAAGAAATTAAAATGATGTCATACTAGAATAGGAGATGGTTAAAGAGATTCTCTGTGTAGAGGAAATCCCTTTTCATGTTATAGTATCTCATTATCTTTCTGTGTATCTTCTTCAACACTGCCTTTAGCTCAATGACAGACATTTGTCTCCAGAAATTTTATCTTCTGTGACTTTCCATTTTTATAGGCAAACACACTTCCATGAAGACTAAAAGTTTTCCAGATGATCCTGGGTTTTATTTATAATTTGGCAACAAAGACATGACAAGAACTTCAGATCTTCTTATAGTAGCCTAGCCTAATAAAAATGTATTAAATACTTAGATTCCCTACAGAAAATGTGAAAGTGAACATTTTATCTCTTGTATGACTAAGAAAATTGCATTAATACCTAATGTTATAGAACTAAGGGAAGAAATATTCATCAAAGCAACTGTGACTTCTGAACCTTACTACTTAAATGGAAAGTACAAAATAAGTACTGTAATTCTTATTGGGAAACTCTAAGCACATGTTTAAAAACTCAGTACAGGGGTGCCAGGGTGGCTCAGTCAGTTAAGCAGCTGCCTTTGGCTCAGGTCATGATCCCAGGGTCCTGGGATCGAGCCCTGCATTGGGCTCCCTGCTCAGTGAGGAGTCTCCTTCTCTCTCTCCCTCTGTCCCTCCTTCCCACTTGTGCAAGCTCTCTCTCTCTCAAATAAATAAATAAAATATTAAAAAAATAAAAATAAAAACTCAATTCAAATTACATAATCATTTACCTAGAATTCCACTTTTACTAAATCAGTTAAAATAAATAAGATTTTTAAAAAGTTTTCCCTATAATATTAGGTAAAATTTTGATATAATAGTTAAAAAGTATAAAAAATTAGTTAAAAACTGTAAACCATTTAAATGTTCAACAATGAAAGATCTATTGAATTTGTGCTAGAGCAAATATTCTGCAGTCATTACAAATGAACATATATATATATATCAATATCAATATGTATAACATATTTTGAGTGAAAAAAATGTGCAGCATAGTACACTAAGAACTCTTTTTAATAAAGAAGAAAATGCACATAGACATGATTAGAAAAAAGATTTAATCTTTTAAATAGGTTTTTGAGGTCTTTGTACATATGTTTATAAATATAAGTATTTATAAACATATGTTTATATTTTTTGCAATAAATGCACATTATTTTATAATAAGAAAAATAAAGGTAAGTGAAACATGAATCATTGAAGACAAGTTGGAAGAGCTACGTGACCCTTTAATTTTGCAAATCACAAAGCCAAGTTTGTATTTGTTTAAGTTCATTAGAACAGAACCAGAAATAAAGCCCATGTCTTTTTTTCTCCCCCATTTTGTTCTTTCCTCTGCATACTAATGAGTTTTATACAGTCTGAACAAGTTTAAATATTATTAATCTACATACTGCTTATTTGCTTTTCAAGATATATTTAATCTGGGGCACCTGGGTGGCTTAGTCGGTTAAGCATCTGACTTTTGATTTCGGCTCAGGTCATGATCTCATGGGTCATGAGCAGAGGGAGAGGGAGAGAATCTTGAGCAGACTCCCTGCTGAGCACAGAGCCCAAGGCAGGGCTTGAGCTCATGACACCCACCCCCCCACCTCCTGCTCTCTCTTAAATAAATAAATCTTTAAAAAGAAGATATATTTAATAAGATGATGCAAAGACTCCTAAAAATAAGTAATCTAGTTCAAACTACATGTTTTTCAGGAAATCAAATGGGATAAAATTACCCCAGAGCTGAGGTTCCTGGGTGGCTCAGTCAGTTAAGTGTCTCACTTTTGATTTCAGCTCAGGTCATGATCTCAGGGTTGTGAGATCAAGTCCCATAGCAGTCTCTGAGCTCAGAGTGGAGTCTGCTTGAGATTCTCTCCTTCTCCCTCTGTCCCTCCCCCCACTCGTGCAAGCTCTCTTCACAAAAAATAAACAAACAAACAAATCTTTAAAAAAATCTTTAACAAAAATCCCAGAACAGTGCATTGTAGGTTTTACTTTGTGTATGTTAACATAATATCTACCCTTAGTAAACATGAATACAAATCAAACAGATGAAGCAAAGGTAAGGTTTTGTTCAATCCCACTTTGTCACTGTGGTTTCAGTCTTTTGTTCGGAAAGATGGACTAGTGTACAGGAATGCTCAGCCCTGAAGGCCCTGCCGGCAGAGCCCTTCTTTAGGTCATTTTGCTATGCTCTTGGGAAAAAAAAAATAAGAAAAAATAACCAAACTAAAAATACATTCAAAGATCTAAACATCTATTGTTAGAGGACTTGCTTTTGCTGAGAAAGCTCCATTCATTCTTAATCAATGTCTCTGATATGGGACTTTCTGATTTTCTTCTGTTCAGATATTTGAATTAAATTTATGAAGCAGTACAATGAAGGATGAGTACATAAGCCATTCTTTAGGTACAATTAACGGCAAGCATGGCACTCCACCTGAATTATTTTATCCAATACACCAAAGAGATATTCTTTCCATTGTGATCCCTTTGGGCATTTCAGCAGTAATCACCTATGAACTATTAGCTTTAAATTGCAGGCCCTTGGAAGACTCCAATTAGATAAATTCAAACATCTTTATGGTTTCGATTTCTACAAACCAACACATAATCTGAATCTCTAAATGCAGAACACCCATTCAAGTGGAAAGCAGGAGGAATAATGAATATAAACAAAACAAACAAAAAAATAAGACCAGAAGGGACTAGAGCTATTTTTCTGCTTTATGCATCACCGATACTGTCTTTCTTTTAAAAGAATTGAGAATTTGTATTTAATAACCAATTTAACTAAAATCTGTAATATAACTGAGAGTATAAAGTTGATTCTTTCACTAGGTTGACAAATTAAATTTATCAAATTAATATGGTGTAAAAGTGAAGATTAAAGGCTCATTAGCCTAAAAAGACTCCAGGTAAATTGTCACTTACTGCTTCATGAAAACATTTGTTCAGAGCTCAGAATGTAACTAATTTCCTCAGTTCATCTTTTCATGCTATATAGTGTCTCTCTCTCTCTCTCTCTTTTTTTTTTTTTTTTTTGATATTAATACCTTTTAATTTTTCACATTTTTTTTTTTTTTTTTTTTCCAGAAGATATATAACAAAATACATAGAATTTAATATGAATCTCAGTACAGTGGGCAATTATAGAATCTAAATAGGACAAGTCGATAAAGTATAATCCTTCTTGTGGGGGCCGAACGTTCCATTCCACTAAGAAGAGAGAATCACAACATGATTAGGCACAAACATATCATACTGCCTATTGTTCTAACTTCTGAGACTGGCAGGCTTGGAGGAAAAAACTATTAAAAAAATAAAACTGAACACAGTCAACTGCCTCAGTTTCCCCCCGTTCTCCTTTCCCCTGGTCTTCATAGAACTGCGAGGGTGAGGGCGTGAGGCAGAGCCGTGTGGGTCAGGGTTAGGCGCTCTGCTGACTAAGTGCCAGGCAGACGCGGAAGCTCCCTGAGGTGACCAAGAAATGTACTGTGGATCAGCCACTCGGCGTTGCAGCTGAGAATCCGGGCTGAGGGGAGGGGTGACCTGCTGGCGGGAGGCCTGATGGCCACAGCACAAGTTTCAAATCCAACTTCAAGAGAGACAAGGTGGTCCACACGTAATCCTGGAGTAGTCAGCACATTCACGCAGAGATCTAGAACTGCAGAGCTAATCCCTCTCTGTCACACTACAAGTCGGAATGCTAATGGAGCATAAACACTCCCGCCACAATTCCGCCAGGACCAGTCATTCATTCAACAGAAAAAGTCAAAACCATTTGGTTTTTAAATGAAAATCCTTCACATCCACCTGCGGTGAAAAATAATAACTTATGACATTAATAGCTTCCTTAAAAAAGCAATTACCACAAAAGAGTTAAATCGTAAGTGTGGGAAGACCTATTTTCCTATGAATGTAGCTCGAAGGAAGGGACCGATGCAAAGCACACATGAAAAGTAAGGCCCTGATAGTCTATGTTTTTAGCTTAAAGCTAAAGTTACCCCCAAAAAAGGTATTACACAAGTTAAATGTTTCTTACTGCAAAAGAGCTCACTTAGACCAACACAATAAATTATAGAAAGGAAAACATTTATTATTTTTCCCCATTTAAGGTGCCCCTCTGCCTCCCTGATCAATCCTGGTGGGAATCCTCCGCCCGCCAGAAGAGCCTCTAGTGTCTCTTGTATTCAGTTTGTTCTTACTCTTGTTCTCACACTTTCTCTACTACTAGTTGTTTCTTCATTTTTCTCTCTCTTCTTCTCTTATCTATTCCCTTTCTCTCCAGGTCTCTTCTACATTTTATCATTTGTGTAATATGTGTATCTTTGTGTGTGTGTATGGAACTATGTGTAAATATATTTATGATGTATAATATGTATCATTTTATGTATTATAAGATATACCCCCCTATCTTTAATGTGGATTTAGAATATGCTGATTTAGAATAGTGATTTAGAATATGCAGGGCCAAAGATGTGTTTTCTGGTCAGTGAAATTAGAATGAATCAACAAAATTACAGATCTTTTTTTAGTTAGTATTTTATAATGTGCTTTATTTATTTATTTTTTCTTTTTTTCCCCTTTTTTTTATTATGTTATGATAATCACCATACATTACATCCTTAGTTTTTGATGTGTTCCATGATTCATTGTTTGCGTATAACACCCAGTGCTCCATTCAGTGTGTGCCCTCTTTAATACCCATCACCAGGCTAACCCATCCCCCCACCCCCCTCCCTTCTAGAACCCTCAGTTTGTTTCTCAGAGTCCATTGTCTCTCATGGTTCATCTCCCCCTCCGAATCTGCCCCTTTATTTTTCCCTTCCTGCTATCTTCTCCTTTTTTTTTTTTTTTTAACATATAATGTGTAATTTGTTTCAGAGGTACAGGTCTGTGACTCAACAGTCTTACAAAATTCACAGTGCTTACCATAGCACACACAAAAATAGACTCAAATGGTTGAAAGACCTAAATGTGAGACAGGAGTCCATCAAAATTCTAAAGGAGAACACAGGCAGCAACCTCTTTGACCTCAGCCGCAGCAACTTCTTCTTAGAAACATCGCCAAAGGCAAGGGAAGCAAGGGCAAAAATGAACTATTGGGACTTCATCAAGATAAAAAGCTTTTGCACAGCAAAAGCAAAAGTCAACAAAACCAAAAGACAACCGACAGAATGGGAGAAGATATTTGCAAATGACATATCAGATAAAGGGCTAGTATCCCAAATCTATAAAGAACTTCTTAAACTCAACACCCAAAGAACAAATGATCCAATCAAGAAATGGGCAGAAGACATGAACAGACATTTTTCCAAAGAAGACATCCAAATGGCCAACAGACATGGAAAAGTGCTCAGCATCACTCGGCATTAGGGAAATCCAAATCAAAACTTCAATGAGATATCACCTCACACCAGTCAGAATGGCTAAAATTAACAAGTCAGGAAACGACAGATGTTGGTGGGGATGCGGAGAAAGGGGAGCCCTCCTACACTGTTGGTGGGAATGCAAGCTGGTGCAACCACTCTGGAAAACAGTATGGAGGTTCCTCAAAAAGTTGAAAATAGAACTACCATACAACCCAGCAATTGCACTACTGGGTTTTTACCCCAAAGATACAAATGTCAGGATCCAAAGGGGTATGTGCACCCCGATGTTTATAGCAGCAATGTCCACAGTAGCCAAACTCTGGAAAGAGCCAAGATGTCCATTGACAGATGAATGGATAAAGAAGAAGTGGTATATATATATATATATATATATATATATATATACAATGGAATATTATGCAGCCATCAAAAGGAATGAAATCTTGCCATTTGCAATGATGTGGGTGGAACTGGAGGGTATTATGCTGAGCGAAATAAGTCAATCAGTGAAAGACCTGTATCATATGACCTCACTGATATGAGGAATTCTTAATCTCATAGGGTATATGCTATGATGTGCTTCAGGAGGAGTAAAACAAGATTTGGAGTCTTTAGTAAAATTATTGTTGACAAAAATATATGTAACACCAAAACATATGAGATATCAAGATGTATAATCTACAAATACTTTTATAGCACTGCTTAAATACTTTGATTTCCTTTGTATCAACATATGTGCCATTTAAAGAGGCTATTAGCACACATGTGAAACAACCAGTTACTGCCTCTTCCTTGAAACATTTCTTCATTTGTTTTATAGGACAATTTCCCTGGTTTTCTTTTTACCTCACTGGCTGCTTCTGTTTCCTTTGCTTGTTTTCCTTTTATCTATGACCATTTAATGTTGGGTGATCCATGGGATATTTCTTAATCTACTTCTGATCCCTGAATACACTCACTCTGTTAGTAATCTAATGGAATTTTATAGTTGTAAACAAATCAGTAAAGTGATACCATCAAATTTTATCTGCAGCCCAAACATCCTATCTGAAATTAAAATTCAAATATCCAACTGCTTACTTAACATTTTCATTTGATGTCTACTATCTCAATTTAGCATGTACAAAATAGAATCTGTCATTATTCTGTCTGTCCCCCATCTTTTTTACTCTCATTATACCCTACCTCAGTTAATACAATCTTATCTTTCCAGTTCAGGCCAATTTTGGAGATTTACTGATATTCTCTATTCCCTTTGTAAAGCAAATTGATTGGATATCCACCATATTTACTTTTCATTATTAGTAGGTGAATCTTTAGGAGTCTGCACTGATCAGTTGAAAGAATTTCATGTTGATGAAAAGATAGGTACAATGGTACCAAAATGATTGTTATATAGCAATCATATGATTTAATTAAATATTTAAACATTATATGAACTGATAAATTTGTGCAAATATATGTTTTTTTTCTATGAAAATTAAGTGGAGAGATTTCAGAAATATAGATGATGATAGGAAAATTCTTTTTGAATGAGTATTAAAGAGACATCTTAAAAAGTTTTGGAGAAAAGAATGACCTACCAGGAAGGAAATAATTCTTCAAAATAGCTTATTTTCCCACAAGGTATTTGCTTAGTTAACAAGCTGCGTGGAGGGGGAGACTAAAGATCTGTAGTGGATTGCAAAATTGGCTACAACTGTTTGCAGTTTCTCCCCTCAAAATGTGGAACATGTACTCACTATCTTGAATTTAAACTAATGATTCTCTTTAAAGGTAGTAAATCATTCAGAGTTTCAATTTCCTTTTTTGTCACCTTTGTTAAGTTATATTTTTAAAATTTTACATTTCAGCCAAATTTTTAAATCTATTGACATATAAGTATACCAAGTGTACCCTAACCATATTCTCAATAAATACAGGATTTGTATTGATATCATAATTTCATTCCTAATGTTAATGTGTTTGTTCTTTATTTTTTTATTACTCTTTGCAGGAGTTTAATAAGTTTAATAAAATTTTCATACAACTAACATTCAGCTCTTTAATGTTCTTTAATGTACATTTGTTTTCTATCTTATCGATTTCTACTCTTTTTATTATTTATTCTTCTACTTTCCTTGGGTTTGATCTGCTGTTCTTTATCTATATTCTTTAGGTGGAGACTAATATCACTGAGTTTCAGTGTCTTCTTTTCTAAGACATGCATGTGAAGCTAAATTTTTTCCTCTGAGCATTGTTTCTGCCAGTCTTAGACACATGTTGATCGGTCATACATTAATGATTTTTCTGTTCAATTTATTTCTTAACACCTGTTTTGATTTCTTCTTTGATTAATCAGTCATTTGGAAGAATATTGGTTATGTACATTTAGTATACAGAAGGACATAAAAAGCTTTGCTTCTATAACAACATCAACAACAAAGTAATAAGCACATAAAATAAGTCATTTTTAAAAAGCTAACTCTTCATAATAGGCTAGCAAAGAGTAGTGCACATAAGGAAGTTGCAGTGAACCATGGCACCTTCCATACTTGGTGTAGGCACAGGTGAAGGATAACATAAGCCAGGCATAGGGGAAGAGACGATGGAGAGACTAGATTAAATCAACAGAGTTTTTGAAAATGACATGGGCTTGTGAAATTAATTGGGATGTGTATGAGTCCCAAAAGCAAAAGAAAAGCTTTTGTCCTGATCCCCCTGACACAAATTTTTCTCCCAGAAAATAGCATAAAAAGGGTGGGGGCTAGAGAACAGGGAGAAATCACATCACCTCATACATTTTTATAATGTTTGCCTTTGGATTCTGGGGACCTACTGGAGTTAAAGCAAAATGTTAACTAAATATATCTGAAACTGCAGCTTAACTGCCTCTGGGCTTAAATATTGACATAATCAAGAAGGTAGAAGCAGCAAAAGATGTTATAGGTTATACTAATTATAGATGAACTCAATCTAACTAAAAATGGGCCTGGCTCAACTCAACTCAATTCTAGGAAGAATATGAATAAGTAGTTCTTAATCCTAATTTCAGACATGAGTAAAGATTGTATTCCCTTAAAAATCTATATATCGATGTATCTCTTTCTATATAGTCTACAGAATTTACCCAATGTCTGAAGTACAATAAAAATTATAATATATGCCGGGAAAAAGAGAAATACAACTAATAATTCAGAGAAAATACAGTCAGTGGAAGCAGGTTCACATTTATTTACCTGGTTATTGAAATTATAAGCATATTGTTTAATATAAAGGAAGCTAAGGATTTTCAAGTTATATTTTTATTACTAATTTATAGCACAATTACATGTTTGCAGATAAAACATGCTTGAAATTTCATAAGAAATTAAAATTTGTGAGGATATCTTTGTGACCCAATACCTTTTGTGTTTGGACCTGGCACTATATATGACTGTTAGGTCACTTTTGTAAGTTGACTTATTCATATTTTATATCCTTGTTCATATTTTTATTAATATTTTGTCTACTATCAGCTAAAAGGAGACATGTTCTAATCTCTTACTATAATTTAGAATTTATTAGTTTTCCTTTTAGTTTTGCCATTTTTCTCTAGGTATTGTGAAGCTTTTATTCACTGCATACAGATTTAACATTGTGATGTATTCTTAATGGATTGAACTCTTTATTATTATGAATTATTGTTAGTAATATTTTGCCTTAAAATTTATCTGAGATGAATATAGATGTTGTAGCTTTCTCTGGGTTTGTGTTCTTACGGATTTTTAAATATTCTTTTACTTTCAAAATTTCAGTTTTCTTATATTTGAATATGTATCTTATAAGTAGGATATAATTTGATTTTAATATTTATGTAGCCTAAGATATCATTTCATGTACAGTATTTAATCAAATTACATTTGAAGTCATTATTGTTATAGTTGGGTTTATGTCTTTTATATTTTTCTACTTAGCATATATGTTAGCATATGTATGTTATATATTCCCTTTTCTACTTGTTGCATTTTTTGTTTAGTTTTTTAAAACTTTATTATTTCTTATTGTTAACTAATTGGTTATACATTTTTGCCTACTCTTTGAGAGGTTACTTGTTACCATCTAAATCAATTTATTTTATCACTAACCCAAACTGCTAGAGCCTTAGAAACTTAACTTCATTTTGGGATGCCCAGGTGGGTCAGTTGATTAAGCGTCTGACTCTTGATTTCAGCTCAGATCATGATCTCAGGGTTGTGGTATGGAGCCCAAGACAGGCTCTGTGCTGGGTGTGGAGCCTGCTTAAGATTCTCTCTCTCCCTCTCCCTTAGCCCCTCCCCACCACTCTCTCTCTCAAAAATAAAAAAATTATAAAAAAAACCTGAAACAACTTCATTTTACCCCTTTTTGCATATGTTCCTATTGTCATTCATTTTAGGTATATTTACATTTTAAAGTATGAAAGATTTGTAATTTTGGTGTAAGCAGTCAATATTGTTTTATTTACTCACAAATTCATGTATTTGTGTGTTTATTGATCCCTCCTGGATTGCATATTTCTACCTAGGACTATTTATTGCCACATAAATATGTGGATAAATATAAAATAAATGCTTTCTCATTAAAAAAACTAACAAGATAGCTGCTGTTCAGAAGAAAAATAATTTAGCTACTGTTTAGAAGAAAAATAATCAGAATTTATTGTGAGGTTTATAACATGTAGAAAAAATCATGCCAACAATTGCACAAAACTTGAAAGAAAATTGAAATATACTAGTGTAAATTTTTTACATTAGATAAGAAGTAGTATAATATATGAAGAAAACCTGTGATAATTTAAAGATGCAGTTCCTAAACCAAAAATGAAACAAAATGTTAGGGCTAAAAGACCAATGGTGAAGACAAAATTGAATACCACCTATATGTTCAAATAATCTAAAAGATACTAGGAAAAGAGAAAAAAAAATGTCACAATATATTGGACAACTGGAAAACAAATAGCAAGACGGCACAATTACATCTGAACATATCAATATTTATACTAAAAGTAAATTGTCTAAATCTGAACTTTCCAGTACAACACACACCTGTGACTATTTAAATCTAAATTAACTTAAAAATAAAAAAAATTCAGTGTCTTAGTCATATTAGCCATATTTCAAAGGCTAAATATCGTCACTGTTCTGTTAGCTAGTACTTATGTAAATTCACTGATTAAATGATAACAGTTGCTTTTTAGAATGGATAAGAAAAGCAATATTCAACTATTTGTTATCTTAAAGAAACTCAATTTAAATATAAAGTAGCAAATAGGTTGGAAAAGTGGAAAATATATCCTAGAAAAGAAATGTACTGGATATATTCACAAGAAGCCTTCAGAACAAGAAGTATTACCAGAAATAGAGTATTTAATAATGCTAAAAGGGTTAATTCAGTAAGTACATATAGCAATTCTAAATGAATATATAGAGATATACATATTAATAGAGCTTCAAAGAAAACATGAAGCAAAGCCTGACAGTTAAATTGAGAAAGACAAATCCATAATTATATTTTTAGATTTCAACACTAATGCTTCAGAGTAAATAGAGAAATAAAAGTTATCAAATAAAAGATAAGAATGACACTAGTTTCACATGGAATAGTCACAAATATTGGGCTATAAATGTCTCAGTAAATTTTAAATGATTGAAATATATGCAAAATATGTTTCTAAATGCAGTGGGATTAAATTAGAAATCATTTACAGAAAGGAGAAAAACAATAAATTGAAATGTGACCAAAGAGTAAAGTAAGTTAAAGAGGAAGTAAAAAGTATAATGAAAAGCAAGCATTAGATTGAAATAAATCAAATCTTAAGAGAAGACAGAAACTTCTGGTTTGTGATTGAAAACAAAAATAAAAACCTGCCTTTCCCACAGCATTTGAACTAGCAGAGTATGAGAGTTAAGTTGCTCCACATCTCTACCAATGCTTGTTATGATCACTCGTCTTAATTTTAGGCATTCTAATAGGTATGTAATGGTATCTCATCGGTTTAAATTTGCATTTCTCCAGTTACAAATGACTGCAGTTTCACCTTTTTAAAGTGTATTTTGTGAATTTTCAGGTTTAATTTCATTAGCCGCCTAGTGCTTATTAAATAAAATATATGTTTAAAATGTACATTGTGATGATAACACATTTTGTGAAAATAGTCACTTGTGATATCACATAAGTGGTATTGGTGGTACCCCTGTAGCTTCCGTAATTTAAATTAATAATAATAATACCAAACATCTAGTGAGTTATGAGATACCAGGTTTATTTTTACACATAGAAGTTCACTATTTAAAATTTTTCACAAAGTACTTAGATAAAATGTCACCACTAAAAAACAAATAACAAACTAGACAGAATCCTTCAGTGTTGTCTATATGTTTGTGACGGGTTTGTGAGCACACAAGCACTTAGGAGACTCTCAAGATTCATAACATTAAAAAGGTCATGCAAATTAGACAAATTACTAATGCAGAATGTACTCTTTTTCTTTGGTCAAAAATTACAATTCCCATCAATGCTGTTATATTTGGTTTGATCTGAGGATTAATTGATTTTATTTTGAAAGAGTAAATTGTTTTATAAATTGTGATGGCAGGTTATGATTTTCTAAACAATAAAACTTTATGAATTGAGATATAAAACTTTTCCACAAGGGTGCCTGTGTGGCTCGGTCAGTTAAGCATCTGACTCTTGATTTCAGTTCCAGTCATGACCTCAGGGTCGTGAACTCATGCCCCTCCATGGGCTCCATGCTGGGCATGGAGATTGCTTAAGTTTCTCTCTCTCCCTTTCCCTCTGCCCCTGCCCCCTGGGGGAAAAAAAAAAAAAAAACCTTTTCCAGAGAAAATGCTAGAGACACTTGTTAAAATGAAACTTAGATAAAAATGTGAATAAATTGTGAACATTTAGTAATTACGAAGCAAGTTTGACTTTCATTTTTTTCTATTAAAAATTTCTGATATAATATTTAAAATCAAAAAGCATTATATGTTATACATAATTATATTACACATAATTTTACTGTATTCTATTGCATAATTGGAGTACATTAACTGACCTTAATAAAAATAATTCTGCTATTTTAAAAATATGTTTAAAATTATTAAATGATATTTGGAATGCATTCATTGGAAGCATTTATACATCTTCTCTTGGTTGATTGCATTTTTCAACTCTGGATTTCTTTAAATTTTGTTTAAATTATTTTATTGATTTCTGATGGGCTTATACTACTCATAAATAAAAGGCAACATTTTATCAAGCTTTGAAACATTTCCTCTTCCCCAAAACTTAATCAATTTCTAATTATAATATTCATAATTTAATTTTTGCTACTCAGATTTAATTGGTGTGCCTTTATTTTATATGTGTTAAATTTAAATCATAAGTACACCTTATTTTTTTATTTATTTCTTTTTAAAGATTTATTTATTTTTGAAGAGAGAGAGAGAGAGCAAGGTTGGGGGAGGGAGAATCTCAAGCAGACTCCCCACTGAGTGTGGAGCCAGACATGGGGTTCGATCTCACGACCCTGAGATCATGACGTGAGCAAAAATCAAGAGTCGGATGCTTAACTGCCTGAGCCAACTTGGTGCCGCTAAATCATAAGTATATTTTAGATATTACTTAATGCAGTCATAAGATTTAAAGAAAGACCACTAGTTTAATCACTGGTATTCAGTTTTAATACCAGCTTATTTAAAACAAAAACACAATAAATGCATTTAGTTTCTTAAGATGACTTGCACACACATAACTTCTACCTTCTCATGAATATAATTTTAGGGGGACAAAATAGTACAAAAATGTTTCTTATTGTGTATGCCGTGTCAATGTGAGTTGCTAAATAGGTAATTCAAATGTTTGGTCTATTCATTACATATTAACTTCAAAAAAAATTAGTAAAATTTCCTGAATGAGAATCTTTGAGAAGTATACATAATTGTTGAGAATATATTCTTATAAAATAAATATTGGGGGCGCGTGGGTGGCTCAGTCATTAAGTGTCTGCCCTTGGCTCAGGTCATGATCCCAGGGTCCTGGGATTGAGCCCCGCATCAGGCTCCCTGCTCTGCAGGAAGCCTGCTTCTCCCTCTCTCACACCCCCTGCTTGTGTTCTCTCTCTCCCTGTTTCTCTGTCAAATAAATAAATAAAATCTTTAAAAAATAAAAATAAAAAATAAATAAAATAAATATTGATTTAATTTTGTTCAATTTTATAAGAACTGCATTCTTCAAAGTCAAAACCTTAGGAGCTTTGAGTTATTAATTATTACAGTAAACATAAATATGTATTTATGTAGTTATACATGTAATCATATATAATATCTAAGTAAATATATGTATATTATTATATGTCTATGTATATCTACATATATGACTATATACATACAACTATTCACAATTGCATAATTATACTTATGATTATACACACACACACATAATTAGTTATCTAGTACTGTGTGTAACAAATTACCCCAAAATTTATCAGCTTCAAACAATACACATATATTATCTCACAGTTTCTAGTAAGTCAAACATACAGGTTTAGCTGACTCTTCCACCTCAGAGTATCTCATACAGATGCCATTAAGGTGTGGACAGAGGCTACAGCGCCTCTTGAGGTTGGAGCTTGACTGGGAAGGATACACTTGCAAGGTCCCCCATCTTTTTTGTTGTCAGGATTCATTCCCTACAGGCTGTTGTACTGAGACCTCAGTTTCTCAGATGTTGGCTGAAAGGCTTTGTTAGTAGTCCCTTGCCATGTAAGCCTCTCTATAGAGCCCATCACAACATGGCAGGGAGCTAGTAAGAGGTCCAGAGACTCCAAGCAAGAAGAAAGTCACAGAAATTTGTAACTTAATTATCCAGTGATACTCCATCACCTTTGCTAAGTTTATTTTATATTAATGTGAATTGTGAGGTTGAGATGTAGAGATCTCTAATTTCTAACCTTATATCATTTAGCAAACTTTGATTTTTCCTTTCTCTGTCTTTCTCCTGTGTCACTCTCCACTACATTTTCTAAAGAACTATTTTTCTTGTCTTATAAAGTCAGAAAGTAGGAAGCCTCTCTCAGTGCTTGTAAGTTTAGGGAGGAGCTTTCTGACTTTCAGCACACTATTTGTGGCATCAGTAGTTCCCCCATAAAAATACAGGCCTTTCTCCAGGATAAAATCTGGCAAATAAAATTTTATCCACCTTGTTACACACATGACATACTTATACATCTTGGCATTCCATTTAATATATTGTAACTACAAGCAAAAATGCTACATACTTTTTATGACTATCCAATTATGGTCATTTTTTTCTTATGATTTTTCTTACCATCCACTCTATGAAATGACCATAGAAGAACTGGATCCCCAAAGCCAGGAGCAGAATTTTAGTTAAAGAATAATAACTTTGGAAAAAAAATAAAAAGGGATTTCCATAATTCTCAATGTAATTCTATTAATAGAACTTAGTTCAATGCATCATAAGAAGGAATTTATCTATTTTAATGGTAGATAAGCACAGCTATTAGCAATAATAATATCTTTAAGAATTTCTTAATGAGGGGCACCTGGGTGGCTCAGTCGTTAAGCGTCTGCCTTCGGCTCAGGTCATGATCCCAGGGTCCTGGGATTGAGCCCCGCATCGGGCTCCCTGCTCTGCGGGAAGCCTGCTTCTCCCTCTCCAACTCCCCCGCTTGTGTTCCCTCTCTTGCTGTGTCTCTCTCTGTCAAATAAATAAATAAAATCTTTAAAAAAAAAAAAGAATTTCTTAATGAAAACATTATCTACATCCAATGTCTGTTTCTTAAGTGAAGAATATGGCCATTAACTCTGAAACTTGGAAAAACTTTGAAGATCAAACCTTTTAGTGTTTCATTAACTAACTCAGCCATTTTAGAAGCCTAATTGCTTTTTAAACATTTTAAGACTTCATACTTGAGTTTCTTAATTTGATTTTAAAAGTTTTGGAGGTGATAATGATGACAATAGTAATAGGACTATTATTAATAGTGTAATAGGGCAGTAACAATGTGTTTATTTTCAAGAAGAGTTACCTTATCTGGGCATTAAGTTATATTAGAGTCTGTATGGATATTAAAAATGTTTAATTTATAATTTAATTTACATTGTGGATTAAATCAGTTGTATTTCTCATTTAAAAATGTATATTTTTGGGGGTGCCTGGGTGGCTCAGTCGTTAAGCATCTGTCTTCGGCTTAGGTGATGATCAGGGTCCTGGTATCGAGTCCCGCATCAGGTTTCCTGCTCAGCGGGAAGCCTGCTTCTCCCTCTCCCACTCCCCCTGCTTGTGTTCCCTCTCTCGCTGTGTCTCTCTCTGTCAAATAAATGAATAAAATCTTTAAAAAAATAAAAAATAAATAAAAAATAAAAATGTGTATTTTTTGAGCACTAGTTATACCCCAGCCATAATTTTAATGGCATTCACCCTAATTCCATTAATTCTTACAAAAATCCTTGGAGAAAGCAAAATTATTTTCTGTTTTTGCCAATAAGAAACCCGAAGCACACAGAGCTTAAACATCTTGTTGAAGGTTATACAGGTACTAGATGGAAGAGTGAAGATTTGAACATTTGCAATTTGTCTCCTGGGTCCTTACTACCGATGTAATAATTTATTGCCACCCTAATTTATCACTTAATTATTATTGATGATTATGTATATCAATATTTGTTGATAAGATTTTTCCAATATACATTAAAAGTAGAGATGAGTGAATTAAAAATAAGGTACAGGAATAAAGGTTTTTTTGAGAGGGAAAGAATAAAACAAATTATCCAATTATTATAGTTTCTCATCTCTAAGTTTAGATTAATAGATGCAATAACAAAAAGCAAATCATGAAAGAAATCTAATTTTTATCAGCAAGAACCTTCACTTGACTGTGATCTCTTTCAAATATTTTCTAGTTGGATGTTAGAATGGCTGAACATGAGTACTACATTCTCATGAGGTGTATTCATAGGCAGATCATTCTTAATTTACCATAGTAACTCTATGAAGTTTATAAAGACAGGATTGAGTGTATCAGAGAGAAAAATAACTAATCAGTATTAATTTCCATATAGAATAAAAGCTCTTTCTCTGAGGGTTAACTATCTCCTCTAAAGGACAAACCGCTTTGCTTTACTTTCTTAAGTGTAAAAAGTTATTATTCATCTATACTTATATTTTTAAAGATTTTGTTTACTTATTTGTCAGAGAGAGAGAGAATAAACGGAAGGAGTGGCAGGCAGAGGGAGAAGCAGGTTCCCCGCTGAGCAAGGAACCCGATGCAGAACTCGATTCCAGGACCCTGGGATCATGACCTGAGCTGAAGGCAGACACTTAACCAGCTGAGCCACCCAGGTGTCCCTCATCTATATTTTTTTACTACCATAGCAGGTTGCAACCTTAAAGTCATATTCATTTAACCCAATATCAGTAATAACTAGAAGACATAGAAACATAACTAGAAGACATAGAAATATCTGGGTAAATCTGACCAACCAAATTTTGTGTACAAAAAGACTTCTGCTCTTAGAGAAACTTCTTGAGGTTTGTGGGCTTTAAGAATAACAGATCTACTGACATTTTCTTTAGAGGAACTTATTGATCTTCCACACATACCTATTTTATTCCATCACCATGAGGATGCCTGCTTTAATAGCAACACTCACCTCCCACCTTGCCATCCTCCTGTCCCTAGCCCCTGAATGTCACTAATCTGTTCTTCATTTCTATAATTTTATCATTTCAGGATTGTTATATAAATATAATGCATTATATTTTACTTTTTGATTACATACAATGTCAATGTACCCAATATTATATTGGACTATGTTTTTGTAAGTAAGATGTTATCATTGGGGAAACTGGACTGGGTAAAGGGACCTCTCCATATTATTTTTTGCAACTGCATGTGAAGGTAAAATTACTCAATATAGGGGCTCCTGAGTGGCTCAGTCAGTTAAGAATTTGACTCTTGATTTCAGCTCAGATCATGATCTCAGGGTTGTGAGATCAAGCCCCATGAGTGTGGAGCCTGCTTAAGATTCTCTCTCTCCTTCTCCCTCTGTCTCTGCCCCTCCCCACCTGCTTGCACGCACTCTCTCTCCCTCTAAAAATAAATAAATAAAATATTTAAAATTACTCAATATAAAAACTAAAATTAAAACAAAATAAAACAAAAGCAAAGTTAAGGGATCCAAAAGTAGTTATATAGGTACATTTTAGGAAATATACTTGTAAATACTATTTTTCTGACGTAGATGCAGCACCTGACCCTAAACTGGATCCTATACTGGAAAAAAAAAAAAAAAAGAATTCTATAAAAGACTTTATTTTGTAAACTGGCAAAATTAGAATATGGAGAATAATTAGATAAAGATATCATTATGATGTTAAGCATACTGAAATTGATTACTATGGTTATGTAAAAGAATATCCTTATTCTTAGGAAATATTCACTGAATTATTTAAAACTAAAACGCCACACCATAAGTGACTTACTCTCAAATATTTCAGAAAAAAACTCTGTGTGTGTGTGTGTGTGTGTGTGTTGTGTGTAAAGAGAGAGTGCATGTGCACAGACAATAATGAAAATGTAACAGGTTGATCTGGGAAAAAAACATATGGGTGTTCTTTGTATTAATCTCATTGTTATAATCTTTCTGTAAATTTGAAACTATGTGTAAATAAAAAGTAAAAATTAGTACAACAAATTCTGAAGTATGCATTTGTTTCCATATACACTTTTAGAAATAGGAGCTATATTACTACCAAAAAAATCTTTTATTTAGTATTCCAAATGAAGAATAAATGGCATGTTTTAGATATTGTATAGAATTCATAATTTTATTTAAAAAAATTTAAATTTATTTATTTATTTATTTTTAGAATTCATAATTTTAATAAATGAAAGAGCTCAAGAGAATGAGGAGACAAGCCACAGACTGGATGAAAATGTTTGTCAGTAACACATCTGTTCAAAGACTGTTATCCAAAATATAAAAAGAACACTTAAAACTCAACAATAAGAAAATAAATAACCTGATTAAAAATGGAAAAAAGATCTAGAAAGGCACCTCATTAAAGAAGTTCTACAGATGGCAAGTAAGCATATGGACAAAAATGCTCAACATCAAATGTCAGTAGGGAATTGCAAATTAAAACAACAATGAAATACCACCATGCACTTATTAAAATGGTCAAAATTCAAAACAGTGACATAACCAAATATTGGCAACATGTGTATCAACAGCGACTCTCTTTGCTGGTGGGAATGCAAAATAATACAGCTATATCAAAGATAACTTGGCAGTTTCTTACAAAAGTAAACATGTGGTGGGGATTAAGGAGGGCACATATTGTGATGAGCACTGGGTGTTATACACAACTAATGAATTGTTGAACACTGCATCAAGATCTAATGATGTACTATATGTTGGCTAATTGAACATAACAAAAAAAAAAAGTAAACATACTCTTACCATACACTCCAGGCTTCACATTCCTCAGTATTTACCCAATGTACCTGAAAACTTATGTACCTACAAAGAAATGCACACTATGGTTTATAGTAGCTTTGTTAATAATTGCCAAAACTGGGAAGCAACCAAGATCTCCTTCAATAGGTGACTGGATAAATAAACTATGGTTCATCCAAATAATGGAATATTATTCAATATGAAAAAGAATGAACTACCAAGCCATGGAAAAATATGGAAGAACCTTAAATGCCAGTTACTAAGTGAAAGAAGCCAATCTGAATAGGACATATACTGTATGGTTTCAATTATATATCATTCTGAAAAAAGCAAATCTCTGGAAATAGTAAAAAGATCAATGGTTGCCAGAGGTTGGGGTAGGGAGGAATGAATAGTCAGAACACAGGATTGTTAGGACAGTAGAATAAGTAAGATATATACTATCATGGTGGTGGGCACATATTATTTGTCCAAACCTGTAGAATGTACGTCACTAAGAGTGTACTATAATGTAAGCTATGGATTTTGGGTGATAATGATGTGTTAACATAGGTCCGTCAATTGTAATAAATGTGCTAGTCTGGTCAGGGATGTTGATAGTGAATGAAGCTATGCATTTGTTGGGGCTGGGAGGTACATGGATCTCTCTGTACTTGACTGTCAATTTTGCCGTGACTTTAAAACTGTTTTAAAGATTAAAGTCTATTTTTTGGGTGCCTGGGTGGCTCAGTCATTTATGTGTCTGCCTTCAACTCAGGTCATGATCCCAGGGTCCTGGTATCGAGTCCAACATTGGGCTCCTTGCTCAGTGGGGAGTCTGCTTCTCCATCTCCCTCTACCCCTCCTCCCTACTTGTGCTTTCTCTCTCAAAAAATAAATAATAAAAAAATCTTTAAAAAATAAAGATTAAAGTCTATTTTTTAAAAAGCTATTTGTTATGCTTAGTTGCAGCCTTATTGCCAATATAATGCTGTATTATTATTGATACAAGTTTACTATATTTGTTTTATTAATAATATGTTAAAATAATACAAATAGTCATTTGATAATTTAATTGCAAGTGTTTTATAAGTTGGATAAGAATTAGAAGCTCAAATAAGGGTTGGGATAGATCTATAGTTATGTCCATTTTATGGAAAATAATTAGTTCAGTGTGGGTGTTCTGGTTATGATAAAAAAACCTTACATTTCTCTATGCCAAACTGAGTGAAAAGTGTAGAATTTTTAACCACATTTGTAAGATAACTGGTAGACACTGAATAAATCTATTTTTCTAAGAAATATTGCATAGAATGTAATAGCTATATAAGCACACTTGAAAGGGTAAAGTATTGTAAGATGATTTGGGGGATATAAATTAATGTTATGAATTTTCAAATATTATTTTTTTCAAATTTGTTTTTATGTTTTAAACACCAGTCAAATCTCTTGCCTTAAATATGTTAGTGTTGCTTATCAGCTAATCAATTTAAATTTGGAAAGTCCTCCCGTCTATATTAAAAGCTTGTTCTCAATTACATACAGAATTAAATAAGAGATAAAAAGATTCCAAGAGCTGGAAATTTATAGTTTCATTACTCTGAAAAATTAAATCTAAAAATGTGTAAAAATTCACATTAATCATTTAGTTTCAGCACATAAATGTAAATGGATTGGAACTGAAATTCACTTCAGACTGTAAGTAATAATTACCCAGAAACACTGCATGAGCTTCATTAGACCCGTTGTTTAATAAAAATGCGGAGCACAAGGGACCTGCACAAATCTGCACAAATAAGAGGATTATAGTATTTAATCAGCATAAAATGGTCACCATAAAGCTTCATTAAGAAGCGTTTTCAAAAAACAAAATCAGGGATGATGATCTTGAAAATGAAATCCCATTTTCAAGTTGACAATCGTTTTAACAAAACGCAGCTAATTTTTATGCAGCTCTCTTTCATGTTCTTTTTCTGTATATAAAAAATTAGTAGGAAAAAGGAATAAAGAAGTTATCAGAAACACCAGTGGCAGTCAAATGTTTTTGTTTAATACACAGCATTTTCAAATGTCAATTTTCTTCCAATTTATGATTTTGTATGATTCATGCTATTAAATAGCATCTTTTAAGAAGTCACTTTAGGAAATATCTCTAGTTCTTAAGGGATATGGTACACAGATCTTGTGATAGACAATGAAAGCTATATTTCTCATTCTCTACACAGAATGAATCAGAGAAAATGCTATTGGAGACAAATTGGAGGCTCTGACTTTTAGAATTTAGAATTTAGAATTTTGTTGAGAACTTTCTGTATATTATTATAAAATAATAGGCTGTACTTGTTTAATTTAAAGGATCATCCAAGTGATACAAGGTTTATGTTCTTATGAGTACTTAAAGTCCACATCATTCATATTGCACTGCTTTATAGGTGCCTTATTAATGCTGTAATAACAGATATGCCACTAAAATTAATTTTAGTCTCTCTTTTCATGCTAGAATATATATATATTTTTTAATAGGCAGCATTTTTA
The DNA here is from genome assembly GCF_004348235.1 of Phoca vitulina. Lineage (NCBI taxonomy): Eukaryota > Metazoa > Chordata > Mammalia > Carnivora > Phocidae > Phoca > Phoca vitulina. The sequence goes on from NW_022589717.1 coordinate 35,265,157, forward strand.
AAACATTATGAAATTATCAATTGCCTAGTGCACTGTATAAGTTTAAGGTGTATAGCATAATGACTCGACTAACATATCTTATGAAATAATTATCACAATAAGTTTAGTTAGCATCCATCATTTCATATAGATACAAAAAAAGAAAAAATATTGTTCTTTTTGTTAAGGATCACAGGATTAAGAGGATGTTAATCCTTTTAGGATTTACTCTCTTAAAAACTTTCAAATATATATTCAGCAGTGTTAACTAGAGTCATCATGTTGTATATAGTACTTAGTTGTCTTAAACTGGAAGTATGTATCTTTTGACTACCTTCCTCCAATTTCCTTATCCCATCTTCATCCAGTAACCATAATTTTATTATTTTTTCTCACCTGCTGTAACTGTAATTCCAAGCCTTCTTGGTTATTTCTTTTTCCAGTTATCTTAAGACATCTTCAGGAGTGTCTCAGCAATACATTTAGAGGAATTCTTTTTATATACTACAAAGTGTATCTATATATTATATATTCCTCTCCTGTTCAACTTTATATTATTTACTACTAGAACTTTTACTAGTACTAGTTATACCTATAAAAAGTTGAATGGAAAATGGAATAACATTGCCAAGTGGATATAGCCAATTCCTGTGTATATGGATGCACTCTCCTCTGTTTTCACCACCCCTCCACATGTATTCCCACCATTAAAATAGGTGTGGAGAGTCCAAATATCTTCCGGTTATGTGAAGAAATGTCTAAATCCCAGCTGGGGGCTTGGGTTAGGGCTATCTGGGAGGTACACTAGACTATAACAAATATGTATAGTCCTGGCAAAAGCCAGACTCTTCTCTCAAAGATCTTTTGGAAGAACTTACTTTATTTTATAATATATTAGTAATTTGTGATTCACTCTTTAATTTCCTTTAGTATTATTTTTACCTCATAGTTGTTGAACATTATAAATAATAGAATCTACTGATATGTGTATTTGTAAATTCTTCATTTTGTTTTATATTAAGACAATGGACTCCTATCTTGGTTTTTATTACATATTCATTTTTAATAATTTTATATTTATTTCTTTTATTAATATGTCATTTGTTTCATACCTGTTAAAGTGAACATACAATTAATATTAACATAATAACATTAACATATTAATATTACAATATTAAAATATATAAAAATACTAAAATTAAGATGGAGAAGGTATAGTGCTAAGAACTGGGGACTCAGAAGTGGTATTAAAAAAGCTCTTCCCCAATGACGTTAAAACCTTCTGGAGAATACACATGCAAAATATAAGTTTACATAAATAGTTAAGGGTGCCAATTATGATAATTTCTGCTATTACTATTTTTAATACTTAGCATTTATTGAAGTGCTTCCTGTAATTCTCATACTAAGAAGGCTCATTATAACTTTTAATAATTAGATGTAAGGACTAGAAAACAAAACAAAACAGTTTTCTGGCTTGAGAAACTGAAATATGATGACACAATTCAGGAACTCCATAGATGGATTGGTTGAGGGAGAACATTTATAATTGCAATTTTGGACAGATTATTTGATATGCTTGGGAGATTTCTAGGAAGAGATGTCCCAGAGCAGTGTCTTAGAGACCTTAGCAGGAAGAGTCTCACTGAAGTAATGGAATAAGAAGGCAAATTAAATTGAATGGAGGAGTTTGAAATAAGGAATAGAAACAAAGTATATACAAAAGTGCATAAAAAATAAAACATAAAATAAATGAGAGGTAGAGGGTGAACTGGAGAAGAACAGAGTCACGGGAGTGTCCGCGTTTATAAGGAAAAGAATTAACGTGTAAGACATGTGACCATATTGAAAGGAAGAGTCCAGGATAAAAAGATAAATGTACATCCAGAGACTGTGAGAGAAAGTATGTAAACAGATGCTTGAGAGGATAAAAGGGATGTGATAAAACTAGGGTCAAAGCAATTGGCTGCATATAAAACCAGGATCATTCATACATTAGAGTGGTAGGGAAAGAGGTCCAGGTAAATGCATATATATTAATTTGTTGGTGGCAAGTTGAGAGACTTTTGGCCAGATGACTTCTCTCTTCTCTTTAAAGTGGATCTGAGGTCATCTGCTAAGAAGCTTGAAAAAAAAGTCCAGAAGGCTTAAAATAATTGAGGAGAATTAGAGAGTAAGTTGACAAAGGAAATAGTAATAGTACTAGTATTAGTAATGTTGCCGATCACAACTAAGAAGCTAGTGGTGACCAGGAGCTTATGGTGATGTCATTCCTCCAGGCAATATGATTGACGTGACTGACATGACTCAGTTCTCTTGGATGGGCACAGGAAAGACACTTGGTTTCACCTAAGTTTGGAGTTCTACAGGACAAGTGAGATGAAATGGTTAGCACATTTAGGACTCTGTCAAGAGAGTATCAATAATGATGTTAAGGGGTGTGAGTGGTACATAGGAGAGTTTAGCCCAGTCCCCCGAATAGCATTTAACATTCATTTTCTTAAATACACAAATTACAATTTATGACAGAACTGATTTAAGAAAAAAAGGAGTTGGCAAATTAAAATAATTAAAAACCATAGAAGGAGGGCAAAGATAATCTTACTAAGGTCATCTGCTCATGAACAAATTTAACCAAAAATGTCCAGAAACCTCCTTGGGAGAAATTGGGAGTGTTTCCCTGCTCTTTAAGAGGGCCTGCAGCTAGTTAATATTGGTGTGATGACTGTTCATCTTTTATAATATGCTCTAACCTTTCCTTTGAGATATTCTTTAAAGAGGGAGCTGTGAATATAGTGCTTTAATTAAGCCATCTCTTCTTTATAGCTCTGACTTATGTTTGAATTTTTCTGTGGAGAATCAGCTACACTGTAAAAAGGTTTAGAATCTTTCCTTATTCTGCATCTTTTAAATACATATGTTATATGGAGGAATAATTTATCTCCATACTACAACAGAAAATTCTGACTCTAACATTTATCAAATGTGTTTATCAACCATTTAAAAAAAAAAAAAAGTTGTTGAAAAAGTACCAGAAAATAATTTAATATGGTGAAGTGTGTGTGTGTGGGTGTGTGTGAGTGGGTGTGGGTGTTGGGGGGGGGGGGGGGGGGGGGGGGGTTGGGGGTGGGGCCACATGGATATAGGGATGTGATCATTTATGTAAATTCACACATTCTAACATAGCAATGTACAAGTTCAATAGTAAAGTAAGTATGAGGGTTGTGGGTTAATAGCTGTAGGCACCAAAAATTTAAAGTTTAAAACAGCAATAGGGCATGACTGACATGTGAAGAAAGAAATAACTAAGTACTTTAAACTTCCAAGCTTTGCAAGAATGCTACACACTGTGATTTTTTTTATGAGGGGCTCTGTAGGAAGAAATGTTACTCTTGCTTTGTCAGGTATAGTGGAAATAGTTGTGAGGCAGAGCATCAATCCTGGCTAAGTGCTATCCAATTACTGTCAGTAATTCCCACTGCTAGCCAGAAAGTGTTGCCTTAATCATATTCATTTTAACAATGATAAAAATACATTTCTTCTGCTATGAAAATGCCATTTTTTCTATCACTAATTTTGGATGGTAATGTCTATTGCAAATTACAAAGATAGAAAATTTGCTGAGGGACAGGATTCTATAAAAATTTTTTGACTGCCTAACACCCAATATAAGCAAACTAGAACAGATTGCAAAATAATGACAAAATTAAGTTTTAGTTGGATTAAGAAATTTTATTTTATAATGTTTCAAAAAATAAATAACTTTAGACAACATAATGATTATGGAAGGAGGACAATTTCTTATTTAAAAAAAAAAAAAAGGCAAAAGTGTGTTTGCCTGATGCCTAGGGAAAAAAGTCAAGTTCCCATATCCTAGTAACAAGAAAATAATTCAAGGTAAAGCAGAAAGTAGTGCCCCGAAAACCAAACAAAAATGTATTGTGGGATGAGAACTTTGTAGGGTTTTATGAGATATAAAATTGACTGGATAAAACAAATGAAACACCTCACCAGTCTGGTTCACTATCTAAAGGGGAAAAAACAAAACAAAACAAAACAAAACTGTCAACAATAAGGGAAAATGTCACCAAATGTCAGAACTAGAACTCCTACAAAATAAAGCAGAATATTTTCCTAGAGATAAAAACTCCTGAACAAAACTACTGGAACTCTATAAGTCAAATTCATGAAAAAGGGACACCTCTATAGGCTAGAATGTCAACATTAATAAAGTCAAATAGAACTACCACATTAAAGTAGCAATGAAAAAAGGAACTCTTATTTCCAGTTGTTAGGTTTTGCAACAATGTGTTATTGTGGGTTCTAAAAGGTGGTGGTAGTGAGGAATACCATAAGGAAGAAGAAAGAAGGTATTAGGAAAGTGAGCGCATACAGCAGGAAAAAAGCATTGATTTCTAGATGTTGCAATTTTGTTTCAAGCATGAGCAACTGTGAATAATAGCTACCATAAATGGAGCCGATTTTATGGCAACAACTCTGCTAGCCACTTGTAAGATTATTCCATTTTATTCTCACAATAATTTTAGAAATGTATTACTTTTCTCTTTTTGAGATGAGAAGACTGGATCAAAAGGCATGTATTAATTAACCAGCATCACATAGTGACTGCATAACTGGAGTACGATTCCAGCCAACACACATTATTTTGAAATGTAATGTATTCAGTCATTCTTCTGTATTGTGATTTTTCTGCTCATCTAATTTATTTAGGTAATTAAACTGTGATTTTGTGCTGAGAAAATTAAAAAAAATATATAGCGAATGGTATCACAAAGTATAAAATGAAGAATTGGTGACTATTAATATAGAAAATATATTTCCATATTAAATACTTAGCAGATAAGTCCACATTGCAATTGTAAAAATATGAGTATGTTAGGGGATTCTTATCAGGTAATAAACTATGCAAGGCCAAAAGTTACCAATTGGAAAATTTGAGCCTAGTGGAAACTTATTTTGGTCCCTGTAGAATGACTGATGATTTAGTCAAATAATTTGCCCTCTGGGTAAGATTGTTTAATATTAGCCAGTGAAACCTCAGAAAATATTTGTTAAACATCAGGGTTCTGTTTTAGCATGGCTGCTGCTAAGCTATTATTCTGACAATAATTAGTCAAAGGTTCAATAGCTTAAGGCTTCTTCATAATGAAACCATGTCCTCTGCACAAAGAGGGATGATTATCTTCTAATTTATGGTGTTTGAAAGGGCTGCACCCAAATGATCTAATCAGTAGATAAGTTATACAACTAACTTTCTGCCTCACACTGATCATATTTACTGCATAATCTCCTGGATGACATCACTCATTGCATAGACTGATTCAAAAATGGTGGGGAAATGGGAGGGCATATCACCCTAAGGTAATGTTTCTCAGATCAGGATGGTCATCATAGTCACTTGTGGAATTAATAAAAATAAAGTCATCAGATTTACATTCCTTATAATTCTGATTCAATGTAGCTCAGAAGGGCCTGGGCATAGATATGTTTGTAGAATTCTCACTCTGAAAGCATAAGTGGACTTGAAAACTATTATTCAAGGAGGATCTAGAATCTTTTGCATACAAAATAGAAGAAGTTGTTTAATTAAACAAATAAATGACAATAACAACAAGACTTCAAATATAATTCTGGCATGCTACCCGAACTGAGTATTCTAGAAGGGAGCTGATAAAAATGCTGGATGATAAGTGTATTTATAGACTTTGCATTTCAGATCTGTGTGTAAAAACGCACATTTTTCCTTCAACCATGTCCAAATCTATTTGAAATAGCATATATATATATATATATATATATATATAATATACATGAAAGTCTTGCAATAAAAAGTTTGCAATCCTACTGATTGAAAGTGAAGTGTAATTTCCCCCAAAAAATGTCTTGGAAAGGGGCAGGAAGGCAATGATATCCCAGACATTGGAAGCAAGAGAAGATGTGATTCAGAAAAGAATTTAGTGAGTGAAGTATGCTGGGATGCACCAGGACCTCTCTGAGAGAAGCTGATTGTAGCTTATGTTCCCTCCCTAAAGACAAGACTGTTTTAATAATGTAGAAGCCCATAACTAATGAAGTGGAAAATCTGTAATGGTGGTACTCTGTGAGGGTATTTGGGTCTAGAGAGAGTGACTGGGTAGTCCCCAGCTGTCTTCCAGTTGATAAAAAGAACAGGGAGCTCAAATATCCAGAATGCAAGCTAGTCATGTTCATCAATTGCTCAGGCCAAAAATCTAAATATCAGCTTTGATCGATCATTTTTCCTCACACCCCCTGACACCTGGTTTATCAGACATTTTATTGTCTCTAAATGCAAAATTTATGTCACCCTTATACACGTCTCTCCATTTCCACAACTACCATTCTGTTCTGTACCAGCGTTATTTCCACCTGCTTGACTGCAGTATCTTTCTAGCTAGCCTCATCATTTGCATCCCTGTTTCATTGCTATCTATCTAATCTCTGCACAGCTCCCATAATAGTATTCTAAAAACATGAAATCAGGTCATGTTCTTCACTTGCTTAAAGCTCTGTCATGGTTCTCCTTGAAACTTGAACTAAAAACTAAACTCCTTTCAGTGGCCTAAGGGGGGTTGCATATTTAGTCCTTCACATCTCTCCTTAGCGACTGTCTTCCCACACAGGAGAGCATTCTTGATTTTTATGCTATTTTATTGTTCCAGGTATATGACTCAGGGTAGGACATGTCTTCTCTGATTATACAATAAATGTTAAATAGCATTGACAGACCTAAAAGTAATTGTAATAATTTATGTCAACCTATTGATGTCTTACTGCTTGAGAGAAGTGAGTTATCTTTTAAAAAATGATGAATAAAATATTGCAGTGTCTTAGATCACAGGAAGTTATTACTAAATGGAAAAACAATTTATTCTTTCTCCTCTTATTTTTCTAGTCTCCATGTTTTGTGAATATGGTTCCCTGGGGGAAGAGCAATACTAAAAGCAGAAAAGTTTTCATTCTCAACTTGTTCTAAAATATCCATTACTGAAGTAAAGTTAAGCAAAGAAGAAGCAGAAATATAAAACCATTGATTAGAAATGCAAAATTAATAACTCAAGAACTGTTGCATACTTTCCACTAAATGATATTTATCTGAGACGATAAATTAGCAAATATATTCTTGTATTGAAATAAAGATGTACGGGGAAATCCATATTTCCTATGAATGATATTTTGGCAAACCAATAGAACTGTATGTATTCTAACCCCCTCAAATTTTAAAATTCAGGTGATAAATGCTTAGGAGATGGTCATAACGGTTCTAGACACATCTGAAGGATTGCTACGTGCATCAGTAAGAATGCTGTATTCCAAGGCATACCAATTTCATCCTAAAATTATAGTAGATAAGAAATTATCTCAGGTAGATAAGAGTTTAATACGTAAAAAGTAAAAGAAATCATGTAACTTGATGTACTAAATTTACATTAGTTGAAATCTGAATAAAGAATGGCATTTAAAAAAAGAAGGACATAAAACATTGAACAAAAGAGGATTCGTTTAAAAATAACCAAGTAGCTATTTGAAAATGAAGTTAACATCTCAGAACTGTCAAGTGGTCAACATCACTTTATTTTTTTCCACTCACATTACCATATCAAGGTACTTGGAGTAGTATCTTAAAATATCTTTATGATCAGAAAATTACCACCTTTTGCTTTGGGGCTTAGTAAGTTTATTATACTATAGTCACTGAGTTTCAACCTCCTAGAGTTTGATAGGTTTGACTAGTCCAACTTAAACTTTAGCATAGAAAATATATTTTTTTTCCTTTGGTTGTGGGATTATAGTATGCTTAGCCAGGTATATCACTTAAGAACAAAGGCTAACTAAGAAATTAAGCACAAATTGATACTCATATTCCATTATTTATTAAATGTAATTTGGTAAAAAAAAAAAAAAAATGACACTAAAGAACCAGCATAGATAATGTTTTTGTCAAGGAGTAGTTGACCTGGAAAGCTTTCAGTGGTGTGACAAAATGACCAGTTGGTAAAAATCAGACAGGTTGTGGAGGAGGGAGTGTAGAGCCTACAGGATCTGACTATGACAGAATAGCCTATAACAGACCCAAATGCTTATGGACTGGACCAACTACATAAAGCCTCCTTTTAAAGACCCTGGAGAGGGGTCAGTGCAGCCAGGATTGGCAAGGATAAAATTCCTATGAGAAGAGAGACACTCAGAGGAGAGCTACACGTTTACCCAGTTTTGGTTTCTTTGAGGACAATTGCCAATTCACAGAGGTAGGGAATAGAACGCTAAGATTTAAAAATGAGTAAGGAGGATAAAAATACAGAAGTCGATGTTTGGAGCTGCCAAAGTGGCTGGGGCTTGAGTAAAATCCCAGAGATGGATAAACTCCATGGACTTGAGTCAGTGCACTACCCCTGAAGCTATATAGGGAGCTAAGAATTGCTAACTGAAGGATCTGTTTCCTTGAGAGCGATTTTGAAAGGAAGAGGGCTAGCACCTGACGTGGACCTTGACAAGTTAATTCTATGGGAGGCTTAAGGCATCTAGATCTATGCTGGGAAACAGTACATATGGCATATTTAGGGAAAGATCATGCTTACATCTGTATATTGCCAACAACACTCCAGCACCTCAAGTATTAAGCATTTTTGCCATGAATATTGGACTTCTAAAAATGTAAACCTTCTTCATGGCAAAGGTAAAGTTTCTTTAAGCAGCTTCAATGGGAGGAGCCATTGCAACATGGAACCTGAGTAAGAGATGAAGAGTACTATGGAACTCATATGCCGATGGATCTCTGAACATATGCATGTACTCTTTAACAGTTTCCAAGTAATAACTGGGAAATTTTTTGAAAAAGTCTGCTTGATGTGATGTATGCTTATGTGTGGGTGTATATAAACAACAAGACTGGAATCTATCCTACTGTGGTTATGATTAAAGATATGATTTAAATCCTGGTCACACATGGACATTCTGGCTAGATTGCAAGCATGGATTACTTCAGACTTCTTCAGAAGTCAATACGTAAATAAATAGTAAAACAAATGCAGGCAATGCCTATTGCTATTGCTTTCACATAAATCTCCAAAAATCTTAGATAAGCTAACATGAGATTGTTACTAAAACCGATAAAAGGCATCTATCATTACAAGAGCAATTTATAGGATGAAAACAACAACAACAAAAGACAATGGTCTGCTTTGATGTCTTAACATATCACTTAAAAATAAACAGGTATGGAAATTAAAAAAAAATAATTTCTGATCTTGTAGAGAAAAGAAATTCAGATTCTGAAATTATAGAAAGCACTGAGCATGCATATATGTCCCAGTGAAAAGGTCCTTAGTTTCATGAACAGGTGATCTTCCATTGATCCTCAGCCACCAAAAAGCTAAAAATCTTTGGTGAAGATAAAATAGCACTGAGCTATGATTTGGGAAACAAAAATTCTAGTTTGAGCAAATCAGTTAACCTATTGGCCCTTATAAGAATAAGGAAGTTGAACTAAATGCTTACTCTAGAATTTTCCATCTGGGACAGTTTTCTTTTCGTTTTTAAGGACAGCGAGTTATTCTTGCAATAACCTCACTCAGAATAAGAAAATGGTAAAGTCCTTGTTCTAATCAGCACCTTATACTTCTTTGTAGCTTCACTGATTTCTGAATGGGAAGAAGAAAGGATTAATAGCCAACCTTGTGGAGTAAACATTTTGGCATGACTTCCAGTTAATTATTCTTTAGCAGTCATTTTTTTTTTTTTTTCTTTCCTGAGTCTGTACTTTCCAGGTAATATCTCAAGCATTTTGGAAAAAAATAAAATAAAAAGATAAAATCAAAACAAAAACAAAAAAACAAAAAACCACTAGCTTTTTCAGATTTGGGGTACCATCATACTATGTCAGAGGTAGAGTAACTCCTCATTTACGTGGCATAGTTGAGAATTAACTCGATCTACATGGGTGAAATTAGTTCTGAGTGTATAAGCTTTAGGGTATGAGCTTATGGCATCCTTTTTGATGGCTTAGAGGTCTATTTCACTCCCTGGTTTGGGACTATTTTGAATAATGAAGTTTAATAGCAAGGGGTGCCTAGATGGCTCAGTCAGTTAACCTTCTGCTTTTGGCTCAAGTCATGATCCCAGAGTCCTGGGATCAAGCCCCGCATCAGGCTCCCTGCTCAGCCAGGAGCCTGCTTCCCCCTCTTCCTCTGCTCCTCCCCCCACTCATTCTCTCTCTCTCTCACTTTCAAATACATATATAAAATGTTAAGAAAAAAAATGTGCTACACTAACTGGTACCAATGGTTGGGAAATTTTACTTGCCTTGAAAGAATATAACATAATTTCAAATGTGATTTTGACTAAAAAGAATAGACATAATTTTACTTAATACTAGAGTTTAATGCTAGCAAGGAAGACTTTGCCAATCAGAGAACTATATGTTCACTGTCATTGTTTTAGCAGAAATCCCAGCTATAAGAACCTAACAGTAAGGGATTTTTTTTTTCTTAAAATATTCCTTTATTTCGCCCCTGCTTTTGAAATTTATATAAAAGGAAAGTTTGGTCTAAATCCAGAAATTAATGGAGAAATGATCCTTGGGTAGCTAGTAGTAGATAGCATAACTTTACAATCTGGTAACTCTAAATTTCACATGTAAATGAAGCAGTGAGGGTTGGAACATAGATTGAAGATGATGAAATTGCCATATAGAGGAAACATCTAACCGATAGAAACCCAGCAAGAAGCTATGACTACTATATTACTATCACCAAAAAAAATGTAAATAATGGCTTTAAAATTCCATAGGGAATTCAGTAATAAATTTTATACAAATGTGAAGGGATGATGTAAAATAGAACATGTAGTATTATCACCTGTTAAGAAAAAAATATACTTTTCTTTAATGAAAAATATGTATTTCAACACTAACACGCTTTTAAATCCATGAAATTGTAGTCTACCTTGGATATCTACCTGACATACAATGATTTGAAAACTGAACTACCAATTTCATTGTGTTAGAGGGTTATTAATATAGTAGAAAAGTAACCTTACAAAAAATTGGATTTACAGCAAATTATCACTGATATTTTTGAGAAACAAAGACTACATTTATATTGATATATATATATATAGTATATACCTTTCCCTTTTGCTTTATTAACATACTGTGATAAATTTCTGAAGAATAATATCTCATGTTTAAGTTATGCTTCAAGTAATTAAATTTAAAAATTTAAATAATTTAAAAATTTATGCTTCAAATATAAATGAAAAACTATTAATATTATTTTCTTGATGTGTAGTAAATCTTGTATTTTCTGATGCAAGAAATATGATTCCTTCATAAAAATCTTTAAACTTTACTCAGAAATGATTAGATTTCTTTTTTTTTATTATTATGTTATGTTAATCACCATACATTACATCATTAGTTTTTGATGTAGTGTTCCTTGATTCGTTGTTTGCGTATAACACCCATTGCTCCATTCAGTACGTGCCCTCTTTAATACCCATCACCAGGCGAACCCCTCCCCCAAACCCCCTCCCCTCTAAAACCCTCAGTTTGTTTCTCAGAGTCCATAGTCTCTCATGGTTCGTTTCCCCTTCCGATTTCCCCCCCTTCATTTTTCCCTTCCTACTATCTTCTTCTTTTTTTTTTTAAACATATAATGTATCATTTGTTTCGGGGTACAGGTCTGTGATTCAACAGTCTTACACAATTCACAGCGCTCACCATAGCACATACCATCCCCAATGTCTATCACCCAGCCACCCCATCCCTCCCACCACCCACCACTCCAGCAACCCTCAGTTCATTTCCTGAGATTAAGAATTCCTCATATCAGTGAGGTCATATGATACATGTCTTTCTCTGATTGACTTATTTCACTCAGCATAATACCCTCCAGTTCCACCCACATCGTTGCAAATGGCAAGATTTCATTCCTTTTGATGGCTGCATAATATTCCATTATAGATATTCCATTATATATATATATATATATATATATATATATATATATATATATACCACTTCTTCTTTATCCATTCATCTGTCGATGGACATCTTGGCTCTTTCTATAGTTTGGCTACTGTGGACATTGCTGCTATAAACATGGGGGTGCACGTACCCCTTCGGATCCCTACATTTGTATCTTTGGGGTAAATACCCAGTAGTGCAATTGCTGGGTCATAGGGTAGCTTTATTTTCAACTTTTTGAGGAACCTCCATACTGTTTTCTAGAGTGGCTGCACCAGCTTGCATTCCCACCAGCAGTGTAGGAGGGTTCCCCTTTCTCCGCATCCCCCCCAACATCTGTCATTTCCTGACTTGTTAACTTTAGTCATTCTGACTGGTGTGAGGTGATATCTCATTGAGGTTTTGATTTGGATTTCCCTGATGCTAAGCGATGTTGAACACTTTTTCATGTGTCTGTTGGCCATTTGGATGTCTTCTTTGGAAAAATGTCTGTTCATGTCTTCTGCCCATTGCTTGATTGGATCATTTGTTCCTTGGGTGTTGTTTCATAATTCTTTATAGATTTTGGATACTAGCCCTTTATCTGATATGTCATTTGCAAATATCTTTTCCCATTCTGTCGGTTGCCTTTGGTTTTGTTGACTGTTTCTTTTGCTGTGCAAAAGCTTTTTGATTTTGATGAAGTCCCAATAGTTCATTTTTGCCCTTGCTTCCCTTGCCTTTGGCGATGTTTATAGGAAGACATTGCTGCAGCTGAGGTCAAAGAGGTTGCTGCCTGTGTTCTCCTTTAGGATTTTGATGGACTCCTGTCTCACATTTAGGTCTTTCAACCATTTTGAGTCTATTTTTGTGTGTGGTGTAAGGAAATGGCCCAGTTTCATTCTTCTGCATGTGGCTGTCCAATTTTCCCGACACCATTTGTTGAAGAGACTGTCTTTTCTCCATTGGACATTCTTTCCTGCTTTGTTGAAGATTAGTTGACCATATAGTTGAGGGTCCATTTCTGGGCTCTCTATTCTGTTCCATTGATCTATGTGTCTGTTTTTGTGCCAGTACCAGACTGTCTTGATGATGACAGCTTTGTAATAGATCTTGAAGTCCGGATTGTGATGCCACCAGCTTTGCTTTTCTTTTTCAACATTCCTCTGGCTATTCAGGGTCTTTTCTGGTTCCACACAAATTTTAGGATTATTTGTTCCATTTCTTTGAAAAAAGTGGATGGTATTTTGATGGGGATTGCACTGAATGTGTAGATTGCTCTAGGTAGCATTAACATCTTCACAATATTTGTTCTTCCAATCCATGAGCATGGAACGTTTTTCCATTTCTTTGTGTCTTCCTCAATTTCTTTCATGAGTATTTTAGAGTTTTCTGAGTACAGATTCTTTGCCTCTTTGGTTAGATTTATTCCTAGGAATCTTATGGTTTTGGGTGCAATTGTAAATGGGATCGACTCCTTAATTTCTCTTTCTTCTGTCTTGTTGTTGGTGTATAGGAATGCCACTGATTTCTGTGCATTGATTTTATATCCTGTCACTTTACTGAATTCCTGTATGAGTTCTAGGAGTTTTGCGGTGGAGTCTTTTGGGTTTTCCACATAAAGTATCATATCATCTGCAAAGAGTGAGAGTTTGACTTCTTCTTTGCCGATTTAGATGCCTTTTATTTCTTTTTGTGATCTGATTGCTGTGGCTAGGACTTCTAATACTATGTTGAATAGCAGTGGTGATAGTGGACATCCCTGCCATGTTCCTGACCTTAGGGGGAAAGCTCTCAGTTTTTCCCCATTGAGAATGATATTCGCTGTGGGCTTTTCATAGATGGCTTTTATGATATTGAGGTGTGTACCCTCTATCCCTATACTCTGAAGAGTTTTGATCAAGAAAGGATGCTGTTTGTTTCCTGAGATTAAGAATTCCTCATATCAGGAAACAAACTGAGGGTTGCTGGAGTGGGGGTGGGTGGGAGGGATGGGGTGGCTGGGTGATAGACATTGGGGATGGTATGTGCTATGGTGAGCGCTGTGAATTGTGCAAGACTGCTGAATCACAGATCTGTACCTCTGAAACCAATGATACAATATATGTTAAAAAAAAAAAAGAAGAAGAAGATAGATAGCAGGAGCGGAAGAATGAAGGGGGCGGAAATCGGAGGAGGAGACGAACCATGAGAGATGATGGACTCTGAAAAACAAACTGAGGTTTCTAGAGGGGAGCGGGGTGGGAGGATGGGTTAACCCGGTGATGGGTATTAAAGAGGGAATGCTCTGCATGGAGCACTGGGTGTTATACACAAACAATGAATCATGGAACACTACATCAAAAACTAATGATGTAATGTATGGTGATTAACATAACAATAAAAAATTTAAAAAATCAGTAAAGGGCTAAACTTTCAATAGAAAAATAAACATTTTATTAATCAGACAAATGATTAATAAATATTGGAAAAATATTCAATGTCTTTATAATTAAAAAAAAAAGAAAGGATGCTCTACTTTGTCAAATGCTTTTTCTGCATCTATTGAGAGAATCATATAGTTCTTGTTCTTTCTTTTATTAATGTATTGTATCACATTGATTGATTTGCAGACGTTGAACCAACCTTGCAGCCCAGGGTTAAATCCCACTTGGTTGTGGTGAATAATCCTTTTTCTTGATTTCCTTTTCAGATAGATTGGTGTTGGTATAAAGATGTGCAACTAATTTTTATATGTAGATTTTGTGTCCTGCAACTTTACTGAATTTGTTTGTTAGTTTTAACAGTTATTTACAGAGTTTAGGATTTCTATATGTAGGATCATTTCATCTATAAACAGAGATAATTTTATTTTATTTTTTTCCTATTTGGATGTTTTTTATTTCTTATTTTTGTTTGATTGTTTTTGCTAGTACTTCTAGTACTATGTTGAATAGATATGGCAAGAGTGGGCATCCATGCCTTGTACCAGATCTGAGAGGAAAAGGTTTCAATTTTTTCCCCATTGATTATGATACTAGCTGTGAACTTTTCATAAATGTCTTTGATTGTTAAAGTAACTTCCTTCTAAATCTCTATATTGAGAGTTTTTATCATAAATGGATGTTGAACTTTGTTGATGCTTTTTTGCATCTGTTGAGATGATTATGTATTTTTTATCTTTCATTCTTTTAATGTATGTCACATTAATTGTTAAACAAAACTGGCATATCAGCAATAACTCCCATTTAGTCATAGTGTATAATTTTTTGATGTGTTGTTAAATTTGGTTTGTTAGTGGGGCGCCTAGGTGGCTCAGTTGGTTGAGTGTCTGCCTTTGGCTCAAGTCATGATCCTGGCGTCCCAGGATCGGGCCCCATGTCCAGCTCCCTGCTCCACGGGGAGTCAGTTTCTCCTTCTCCCCTTCACCCCACTTGTGTTTTCTCTCTCTGTCTCACTCTGTCTCTTTCTCAAATAAATAAATAAAATCTTTTAAAAAATTGGTTTGCTAGTATTTTATTGAGGACTTTTGTAGCTAAAGTCACCAAAGATAGTAGCCTGTGCATTTATTTTCTTAGGGTTCCTTGTCTGGCTTTGGTATCAGGATGATGTTGGCTTCATAAGATGAATTTAAAAGTATTCCCTTTACTTCTATTTTTTGGAAGAGCTTAAGAAAGATTAATATTAATTCTTCTTTGAATGTTGGGTGAAATACAGCTGGAAGCCATCTGGCCCTGGACTTTTCTATTTTGGGAAGTTTTTTATTACTACTTAAATTTCCTTATTTGATATTGGTCTGTTCTGGCTTTCTATTTCTTCTTGATTTCCTCTTGGTAGGTTGTATGCTTCTGTGAATTATCCATTTCTTCTAGGTTATTCAAATTCTGCATGGCTGGACTCATCCCAGTACTCATCTTTAGCTTAGATTTTATTTTCTCAAAAAAGTTCTCTGAATATCTCATTAAAGTTTTCCCAGTCACCATCTACTCCCATCACTGTTTACTTTCTATATTTATTTTCTGTAAAATTTCAGTTGACATTAGTTGAAATTATGTGTTTTCTTACATATTTACTCTCATTAGAATACCAGGTTCCATTTTTTTCCTGTCCTGTTCATTTTTGTATTAAAAAAAGTAGTACAATGTTTAGCATATATTTTTAGAAGGAATGAGTAAGGACATGTATTTTTCTATAAATATTTAAAGATATAATGATTATTAGTTAGTACCTTACAATTCAAAAGGTTTTCAACTAATGTCAATTTTTAAAGCATTAAACATTGCATAAACTTTAAAAATAATAATTATTTGAACACTAGAAGTGCTTCAGTGTAGTTTACCATTCAAATTCTTTACTTGCTGTGTGAAAGCTTCAGGTAATGCCTTATAATATTTACAAAAAAAGTTTCATTGATTATTGTATTAATAATTAAACATATGACATTTCATACCATGTGCCTCACAATATAGAAATTGTGCAATTATATTGTGGAAGAGATAGATATAGACACTATGGAATAAATACAGCTTCCCTTCTCTATTTAGTCTGAGAAACTAGAACAATGAAACTGCTCCTAAAGGAACACAAAAGTCAGGAAGGTTTATTGCTAGTGAGTTAGAATAGTAAGTTATTTTTTATGTATCATTGCAATCACAAAGAAAACATAGAGCCTCTTTTAGTTTTGATATTTGGCTACTTGCTTCCTTTAAATTATTTGTATTACTTGATGACTTGGTAAAATTACTCATAAAAAATTATCTGTAAAAGACTCATGCTAATGGCTACTTCTCAGAAAGAAAATATGTTGTTTTTTCTAAGTATTATACACATACTATTTCTCTATTGTGAGTACCTCAATACAGAGCATGAGTTTGATATAAAGATTTAAAGATTTTGGGGTGCCTGGTTGGCTCAGATTGTTAAGCGTCTGCCTTCAGCTCAGGTCACGATCTCTAGGTCCTGGGATTGAGCCCCATGTCAGGCTCCCAGCTCAGCTGGGGGTCTGCTTCTGCCTCTCCCCATGTTTATACTCTCTCTCTCTCTCTCTCAAATGAGTAAGTAAAATCTTAAAAAAAAGATTTAAAGATTCTGAAGAGAGAAAAATACAAATGCCTTTCATTAAATTCTCATATGTATATTTTTACCATTTACTTCTACTATATACATGTTGACTCTACAAAGATTGTTCTATGTCAATATCTACTTAAGCTAATATGATTTAGGATCAAACTGAGTTACATAAACATTAATCTATGTATAGATGGTAGCTAGAATCGGGATCAAGACTTTCCTGTGTCCCAGGCAGGACCATCATGAAACTAGAGTTTTGTTATCTGGTAAATAATACCCATTATGCAGCTACTTGTCCACCACTTAAACTTTGCTTTTCTATTTTGGCTGTAGCTCAAGTAAAAAATCAAACATGTCTCTTTATTCAATTTTCCTTTCAGTCAATTCTGTCAAACTGAGGAGACAAGAAAAAAAAACAAAGAAAAAATGCAGTATATTTTGATAGTTCTCCTCAGAATGGACATGACACCTGTCTAATTATAAGACGTTGAAATGCAACAAAGTCCTTAAACAGACAGCCATCCTGTCTATCCTTGACAACCTTCTCCTGTCCTTTCTATCATGCTGAACATAAAGTAAAACTTCATAAATATGACCTCACTGATTGGGAATTTGTTAAGACTAAAGCATAAGAAACACAGTTGTTCATTTTTATTTTGTTTTATTTTATTTTTTTTAAATTTTAGGACATTTTACTAAGGATTCAGTAACATTTCTTTTTTTAAAAAAAGCATAGTTTTAAAATGTTGCATGACAAAATATATAGGATCTAACTTGGATATAAAATGTAGTCAATAATTAACTCTTTTCAAACTAAGGAAAATTTGTAGTTTTATATATTGTTAGTATTTCCTTTTCTCAATAGAAAATTCCTGTTATTAGAGAATTATTACTATTTTAGATTAATAGGTATATTTAAATATGTACCTATTAAACTAATAGCTCTTTTTACTAAAGTGTACAATGTCTAATAATAAAAATATATTCTGTATCATATTTGTTAATCTTTTTACATTTATATCTTCATATAACAGTTTAATGAAATATGCCTTCATAGTTATATTATATAGTTTTATGAAGTATAAAATCAATTTCTTTTAGGTTTTTAATCTGTGTGTGGATTTTCTTTGACAATGATTTTCTTCCACTATATTTTGTGCTTGATACATTCATCAAAATATGCAGCACAATGCTGTGTGCAAGTCAGCTGAATCAACTTACTGATTTAAAAATTGAAGTGTGAAAAAAATTATACTTAAATTTGTTCCTCTAATCTTGAATTACTGAGAGCAAAACACTATTATCCCCAAGGTTAGTTGAGTTTATTCAATATCGAGCCCATTTAACAACAAAGAAATCCACATATATCATGAAAAATTTCTGTTTTCAATTCTAATTTAAAAAAAAAAAGAAGCAGTTCTTTGTAGCTTAAGAAGAAAATTGGGGGGCACAACTTAGAAAATATAAAGACAAAATTACTGAACTCAAGAGATTTATAGTGAAATTAAAGATTTGGTCAAAAGTGTATCTTGCTATTTGTTTGATTAACTCTGTTAAAATACAGTTTAATTACATGTCTGTAAGCCAAAGTACTATATTCTTCTACTCCGACAAAGGAAATTTTATCATCAAGCAATAAAACTAGAGCACGTGGGTATGCTTCTGTCAGTTCCTTTCCTGCCTCCCACCTTCCCTTCCTCCCTCATTCCATTCCTTTCCTTTCCTTTCCTTTCCTTTCCTTTCCTTTCCTTTCCTTTC
>NW_022589717.1:35283935-35466274 GCF_004348235.1 Phoca vitulina
TTTCCTTTCCTTTCCTTTCCTTTCCTTTCCTTTCCTTTCCTTTTCCCTTTATTCATTTGTTACTTTGTTCTTTCATTTTTTCATTAGTTCCTTCCCCTTCCTTTTCTCCTTTCTTTTCTGTGTTCTGTGTTTTCTGATAAAATTTTGATTTTACTACTACTATAGAATATGATTGAAGCTCCTTTCTTATTAATCTCTTCTCCATAACTCCAAAACAAATATTGAGTAACATTTTTCCACAAAAATTGAAAAAATTATAATCATCCCAGAATTTTAAAATAATTTTTCAATAAGAGTTATCATTAGTCTTTATTAGAATGTTCTTAACTCAGAATCAAGATTTTTTTCCTTCAAAATCATATTATCTTCTATTTTATTTATTTGTACCAGAAGGGTGCCTGGGTGGCTCAGTTGTTAAGCGTCTGCCTTCGGCTCAGGTCATGATCCCAGGGTCCTGGGATCGAGCCCCACATGGGGCTCTCTGCTCGGTGGGAAGCCTGCTTCTCCCTCTCCTCCCCCCCCCCCACTTGTGCTCCCTCTCTCGCGTCTCTCTCTGTGAAATAAATAAATAAAATCTTTTAAAAAAAATAAAATAAAATAAAACAAATCCTGAGACTTGCACTACCCCCCCCCTTTTTTTAAATAACAGAGCCTCTCCATTTGCTTCCTATGTGTGAGATAATATTTGATGCTAGGTTATAATATTAAAAAAAAATTGAAAGGAGACAAGATAACAAGTCCAATTAGGGTTTTATTTATGTTCTCATAGTTGTAGTGCTTAATAGTATGTGCATTGTTCCTGATTCCTCAGCATGAAGATGAAATTCTTGAGCCATGATGAGAGTTTTGGGCTCTTGAGCAGGTTCAGAAAAATCTGACTAGGCATATAGACTGCAAAGGAAGACACAATCAACCTGCAGCTAAGCATGATCAAGTGACTACCCAGGGGGGGATTGGAGTATGGGCAGTAGGGAATGGCTTGATCTAAATTTTTCTTTTATTCTGTGTGAAACTGTGCAAGCATAACAACCTCAAACACAATCTTCTGTCTTATTTACAGTATTGGTAGATGGATTTCTCAATAATCTAGTCTCAATACTTTTATAGTCAATATGGATGTCTAGCAATATATTATAAAAGTTAAAAAAAATCCAGCAATTCCACTTCTGAATATATACTCATTTAATCAAGCAGACTCTTGAATAAATGTCATATACTCTTGTTCATAGGAGCATTATTCACAATTATCAAAATGTGGAAACAATCCAAATGTCCTTTGAAGAATGAATAGATAAAATGTGCTGTACACATGTAATGGAATAGTACTCAGCTTTAAAAAAGAATGAAATTCTGATATATTTACAACACAGACGAACCTCAAGACATTATGCAAAGTGAAATAAACCCACCCAGAAGGACAAATATTGTATGATTCCAATTATTTTAAATATCTGGAATAGTAAAATTCATAGAGATAAAGAGTGGTAAACAAGTGGTTTTCAGGGGCTGGGGGAGGAGAGAATTATTGTTGAATGGATACAGAACTTCAGTTTGGGATGATGAAAAATTTCAGAGATAGAAAATGGTGCTGGTTGCACAACAATGCGAATGTATTGTCACTGCGCCATAGACTAAAAAAAATGGTTAAAATTATGTGTTTTATGTTACGTATATTTTACCATGATAAAAAACATATAAAATGTATTTTCATGAAGGTATTCTTATTGTCTCAAGAAATCCCTATGCCCTTTTTCAAGTTTATTCATAACAAATTATGGATTATTCATTCTCATACACATGGGCACTGACTTTCCCAACACAAAGAACATTGACTTTCATCATAATTGTCCAGCATCAAATTATTCATGACACACTTACATTATCCAAGATATTCCCAGATTTGTGTATTAAATGGTGGTTAATATTTCCTTAAAGTTTTCAAAGCCAAGCTTATGTTTAAAATATCAGATAATTTTATTTAATTCAGGACACAAATAATATAAGGCATAACACACATTGGAAACTGAATACTGTTCCCAAGAATTCTTGGGTACCTCAGATAATTTTTAAATCTTCAGTGGAAAATAAGATTTGAAAAAAAGAAGATGGAGTTCAAATATGGATGGATGATGATATTGTGTTACTCACTGTGGAACATAGTGAATCATTCAAGTTGTATGTACCAGAGACCAGAACAAGGAAATAAAAAATAGAATTTTAAAAGAAAAGCTGTAGGACACTAAGCATGGCATATACAAGAGAAGGCAAATTCTTATGTCATTTCATTTTCACTTCTTTTGCTCTGTGTATTTGTTAGTTTTTGCTGCATATCAACTACCCCAACACTTAGTGGCTTAATAAAGCAATAATTTATTTAGCTTCCAATTCTGTGAGTCAATGGTTTGGGTTGGGATTAGATGGTGGTTCTTTTCAGTGAGTCTGAGCTAGGATCAGTCATAGATCTATGGTTAGTGACTGGTGTAGCTGAGGGATGTTTGATGTTGATAGCCTCAGATATGATAGTTTGCCTTTACTTCATGTGGTTTCTTATCTTTCAAAAGGCTAGCCTGTATTTATCAACAAGGCAGTGGGGACAAATTTAAGCATGCTAAGATTCCTGAGACTAAGGTTATAACTGGCACAAGGTCACTTCTACCACATTTTATTGGGGGAAAATATCATAAAGGGCAGAATAAATTGTGAAATAGACTACATTTTAATGGGAAGAGCTTCAGAATCAAATTTTAAGAGGGTATGGATAAAGGGATGGAAGAATCTATTCACAATTTTACAATCTGTCACACTCTATAAGAGAAGTATTAAAGTCAGTTTTATGTGAAAATGAATAAGACATGATCTTTGCATTCCGGTCTCTATAATATGATTAGAAAATGGTGTACATTGTAGGAACTGGGATGACGAAAATGCCATAAGAACGTAGTAAAAAAAATATCTGTGCAGCATTAGAGATCTTCTGGAGTACATATAATTTTGCAACCCTAACCCTAACCCGAACCCGAACCCTAACCCTAACCCGAACCCTAGTCTTAAGAGTCCTTGTGAGAGTTCTAGCAATGTTGTACTGGTCTTATATAATTTGTACCTTTTCTCAGCTATAAAACTAACTCAGAGAGTGGCATCAGTACTGGAAGAAATGGTCTATAGTCATGGTTTCATGGCAACAACTGCAATGTGAAAGATAAATACGTTTTTAGAAAGTGACTCAAAGCTGTTTCAAAATCCTATCACTTCAATATGTATCACAAACACCCCCAAAAAGAAAGCGAAAGGAGAGGAATCACTAAGTTAAAGAAAATACAGAAAAAGGTCAAATGAACACCTGGTTCAACTGCCATTGGGGCGGGCTGGGAAGAAAATGTTATATTGGAAAAAGCTTACACTCAATACAGAATACTAGATTTTAACAGAATAAATAAGCAATAGAAATGAAGCTTATGGAATATTTTTAATATTTCCCATAGTGTGAAATGCAGCTTCACAATAAAGAATTAAATAATAGCATATAAAGTGTATTATTCCTGTAGCAGGTCTTGGAATTTTTCCTGGACAAAAATGTGAAAAAGATCTTTTTCTTTGGAGTACCAATTTCTCAATCACATAACTTTTCTCAACTTCTAGAATGCAGTGGTCTTTATTATTGAGACATTCTTACTTCTATCAAAACCTGAAGTTTTTTGTCTTTTTTTAAAGATTTTATTTATTTATCCGACAGAGAGAGACACAGCGAGATAGGGAACACAAGCAGGGGGAGTGCGAGAGGGAGAAGCAGGCTCCCTGCCGAGCAGGGAGCCCGATGGAGGGCTCGATCCCAGGACCCTGGGATCATGACCTGGAGCCAAGGCAGAAGCCCAATGACTGAGCCACCCAGGCGCCTCCAAAACCTGAAGTTTTAAGAGTCTGTTATTGGTTGATAATTTATTACTACAAAGCTATACTGTGCTTGCTTTCTTGTTTTATTTGTTTTTTAAGAAATATAATAAAACATATCTTGTCTGCAAAATAAGTTTTATTTGTTAGTGAGGTTATGAAGGAGATGTAGTTTTATTTTACAGAGCAATACGTAAACATGAGGAATTCATGCTATTTTTTAGTTCATGTTGTATAATTAAGTAATCTTCAAAATAAGATATATATTCCTGGAAGTCCATAAGGTCTTTCCAAGGGCTAACTGCAGCCAGCTAGCCTTGAGAAAATTAATTTCCACATCCTCAATTACCATATATGCTTTTCCCCAAAACTGCCTTAGAATTTTTCTGAGTTAAAAGTATCTTGGCTCCTACTATAAAACAGAAATGCTAGTCAATTTTTGCTAACTTATGGTGTAGCAACAACAAAACAAAACAAAACACCTCAAAACTAAAACACCCCAAAAAACAACAAAAAACCCCATAACTCTTAAATTTTAGTGCCTTACCACAAAAAATTATTTGTGCTCACATTGCACATTGGCTGCTGATTAGCTACATCTGAGCTCTAGGCTAAAAGTCAACTTTAAAGATTCTTAAGGTGTCTTCTTTCTTGGATCCAGGCTAAAAGAGAAACACTTATTTGGGACATGGCCTGGAGCAGGGAGGAAGAACTAAACAAGCTATTGGAAATACACGATGGCTCTCAATGTTTCTGTGTGGTCTTGTCAAATGTCACCTTTACTTAGGTTTCACTGGCCAAAGAAGACTCATGCCCAAGCCTGAAAACAGGACAAGCAGATATTCTTCTTTTACATGGAGGTTTATTATTCACATAGAAACTCCTGTATCATCCTGTTATAGGAGACAATAATAGGATCTTACACAGTAGTCAATCTCCTCATTCATCCCAAATCTCACTGTGGTACAGTGCCCCAGAGTATAAAAATATCCCGAGAACCAAATAAATGGGTATTTCAAAGTTTGACATTTGCATTAGGAAGCATCCTTAATTAATTAATGAAACCACTTTAATTCTATAGTATTTTTGGTTTTCCCTCTTGTTATATTCATGTTCTTATTCATATTTATTGGCACATGTTGGGATGTTCTGAATTCAAAACAAAAATTATAGCTTTGGTACTGAGCTTAATTTTTAAAAATTTAAAACTTTTTTCCAAATACAGGAAAATTTTTATGATAAAATTTTTAGATAGGACAACATTTCAAATCCATTGTGAGACACGCAAAAATATAGTTCAAATTTATGTTCATAAATTATATTGTGGCTTAGTTAGCCTTTTATGGTTGAATCCTCATCTTATTTCATCTGATAAAATGTTTAAGATTTCTAACTCATGTTAACACAAAACTAAATAGATTTAAATCCATGATGAAATTTTCAAATGTCAGTTTAATAATGTGAAAAGCGTATGTAATCTTTTAAAGTTATTTTAAGGAGTGGCATGATCAGTTAAGCTATTGCCTCTGATTTCCATGTCCTCACTTTTATCCCTTCTGTGATGCAGGAAGTGAGGTACCACAAACTTCATTTTTTCTTGGTTAACTGACTTCTCATTGAGTAGTGCCAAAATGAAATGCAAGAGGGAGGTCGCGAGACACGAAGGTAGAGAGAGTACTTGCTTCTCTCTGTTTTGTACCACCTTAGTAATAGCTCTTTCTTCCCTTAGCAACAGTTGGTTTTAGTTTCCAGATTCTAAATATATTGATATAGCTGCCCTTACCATGGATTCTAGATTTAATGAGTTAGCTTGAGCACCTGGGACTGCCTTCAACAGTACTTGTTTAATTGATTTAAACTTGGATTTACAATGATTGAAATGGTATAGGAAATTCAAAGGCAGAAAGAATTTCTTTGGAAGAAATGGTAGAGTACATTTATCATGTGTGACCTGGATACTATCCTCCATTACATCCCTAATAGGCCTAGAAGACACTTCATTCACTAAGACATTGATGAATACATTAGTGAAAGGAACCGCCGAGAACTTGAAGATCTCTGTGGTGGCAGTCCCCTGCAGGCTGGAAATGACTATGTAAAATGCTGCCATTAAAAAGGCTTCACCTATTTTAGTAGATATGATATGATCTTGGAGTAGTGAGGGTCTAGTGGTAGTACTACTTAACTCTTATAGACAAGGTGTCATAATTACCATAATGTGTAGCAGGGACACAATAGTGATCAGAATGTTTTGATCTATTGGAACTCTCACTAGTGGTTAATGATTAATTGCATATAATGTCCCTGAGGGTAAACAAAATGTCAGCCTACTAAAGTATTCCTCAATCTTCATAACAGAAAAATTGCAGGTCCAATGCCAGAAACTTAACTTGAATTATCAAAGGGGAGTCACAGTCCAACACCATGTTTCCTTTCCTGTCATATGACAGATTGGAGTTTTCTATTGAAAAGGAAATTGAGGCAACTGGTTGGCTCAGTTGGTTAAGCGTCAGATTCTTGATTTCAGCTCAGGTCAATGATTGCAGGGTCCTGATATTGAGCCCCACGTCTCGCTCTGTGCTTAGCATGGAGTCTGCTTAGGATTCTTTCTCTCCCTCTCCCTCTACCCCTCCCCTCACTCCCCTTCCCTCTCTCTCTAAAATAAATAAATAAATAAAATCTTGAAAAGAAAAGAAAAGGAAATTGAATTCCCTGCATGTTTCAGGTTCTATTACATGAATGCAGCATTTTCTTTGAACTACTGATGAATATATGATGCTATTCTTTCCTGATCAAATACGAGTCTAGAAAACAAGGAACCAAAGGGGAATTGGCAACTTTCACTATTATTCTTTATGACTCACTCAAAAATAAAAAAAAAAAAATTATGTTTCAAGCTTCACAAATTTGGAATTTGGTAAGCTGGAGGTATTAGCTCCCAAGGGAGTAATCTGTGGTTCCATGAAATTGAATACTCAGACTAATACCTGGTTACATTGAGATCTCTTGCCTTTATTTTCACAAGCAAATGTGAGTAATATTATATTGTTTGTGTTGATTACAAAGGAAATTGGATTTCTACTCTACAATGGTGATAGGGAGACCTTTTTTTAATTTTTTTTAATTTTTTATTTTTTTGGATACAGGTAATTCTCTGGACTATACCTTCGCTTCTTTATGTCCAGTAGTAATTGTTAAAGGAAAACCACAACGACCAAAAAAAAAAAAAAAAAAAAGAACTGCTGAGGACTTCAGTTCTTTAGCAGCATAATTGCATAATTTTGGGTCATCCAAACAAGTAAAAATCCCTAACCACAGAGGCTGTGGCTAAGGATAAAGGGAACATGGAATAAAATGGGAAGTGAAACAATAAAGTAATAGATATACAAGGGTAGTTACAGAATTGTGACACTTATGCATATTGTTTCCCCTACTTGTTAAATGTATGTGTGTGTGAATTTCTTTTATTTTTCTCCTTCTATTCCTGTACTGTTTTCAAAGGTTTTTTTTTGTTGTTGTTTGTTTGTTTGTTTTTTAAGATTTTATGTATTTATTTTGACAGTGAGACAGAGAGGGAGGGAACACAAGCAGGGGGAGTGGGAGAGGGAGAAGCAGACTTCCTGCGGAGCAGAGAGCCCGATCTGGGGCTCGATCCCAGGACCCTGGGATCATGACCCGAGCCGAAGGCAGTCCCTTAATGACTGAGCCACACAGGTGCCCCTGTTTGTTTTTTACAATTAATCACTAGGTTAAGGAATTGACATACAATTTGAGGAGTAATTAACATCAAACAAATGTGAATAACATGATGATTGAAATGTGGGAATTCTCTTCCTTTGGGGAAGAAAGTGAAAATATTTTATTTGTAAGAAATGTTTGCATTGTATGGAAGTTCACATATGTGTAGAACATATGTGTGGATGGTGACGTGGCATAGGAGTAGAGTGTGAGACTGGGGTTAAATCTACATTTCTTCTTTGTTTGCTGACTTCCTGTTAGCTTCTTCCAGTAAATGATGCAAAAGCAATACTGGAAGGCAGGAATAAGAAAAAGAGACATGGTTCTTCCTCTTGGCTTCCTGTTTCTGCCAGTGTCACCTCAGCCACTGTTTTTCACATCAGGAGAGGCAAAAGATTTCAGTTTCCAGCTTCTTCCAATACTCCCAGATTCAGACTCATCATCCTCCTTAGAGACATCAACAACTATGAGCTGTCCTTTGGAGAGGTCCATGTGACAAAGCCTTGAACTTTCAGACAACCCTGAGCAAGGAACTGATATCTACAAACAGCCATGTGTATGAGTCATCTTGTAAGGGTCTCCTCCAGCCCCAGGCAAGCCTTCAGATACATTGAGCTCCGGCCAAGACTGATGCTCAGAAACTGTGAGATATAGTAAATACTTGGACTTTTTTATAATGCTAAATATGGGGATAATTTGTTACACATCAAAAAATATGTAGCATGCTTTCTATCTTATAAAATTGAATTCTTAATTGTCAGAGTATGTCCAGTATTTACAATGATGTGTAGTGTTTGTTGCAACAATGTCCAGAGCTTCAGAATGTAAAGCAATTATGTCTAAGTTATTTCTGTCTTTGTTGCTCTCCACAATTAAAAAGTTTCAAGAGTGGTGGATCCAAAGAAATAGGACTTTCTGAAATACTTAATTACTTTGATCATGTTATTAAAAACATTAAGCACATGTTATGTCTCCCTTTCTGAAATTTCTAATAGTAACAGTTTGTATCTTTTTATTTAAGCAATGAAATGAAGCTGATTTTGTTCAAAAGGAATATATTTAGGAAGAAAAAACTTCTCCAGAAACATACGGTGCTCTAGGCTTGATATCTTCCCACTCTTAGATTCATACTTTTTTGTTTTTCTAGTCTGTAACTTCTAACAAGTGTTAATCTCAATGTTAATATTGTTTTGCTTACTTAAACTCTAAATGTTCCCCTTTTCTCAGCTCCACAATTTTTAAATTTCCCTTCTATTCCTTAAGTCCATATACAATAGCTGCCTGAACTTTACTTGCTTCTTAAAAAAAAAAAAAAGTTTTCTTCGTTGTGAGGAACCACACTAAATTTTTTTCTTTTGGCTTAAATTTCTTGGTTTATAAGTCAGAAGTTTCAGATTTACATCTTTGTTTTTCTAGTCTTTTCTGAAACTGTTACCAGCCTTGGTCACTTAGCTATAACTCGTTACTAAAATTACAACAAAAAGAAAAAAGGTGCTTTCATAACAGGACTAATCGGAACAATTTTAATGGACCAGAATTTTAAACAGAAATGTAATTTTACCTTGTTTGATCTTATTCCAAGTACTAAGACATGCTCTGTACCTTCTTCCTCTGTAGTGCCTGTACATGGAAGTGTTATAATTAATTTCTTGTGCATAACTATGTATGAGCTAAGGCTCATTTATGTGAATATGTGTTCCCCATTTTACTATCTTTCCAATTTATGCTCAGTGCTATAATTACTTAGTAACTTTACACCTTTATTCAACTGGTATTTACTGAGTTAAACCACCACATCACATATGGCATGGACAATACTATTTTGGATAGTGAAAAAGGATATATTGAAGGAGCTTGCATTTCAATAAAAGGAATAAGGTAGCCATCCAAATAACTACGGGCATTGCCAATGTTGGGGAGTAAAAATTTTCATCTGTCCTTCAAATTTCTTCCAGCTGATCTAAAAAATTAAATTGACCTAAGACAGATTAACAGGAGAAAATCAAACTCAATTTTGTACATCCAGGAACTCCACATACATGAGACGTTAAGAGACACAAAGGTACAGTTAAGTATATATATGCCAGCCTGAGCTAAGGAATGAGATTGGGACATGGGGCTTCAAAAATGAGGAGGGCAATTTATGGGGCAATAAGTTGAGCAGATGTTTGGTAATTAGATGTTTGTCCTGTCATACAGATGGGTCACTCAGATAAAATTTATCTTGGGTAATAACTCTTATTCTAGGAAAGACAACCAATTTAGATTGCTCTAGGTAGTTGAGAGAGGGGCAAATTTTCTCTGGAGCCTGCAGAGTCTTGACTGCTGTCAGCTCAAAATAGTCCACTTGCCAAAGTGGTACATTTTGGGGAGATCTGTTCTGAACCACATCACTAGGATTTTAGTATTCAATTTAATATATTTTGATGGATTATGTCCATAGGGCATTAGATGTCATCAATGAAATTATATATTGATAAAAATATATAAAAGCATCAACAATTTGGTAAGAAATTTAATTTCTCTGAGACTTACCCAATGTTTTAACTTTCAACATTATGTGAGGGAATTAATTAGTTTAACTGAGAAAACAATTTTTTCTATTACTTTCTCTCTAATTCTTTCTTTTCTTTCTTTCCCCTTCTCTGTCTCTTTCTCTTACTCTCTTTTCTCTTCTCCCTTTTTTGGTCTTTCTTCTTTTTTTCTCTATCCTCTCTCCTACTGACTGAGGCTTTTCTCTAAGTTCAAACATTCTGAAATACTAAAGTGGATGATTCTATGGTTCTTCTGCTAATCCTGTAGTTCATATTTATGCAATAACTTAAAAAGAGAAGAAATCTGAGATTGGGAAAGTAAGGATTTTTGGCAGAATAAAAGGAAATACCTTTAAGTATATCTTGGATATGATTTGTGAAAGAAAGGGAGAGATCTGGGATTCAATTGGAGGCTGTATGATCAAAGAGGAATCCTTGACTTTGCATCAACCCATTTGGAGAATAATATCTGTTTATATAAATCAAATTAAGATGGAAACATTTCAAAGTATGAAATTATTTTATGGACCTTTAAATTTTATTTTCTGATTCTTTCCTTTCACTGACTTTAAAACAAAATTTTGATGCATAGTTTGGTGGCTATAGCTAATAATACTGTATTGCATACTTGAAATTTGTTGAGAGTAAATCTTAAGTATTACCCACTCTTCTCAAACAAACAAACAAAACCAAACATAACTATGTGAGGTGATGAATTTTTTAACTTGCTTTTTAAGTTAAACAAATATGTTTTTATCAGGGATGCTTTATTTTATTTTATTTTATTTTTTTTTAAGAATTTATTTATTTATTTGACAGAGAGAGACACAGCCTGAGAGGGAACACAAGCAGGGGGAGTGGGAGAGGGAGAAGCAGGCTTCCCGCAGAGCAAGGAGCCCGATGTGGGACTCGATCCCAGGACCCTGGGATCATGACCTGAGCCGAAGGCAGACGCTTAACGACTGAGCCACCCAGGCGCCCAGGGATGCTTTATTTTAATTCCCCAATTTAAATAAATAAAATTAAGTCAAAAGCAATAATAAAGGTAAATCAGAAATCCTAAATACTTGGAAAAAATGAAATATTTCACTAAGACACTTCATGTTAAGAAAAGGAAGTCGAATTTTTCAGCACATGTCCAGAGGATAACTGAGAAGACGGAAACTGAGTTTATAACGATGTGACATCTAGGGCTGGGTTCCAGGATAAGCATCCCTCAGAGGACTTAGTCAGATTGCCAGAGGTAAAGCACTCTTTGACATAGGCCAAAGGCTTGTATATTACATGCCCCAGAGGAGAGAAAAAAGGCTGCAATCACTCCAAGTCAAATTCCAACTGCTTCCCTAGTTGGCTTGGGCATATTGAGAATAAATATCAAATAAATTGTTTCTCTCCTTCACAGCAAGTGGTAAGACTGATATTTCCTGCTCAGATGCAAGGTTATAAAAAGATGTATGAAACTCTTCAGGTGGAGTGATTTATGGAATATCAAACACTTCCATGTGGCCAAATAACTTATCTTGAAATGTGTGTGTGGGTGAGGAGCAGTATGGTTGTCCAAATTCCCACCTTTAACATTGGAAGCCTTTGGATTAAAGCAGTACATATGTCTATTTCAAACAGAAAACTGGCAAAGTTTAAGAAATTTGATAACATTTATACTGCATAGCGTATATCATGTATTGCTAAAGCATCTTTTCATAGCTTTTGAGGGGAGAAACTTAGAAATAAGCACCAAAATTTAAAATGAAAATATAATTGTATACAATAAGTTGGCTTCGAGGTTTTCATAGTATATGCTGCACTATACACATTGTAAAATGGAGTAAGTACCAATATTTTTTATTTACAAGTCCAAGAAAACTGTAAACAGCCTAAACATTCACTCGTAGAAAAATAGGTTAAATGAATTAATGTAAAGGTATATAATAAAGCAATTAAAAATATGTCTGTATATGCTTATTAAAGAAAGATTGCCAAGACAGAATTTTGAGATGAAAGGTACAAAGAACAGAAAACAGTGAGATTTTTTTTCTATATAAACATACTTGAAGACATGCATTTATATATACATGAATTATAGCTAATCATCTAACTTGAAATATTTCACATGTACATAGAAATTCCTGAATAGATACACAAGAAGCTGTTCTTAGTGGTTACCTATGAGTGGTTAGGATAATTAATTTCACATTTCATTTTGTACCATTTCTCTATTATATGATTTGTAGAAATCATGTGGTTGTAGTAGTAAAAACTATTCCTCCCCACTCTTTTTTTAAAAATTTTTTTTCTTTCTCAAGTTTTTATTTAAATTCCAGTCAGTTAATATACAGTATAATATTAGTTTCAGGTGTAGAACTTAGTGATTCATCACTTACATACAACACCCAATGCTCATCACAACGAGCACACTCCTTAATAACCATTTAACCCATCCCCCAACCCATTGCCCCTCCAGGAACCCTCAGTTTGTTCTCTATAGGTAAGAGTCTGTTTCTTGGTTTGCCTCTCTCTTTTTTCCTCCTATGATCATTTTGTTTCTTAATTGCACATAGGAGTAAAATCATATGGTATTTGTCTTTCTCTGCCTGACTTATTTCACTTAGCATTATACATTCTAGCTCCATCACATCATAGCAAATGGCAAAACATTCTTTTTAAGGCTATATTCCATTGTATATATATTCTTTGAGCTTTTAGAACTAATCCTATTATGCCTGCTATCCTTGTTTACATAAAAAAAAAAAAAAAAAAAAAAAGAAGCCCCAAATTCTCAGGTCACCTATTTCTTAAGAGTTTAATCTCCAAACACTTTTTACATCTCCTAATCTGCCCCATTGCCCCATCTCTCATTCCTTTCCAAATACTAAAATATTCTGAACCCCTGCAATTCACAGTCCACCATCAGTAAAACCTTCTTTATCTTCCCCAATTGTTCCTTCACTTTGTTACCCAAACTGAAACTTGTTTCTCCTGTGAAGACTCTGCTTCTGCTGTTAACCTGTCACATGGTGGCTAGATGACTGATCCATTTCCTCCTTGTTCCTCATTGTCATTTCTATCCTTACCACCTTCCTAACACTCAGATCTAACTCTCTTGATATCAGGTACTGTCTACACAGTCTTCCCTTGGTGCCATCTTCTACTGATGAGTCACTCTTGTTGTTGTTGTTTTTTTTTAAATTTTATTTTGTTATGTTAATCGCTCTTGTTTAACATTTTAGTGCCTGTCTTATTAGCTTCTCTGTAGCACTACTCCTGTCATGACCACTGGTGATTTTAATATCCATGAGGATAATTGCTGTAATACCTTAATGTATACTGTTTCACTTCCTGTCCTTCATGACCGATCCACCACCATATCTCAGCCACTCCCATACTTTGCCATGGGAAATGACTGAGACTCCTACATCATTCTCCTTCACTCTTTACTGTCACCTCTTAACTTTTCAGCACACTCTCAGTACTCTGATGATTCTTGGATTCCATTGATCTATATAAATTACTGAGCTTGTCTCACTTGACTGCTTCTACTCACCTCTGATGGTCATTTCTCTAATTACTCATATTAGATTCCTTGATGTTTTATTATAATACTTCCTTGCTCCTTTCTCACTTCATTATACTCACTAGAATTCATTGTACTCACCTCCTTCAGTGGAACACTAGTGCTGCTTAGCATTCTTAAGCTATTCTCTAGTTTATTCACCTGTTCACTGAAATAGACTTCTCTTTCATTAAACTTCCAAAATATCTTTCTGTATCCTTATTCTTATCTAATTATCTTGTTTTTTCTTAATTTTCAAGTAAATAGAAGCAATCAGAAATTTATTAGCATTCTGACACCGTGTAGTTCTCAACTAAGCATTATCTGTACCCATACAAAATGCCTTCCATTCTGTAAAGATGAAAAATATGATTCAATTGCTCCACGCAAGCATTATATTTAGGTTTGCCTGGGGTAGATCCAGTTGTTTCTGAGTGGGTGGTGGTTTGAGTAATAAATACATCTGTGATAATGCGATTTATAATAAGAAATATATATTTGGTCTTTTCCCCCATTTCTGGCACAGAGCTCTTAAATCCCTTGGAATTTCCTAAACCCTGAGCCTATGAAAGTGCCTTTTGTTATATTAATGAGGTGACTTTTGGACCTCAGCTGAGGATGGGGGCTGTTGGCAGTGGAGCAGACCATGTGATGAGGGGGTTGGAACTTTCAGTTCCACCTCCACTCACCCACCACCAGGGAAGAAAAAGGCGTTGGAGATTGAGTTCAATCAATTGCCAATTGCCAATGATTTAATCAATTGTGCCTATGTAATGAAGCCTCCATAAAAACCCAAAAGGATGGGGTTTGGAGAGCTTCCAGATTGGTGAACAGGTGGAAATTTAGGGAGGGTGACAGTCTTGGAGAAGTCATGGGAGCTCTGTACCCTTTCCCCATATCTCGTCCCAGGCATCTCTTCCATATGGCTTTTCCTGAGTCATATACTTTTATAATAAAATGGTAATCTAGGGGCACCTGGGTGGCTCAGTTGGTTAAGTGTCTGCCTTTGGCTCAGGTCATAATTCCAGGGTCCTGGGATTGAGCCCTGTGTCTGGCTCCCTGCTCAGTGGGGAACCTGCTTCTCCCTCTCCTCCCTGCTCCTACTCTCTCTCGCTATCTCTGTCTCTCTCTCTCTCCAATAAATAAATAAAATCTTTGAAAAAATAAAGTGGTGGGGCGCCTGGGTGGCTCAGTCGGTTAAGCGGTTGCCTTCGGCTCAGGTCATGATCCCAGGGTCCTGGGATCGAGCCCCGCGTCGGGCTCCCTGCTCAGTGGAGTCTGCTTCTCCCTCTCCCTCTGCCTGCCTCTCTGCCTACTTGTGCTCTCTCTCTATCTCTCTGTCAAATAAATAAATAAAATCTTTAAAAAAAATTTAAAAAAAATAAAAAATAAATAAAAAAATAAAGTGGTAATCTAGTAGGTAAAATGTTTCTCTGAGTTCTATGAGCTGCTCTAGAAAATCAATCAAACCCAAGGAGGGGGGATTTTGGGAACCTTTGATCTATAGCCAGTAGGCCAGAAGCACTGGTGAGGACCTGGACTTGTGATCAACATCTGAAGATGGGGAGGTAGGCATTCTTGTAGGACTGAAACCCTAAGCTGTGCGATCTGATGCTTCAGCTCTCATTCTTCTTCTTTCTTTCTTTTTTTTTTAAAGATTTTATTTATTGATTTTCTTTGAGAGAGAGAAGGGTGGGGTAGGGACAGAGGGAGAGAGAAAATCCCAAGCAGACTCAGAGTTGAGTGCAGAGTGTATGTGGGGCTTGATCTCACAACCCTGAGATAATGACCTGAGCTGAAATCAAGAGTGGGAGGCTTAACAGACTGAGACACCCAGGTGCCCCTCTCATTCCTCTTAAACTTACTCTAGCTGTGCTTTGTTTTGACCACTTTGCCCAAGTATTGATTTTTACGTTGTTGCATTCAAAGATCACTTCTTAGGCCATGTCTTACTGGATCTATTAGCATCATTTGAAAGGCTGAACACTTTTCTCTTCTTGAAACCTACTTTTCACTCATCACTGAGGACACAACTATTCTGTTTTGGTTTTTTGGTTTTTTGGTTTTTGTTTTTTTTTTAATCTCATTGGCTTCTATTTCAATTTCCTTTGCTGGTTTCTATTTCTCTCTCTCTGATAATTAAATCTTGGTGTGCACTGATATTAGACTTTTTGAATGCCTGTTTAGATTGTGTGATAAATTGATTGCAAAAATCCTCTCATTTATTCCCTGACCTAACACTATGCATCTGCAATGTGATGCTGTGGCTGTTGCCATCAAAAGATGAGGTCTATTTCTCAGTCCCTTTAGTCTGGGCTCTCTTTAATAGAGAAAGACAGAAGGAATATTATGCCTGTTCTGAGTTTAAGTTTCAAGGGACTTTGCACAGTTCAACTTTCTCTTTGGGAACATGATGACCTTCATATGAACAAGTCTGGTTTAGCTTCCTGAATGAAGAAAACACCATGGTTCAATTATATCTGCTGTCCCAGATGAATGTCAGTAATTGTCAGATACAGAAAAGAAACCAACTTGAAATAACCAGTTTCTGGTCAACCTAAGATTAACCACAGGCTTATGAAACAAGCACATCCAAGATCAAATGAGCCTGTCTTCAGCAACTGCCTAAATGACCTAGAGACATGAAAACACTAATGAATATGTATTTTTAAAGCCAACTCATTAGTAGCAGTTGTTCTAACTACTCATATGTGAAGGAAGGAAGAAATGCATGGTCAAATCCTTCAAACTGTTAGACTCCTAGACACTAGAGAAAAATTAATCTGCCCACATAATTGGTATGGAACAGCCATCAGATAACTAGAGAGCTCTTCGTTCTGTCAGATTCTAAGGCTTATTCTTTTAACCAAGAATGTGGAGGAAGGGATGAAGAAGGGTTTGGTGCCACTGGAGATTAAAGTTTAAATAAGATTTAAAAACCTTGTGAACTAAAGCTGAGAGATCCCATCTTTCTCAGTTCATTGTTTGCCTTGTAGAGAGCCTAGGGACTTTGTAAGAACAGGATAAAATAAATGTATGTTATGTCAATAAGTAGAAAGTGATGAGGAAAAATAGAAGTTATTTGAATTTTAGTTTTAAGTGAAAAAAGGTGACTGTATAAGAAATGGGAAACTGTAAAAGGTTATTGCAATAAGGAGTAAATTTGGGACCTCCCCCCCTTCCAAATTTCTTTTATTTTTTAATTTTAAACTTCTATACTAGAATTATTTTAATTCTTCTGTTGATATCTATAGAAAAATAAATGTTTTCTTAATTATTAGATGAATTTCTAACCAAGTGAGTTTGCTTTAATTTCTTTTAAAATATCTTTTTCTAGTTTTATGTAAAATATAAAATGTAAAATTGGTATATCTAAATAACCCCATTACACAATATATTTGCGTAGTATTTACATAAATAAATAGTGTTGATGTATTATTAGTTTACATCTAGGAAAAAATGTTGCCCTATAGCAAGAAAACTTGAAATTTTTTTTTAAAGATTTTATTTATTCATTTGAGACACAGAGATACAGAGAGAGAGAGAGAGAGCATGAGCCGGGAGAGAGGCAGAGAGAGAGGGAGAAGCAGGCTCCTCGCTGAGCCAGGAGCCCGATGTGGGGCTCAATCCCAGGACCCTGGGATCATGACCTGAGTCAAAGGCAGATGCTTAACCATCTGAGTCACCCAGGCACCCCAAGAAAACTTGAAATTTTTAAGAAGGATAGAAGATGGAGAAAAAATCTAGAGGTTGGAACATTTTGGGGCCCAGAATTTATGCTGCAATGGGGTCAGACATTACAAAATGGGATATCTGGATATCTGATTCAGTCACACACACACACACACACACACACACACACACACACACACAAGATCAAGTTCATATATAGCAATGATTTAAATTTTACATTAACAGCAGTGATTTTTTTTTTTTTTTCTGTTAAAATTGAATGTGGACTCTTAGTAGCAGCAATCACATCCAGCAACCAGATCTGGATTTTTTATCATTCCCCAATAAAAAAACCAAGAGCTCCAGGATGATTCTAGGACTGGGATAAGAAATACTTGAGATGAGCCTATAGCTTCTTGTGTGTCAGGAAGTAAGGAATCACACATATACACACAAACACACATTGATGTGGGTATGTCAAAGAGATTTAGGATCCAATGAAACAGCTCTCAACTGCCAAAGCTGGAAATATTTGAGCAAAATAAAAAATTAACATAATAATAATAATAAAATAGTATTGGCTTATAACCCAAAGTATAAGTAAATATTTATGAGTTCATTCAGATACAAATAATTGATTAGATAAATAAATAAATAATAAATAAGTACAAATATCCCACACAGAATTCCAAATAATTAATGTAGATACTCCCTTCTCAAGGAGATAGAACCTCTGTTAAGTGTGGGTTGCTCATAGTGACTTTTTCCAAAGAGTAAAGTAACTTTATAGTGGGAAAATATGACAAACAACCTCAGCCAGGTGTTGAAGGTTAATATCAACATTGACAAGCCATATTGGTAGAAGCTATTCTTGATACGATGTTATGAACATGGAATTTATCTCTATGAACTTTCTCCAGCTAATCATGAGAAAAACATCAGACAATCCTAAATTGTGGTATATTTTAGACATTATCTGATCAATCTCTCAAACTATCAAGTGCATCAAAAAAAAGAAAAATCTGAGACACTGTCACAGCCAAGAGGAAACTAAGGATATCTGAATAATAGATCCAATGTAGAATGCTATATAGGATCCTGGAACAGAGAGAGGACATTAGGTAAAAATTAAGGAAATATGAATAAAGTATGGGTTTTAGTTCATCAGAATGTGTCAAAATTGGTCATTGTGACAAATGTGCCATACTAAAATAACATGTTAAAACTAGGGAAAACTGGATCTACTGCATATGAGAATCCCTTGTACTGTCTTCACGACTTTTCAGTAAATTTAAGACTGTTCAAAAATTAAAAAAAAAAACTTAAAAATTAAATGTGGGGCTCAATTTTATATGATAGAGTTAAAAATAAGTTTGCTTTGTGTAGAGTGAAAACACTGGGCTTACTACCCAGCTTGCATGGGTTTCTACATATTCTGCAAATCCCTCTCAGTGGCCTGAAGATTCTTCCATTGAAGCTTCACAAAACACTATTAAGAATCCACTGACCCAAAGAATAGGGTTACTGTTGAGATTCATGAAATGAGTCTAATAAATTATAGTAGGAGAAAAATGATGAGTTTTAGCACTTGTTTTTATTTCCTCTATGCACTACTAGCACTACTAGCACTGTCCTGGCACAGAGAAGTGGCCTCGTAATTGGGAGCCAGCATTGTTAATTGGTGTAATGAACAGTACATCATGTGCTTGTGCACAGAAAAAGGAGAGAGTGATAAGTGGAAAGATAGAAGTAGGATATTATTTCATAGAATTCTATCACTTCATAGGTGGTTAATATTTTCCTTATTTGTTCTAAGAAAATGGGTAGATAAGATGTATGATTCTCTCATTCCCCGAAATAATAAAACCATATATATTGCTTCTATCATTTAGGGGAACATAAGTCAAATATAGCAGTGGAAGCATCTATATTGGAGCACTCTATCTTTTAAGATGTTACAAATAGTTCTTGTATCTCTATTTTAGGTGCAAGGATTATTCTTCACTTTGTAACATATACCGTACCATTAAAGATGCATATTTCTCTTTTAGGGAGGATGACAAGATGGTGTTTTGGTTGTTAGAAAAAAAAAAAAAAAAACTTGAATTGGATATTTTCTAAATCCAGTGTGGGCTGGCTTTATAACAGTACATCAGTGAATGATATCTATGAACAGAATTTGGTTTGCTGAGGAAACAGAAGTGTGGTATAACATTAGCAGGGGCATTGGGGATCATTATTGGTTTTGATAATTTTGTGAGTTGATAGAGAGCTGTGGAAAGCTCTGGTCTGCACTTTGATATGATATTTTGCCATTCCATCTAGGAATAGACTCAACCTTTTCTGACTGCTTTAGCACTGATATGTTCATTTAAATTTAAGATGTTCTCAAATCGAACAAGCATCTAAACACCAGTAAAACTCAACCATAAAAAATGAATTCCCTGACTGACATAAATGTAGCAACTCTGACATCTGAAGGGAACATATGTCCTTAGATCACTGATGACTTTTACTTCAAAATGCTGATTTTTCAGTACCATGATAAATCTACCTGTAATGACATTATAACCTACGTGGTGTTTCCATAGCTTTATCCTCTATGTTAGGTTAGTTCCCTTCCTTTTTCTTTAGTAAAATGGATCATCAAAAGACCAACTCAAGGAGAAATAAAAAGAAAAGCACTTGAATCTAATATTTTCATGGATTTAAAAACAGGCTTAGACTTTGATCATTTTTCATTTGATCAAAGAGCATTTGGTACCCTTTGAAGGGAACTATATTATTATAGTATCCATCAGATTTGATTCACAACTTCATTATGACAAGAATGAAAGAAAAAAAAGTCTCCTTTTATTGTGCATTGAATGTGTTTATAGGAAGCAAGCACAGATGTATACACATACATAAATTTAATTTAAAATATCTAATCACTGTTCTTGGGTAAACAGATGTCATCCATATAGAAAAAAATAATTGAAATAAATAGTTTAATTAAAATTAAATAAATTCAGTAGTATTCAATCTTCCATGAGTATTTTTAACCAGTTCATGTCTCTTACCATACAAGGGATAAACAATAATATCTTCTGACAATGATTTATCACAGTATTTGTCTTAAAGAATCAATTGAGTAATAAATGTGTTAAATCTAACAGTGAGTTTTTTTTTTTTAACTTAAAACTCAGGCACTGATTCTTTTTTCTTTTTTTAGAGATTTTATTTATTTATTTGACAGAGAGAGAGAGCACAAGCAGGGGGAATGGCAAAGGGAGAGGGAGAAGCAGGTTCCCCATTGAGCAGGGAGCCCGACGTGGGGCTTGTTCCTAGGGTCCTGGGATCATGAGCTGATAGACACTGATTCTTAAGACAGATTGTTAAATATGAATCTGCTTGAGTTCTAAGGCAATCCCTATAAAGTTAGGTACATTAGAGAGAGACAATAAATAGTTTAATATCCAAAGGTATCTAAAAATAGAAAATAATTTAGTTATATTTCAAATGTTTTGTCACCTGTGTAAATACTTTAACATTTTAACTGACAACTCCAAGGAGATTTGTATTATTTAATTTAGTGTGTAATTATTTCTCATACTGTGATAAATGTCATGAAGTGTGTATATACACATACACACACAGAGAGAGGTACAAGTTGAGGTCTTAAACCTTACAGTATAAGGCAGAATGCATTTTATTTCTCTATTGTGTCTAGGACATATGTACAATATAGAATATTTAAGTTGAAAAGTAAAATAGAAAATCTGAGAGCTTTGTTTATATAAATTCATAAACTCATCTCATTAGAAACACTTGGATATTTGTGGTCTTACTGAAATATTCTAAGCTATTTATTAAGAACAGTTTAGATATTAGAGAGAACCTATTAACCATTGGATTACCAGTGATTTTGTCTCAGTAAATAATATT
Source organism: Phoca vitulina (assembly GCF_004348235.1). NCBI lineage: Eukaryota > Metazoa > Chordata > Mammalia > Carnivora > Phocidae > Phoca > Phoca vitulina. The sequence continues at coordinate 35,305,245 of NW_022589717.1, forward strand.
GCTGGAATTATTTTGCCTCAGTGTATAATTTTGCTTTATCATTTTATTTCTTAGAAGGAAAAACTTATTTTTAGGGATCTAAGTAATTTTTTTTCCAGGTGCTGGTAAAAACCTATAGTTGTCTTTTTCCTTCCTTTGTCTCAAAGTCTATTTAGACATTGAAAATTCAGAATGAATTTGATAATACCTGGAAAGTAAAATATTATCTTTTTGCTCTGCTCATTTAATTTGAGTCAATAAACAAAATGTAGTATATTCAAAGAATGTTGTATTATTTGTCAATGAAAAAGAGTAAAGTACTGATACATATTACAACATGGATTAATTTCAGAAATATTATACTAACTAAAAATTCACAAAGGAGCATGTATTTTATGATTTCATTTAAGTGAATTGTGCAGAATAGGCTAACTATAGATTTACGTAAGGCTGGTGGTGGGAGGGCAGGAGGATAAGGGAGATAATTAGGAATGAATGCCAATATCTTAGAGAATTCTTTCTGAGTTGGTAATGTTCTAAAATTACACTATGTGGTTACACAATATTTTGTAGTTGCCCCATGGATGTTGGGATCAATCTCCTACCAAAAATTAGCTTGTATATGGAGACTGATCATGTCATACACACCAGAAGGATATAGAAAGGTTTATTACATTATGGACTCTCTAGGGAGAGCAGAGCTGATGCAAGCCTGTCCAGGTGACAAAAGTGGAGAGAGACAAGTGATTTTGGTTTTTACTGTGGCTAGGCAGTGGGGCCAGAATTGGGGGTTCTTGCTCATGGGGCAAGTTTTCCATGGCTTGAACTTTGAACTAGTGTCAAGGGAGGGAGGATAACCTTGCCCATATGTAGGACAAGAGCGGGAGAGAGAGGGAAGAAAGGGGTAGTGTTTGAAAGCTTTCAGGTCAAACATCCAAAATTGAGTCTTTTTCTTTACTACACACAATTCTGTAAATATAAAAATAATAGAATTGTACATTTTAATTGGGTGAATTTTATGGTATGTATATTTCAACAAAGCTATTTAAACAAAAAACTCACAAATACAACATTTTGGTAAAGGTATGGAACAAGTAGAAATCTCATATATTGCTGATGGGAATATAAAAATAATAAAACCATTTTGTAAATTGTTTTGGGAAGCTTCTTTTAACTTTAAACATAAACTTACCATTTGCGCAAGCAATTTGCCTCTTAGGTATTTTATTCCAAGAGGTATAAAAAGATATTTCTATTAAAAACTTAAACAAGGTTATTCATAGGATCTTTACTTGTAATAAACCAAAACTTTAAGCAATTCATCAAAAAGGGAATGGATACACAAATTGTGGTATATGCACAGAATAGAACAAAATACTGCAACATGCAACAACATGGATGAATCTCATAGTTATTATACTGTATGAAAGGAGCTAGACACAAGTTATATGATTCAATTTTTATTACATTCTTGAACTGGCAAAACTGAATCATAGTGAAAAAAATTTTTAAAAAATGGTTGCCTGTGTTGGGAGGGATTCAGCACAATGGCCAGTAATTTAGGGCCACAAGGGAAATTTCTTGATTGATAGAAATGTTCTATAGCTATCCAAGGCTTTAGGTTAAATAATTGTATTAATTTGTCTAGTTTCAACAGTTTAGATGTGTGAAGTTCAATGCCCATTAGTTTTACCTCAAAAAAAAAAAAAAACCACTATAAAAATAGTAATATATAGAGGAGCTTGGAATTGGGTAGGTGTTGATGAATCAGTAGTATTGGGTTATTGAAGCTAGGAGATGTGTACATGAGGTTTATTACACTATTTGGTTTGCTTTATCTATACTTAAAATTTCCCATAACCAAAAAAAAATTTTGAAGAGTTTCATGGGCAAGGATATTGCCGTAACAATGCTTGAGAGAGCCTGAAGTTCTCTACAAAGGGAAATGATTTGGTAGACCAGTTCTCCTTTACTGAGAATGTATAGCTCAGTTCAGTGAATTAGAGGCTTCACTGTGATAGAAAGCTACAAACAAGGTTTAAGCATCCGATGAGAACTCATTCAGATAATACCAAAATAAAAATATAAAATGATTAATGTGCTTGAAAAGAGGTACAGCATTCTTTCAAACACAGTGTACTGCCATGGGATGTCCTAGTTTGTGCCTCTACATACATTTGTACATTTTTTAAAAAGATTTTATTTATTTGAGAGAGAAAGAGAGAGAGAAAGCATGAGGCAGGGGGTGGGGCGGGGGGAGAGGGAGAGGGAGAATCAGACTCCGCATTGAGCAGGAAGACTGGTGTGGGGCTCAGATCCCAGGACCTCTGGATCATGACCTGAGCTGAAGATAGAAGTTTAATGTACTGAACCACCCAGGTGCCCCTCTTTGTACATTTTTTAAGGATCTATTTAATACATTGTGGTGTTTCTAATTGCATAAAGTTGTGAAATATATAACATTTCAGTTTTTATTTCATAACATTATATTTGAGTTGTAGATTTAAAATATCAAATATTTTACTCACGCATATACACACCAAGTCATGCCTTTAGGCATTGGCAAAGTCATGGTATCTGCTTTTGCTCAATTCTTTTTAAAATTATAGTTTAAGTGACTTATTCAGGATTATAACATAAACTTGTTGTATACTTAAGGCTTGTTCTGAATTTTTAATTCCCAGGTCAATTCTATACTAAAATGCATTTTCTGTTTTTTTTTTTTTTTCCCATGTTAGAAGGTAAACAACCACATTTGAGAAGTGGATTATGCCTCACAATAAGATATAAAATTATTGCTTCAGAAATTTACCTTTCATAACTTCAGATAAGTTTAATATTTAAGAATTCATGTATTTTCTTCAGAAATCACATAAATATGTATTTGACTACAGTATATATGTAAATATGTAAATATGTATTCTATAGTTTAAACCAGTTTTGTGCAACTGCAAGTGTATTATTTTTCTTTTAATCATCTTAGTTTATTTTTGAAGGATCAGTGGTCAATGAAGAATGTAAGTGAAAAAAACTCATTATTTAGACTTGTACATAACCTTCAGTTCATCCTCAGATAGTTCATCAAAAAAATCAATGAAAATTTCCATACCTTTTCATTCTAAGCAGATTGATAAGTTGAATCAAAATAATGCTAGGCCTTAAAGCCATAACACATGGGTGTCAGATGGTATTCTTGAATCACTGAATTGTGACAGAGTTTAATCAACAATATTTGGAAATAGAGTGTTCAGAATTCAGAATTATAAATAACAGAAAATATGATTATATGTTTTAAATATAAAGAGCAAGGATGAGAGTGCTAGTCAGGACATACTCCAACTGCAACACTGACGTGATTTTTTTTAAAACACAGCTCCTTATCTTTCCTTGCCCTCCATTCTCACTTTATTCTTATTCTTCACTCCTCACTCAGAGGCCATGCTTCACTAGCCTGACAATTGTCAATGCATACTGATAAATCAGGTTGAACCTTCACATGGCTTTTGAGAAACTACTATCAGTTTTCCTAACATAATGGCTGCTCCTTCTCAATTTTTTTTGCTGACTTTGCTTCATCACTTTGGCATCTTAGGACTCAGACCACAGATGCTCTCTTCTCCCTCTCTATTTAGACTTTTGCAGTTTCTATCCAGTTTTGGCTTTAAATATCATCTTTGTGCTGATGCTTACAAATTAGATCTACTTTTTCCCTTGAACTTCAGATATGTATATACCTGCCTATTTGACATCACTATTTTGATGTGCCAGAGGTATCTCTAACTTAAAAAATGTCCCCCAGGGGCGCCTAGGTGGCTCAGTCGTTAAGCGTCTGCCTTCGGCTCAGGTCATGATCCTAGGGTCTTGGGATCGAGCCCCGCATCGGGCTCCCTGCTTGGCAGGAAGCCTGCTTCTCCCTCTCCCACTCCCCCTGCTTGTGTTCCCTCTCTCGCTGTCTCTCTCTGTCAAATAAATAAATAAATAATTAAAAAAAAAAAAGTCCCCCAGACATTTTTATATTTCCTACCTCCAAGTATGCTCTTCTACATTTTTACCTACCTCAGATAAGTGATCCTGCATCCTTCTAGTTACTTAGGATAAGCAATTGGGAGCCATCCAAGATTTGTCTTTCTCTCATATCTCACATTCAATCTGTCTACTCTTTTTTTTTCAAATATGTAAATATCTTTTTTGTTTGTTTGTTTGCTTGTTTTTATTATGTTATGTTAATCACCATACATTACATCATTAGTTTTTGATGTAGTGTTCCATGATTCATTGTTTGCATATAACACCCAGTGCCCCATGCAGTACGTGCCCTGTTTAATACCCATCAGCAGGCTAACCCATCTCCTACTCTTGATGCCACTTTTAAGATATCCCCAGAGTCTGAAACTTTGTTGTTTACTACTCCTCCCTCTATCATCTTGACCCAAGCCCCCATTACTTCTTGCTTGGAATACAACAATAGCTTCCTAATTTACTTTCTTCCCCTGAAGTATTCCTTCTGTTTCCAGCAATCCATTCCTAGTACAGAAGCAAGAATGAACCTTCAAAATTTTAAGCAAGTAATATTCCATCTGTGCTCAAATCTCTCTAGTGACATCTCATTTCATTCAAGGTAAAAGTCAGTGTCCTTAAAATGCGCTTCAAGTCCTATAATGTATGGACCCTTATTACTTCTATGACCTCAGTTTCTATTTCCTTCACTATTGTTCACTGGATTGCAACCACACGGAATTCTTTGAAGTTCCATGAGCATGAAAAACATTTTTCCACCTCCTTTACTTTTGCACTTTACCAGAAATGCTATTTTCTATCCCTTTGTCTTTAAGTATTTCATGTCTCTGTTCAAATATCACCTTATAATTGAAATTTTTCTCTTGCACTCTATATAAAAAAATAACTCTTTCTCAATATTGTCAAGATGTCAGTTCTCCCTAACTTGATCTATAGAGTCAATGCAATCTCAATCAAACTCCCAGCAAGTTATTTTATGGATATTGACAAACTGATTCTAAGTTATACGGAGAGGTAATATAGCCAAAATAGCTAATGCAATATTGAAGAAGAACAAAGTTGGAAGACTGATGCTACCTGACTCCAATTCTTCCTAACAGCCACAGTAATCAAGACAGTGTGGTACTGGTGTAAGAATAGACAAATCAATGTGACAGAAATAGTCTCCCATAAATATAGTCAAATGATCTTTGACAGAGGAACAAAGGCAATACAATGGAGCAAAGGTAATTTCTTCAACAAATGGTACTGGAACAAATAGACATCTTCATGTCAAAAAAAAAAAATCTAAAGATAGACTTTACACACTTTAGAAAAAATAACTCAACATGGATAACTGGCTTAAATGTAAAATGTAAAACTATAAAACTCCTAGCAGATAACAGAAAAGAAAGCATAAATGATTTTGGATATGGTGAGGCCTTTTGGATACATCACCAAAAACATGGTTCAAGAAAAAACTAATTGATAATCTGGACTTCATTAAATGAAAATTTCTGCTCTTCAAAAGACAGTGTCAAAAGAATGAAAAGATAAGCCACAGACTGGGAAAACATATTTTTGAAAGACACATCTGATAAATGATCATTATCCAAGATATACAAAGCACACCTAAAACTCAACAATAAGAAAACAAACAACCCAATTAAAAAATTGGCCAAAGACCTCAACACATACTTCACCAAAGAAGATATACAAGGGGCAGGTAAGCATGTGAAAAGTAGAGCAGGTAACATATCATATGTTATCTGGGAAATGTAAATTAAAACAACAGTGAGATACCACTACCCATCTACTAGAATGGCCAAAATCTGAAACACTGATAACAGCAAAAGTGCTGATGATGTAGCGGATTGGAACTCTCATATATTTCTTGTGGGATTGCAAAATGGTACAGCCACCTTGCAAGACAGTTTAGTGGTTTCTTACAAAACTAGACATACTATTACTACAGTCCAACAAATGTGCTACCTCATATTTATTTACCCAAAGAAGTTGAAATTATGGCAACAGAAAAACCTGCACATGAATGTTTATAGTAGATTTTTATGTAACTGCCAAAACTTGGAAGCAACAAATTTTTTCTTCAGGAGGTGAATGAATAAACTATGGGACATTCAGACAATGGAAAGTTATTAGCATTTAAAAAAAAAAAAAGAGCTAGTGAGCCAAAAAAAGATCAATGGTTGCCATATTTCTTACCTTTCTAAGATTAATCTTATCCCTTGAAAGATAGGGGACCTTTGTATTCTCTTCTCATAGATTACAGAATTATGGTAACATGATGATTCACATTTGAATAAAATAAAATTTTGTGATCTAGTTAGGCAATAATGTGATTGTGGTAAAAATATAGATATGTATATGTATTTAAAGAGCTTACTACTAATCCCAGCTCTTTCACTTAACCTCTTTGAGCCTCAGTTTTCTTGTTGTCCTAAATGAAGCTAATAATGCCTGCGTTGTAAGGCGACTGTGAGATGCATTAGTTTTCTAATGCTGTGTAACACATTACCCCAAATGTAGTGTCTTAAAGCAACACAAGTTTGTTATCTCACAGTTTCTATGGGTCCAAAATCTGACCATGGTAAAATGGTGTCTTTGTTTGTTTCTCACACAACTGAAATCAAGGTATTGTCTGGGCTTGAGATTCTCATCTGGATCTCTGGTTCCTCTTTTCATTCAGGTTGTTGGCAGAATCTAGTTCCTTGTGGTTGTAAGACTGAGGTGTCTCTCTTCTTATTGGTTGTCAGCTGGTGTTCACTCTCAGCTCCTAGAAGTTACCATCATCCCCTACCTGCATACTCCCCTCCTTAGGCAGTTTATAACATGGCTGATTGTTTTCACCTAGTCCAACAATAAAGAGTGTGTTGCTGCTTGTTTCTGTAAGGACTCACTGGAATGGGTTATGCTCACTCAGAATAGTCTCCCTTTGGATCACCTCAAAGTCAAGTGATTAGGAATCTTAATTGCATCTAGACAATCCATTTTACCATGTAATGTAATTTAACCGTGTACAAAGGTCTCAGTCCCACTCAAAGGGAGGGTATTATACAAGGGCAGGAGTCAGTGATGGTTATCTTGGAATTTTGTTAACCACTTGAGAATTAAAAGAAATGAAGCCTTTCCCCTGGACTCATACACTCTAGGTGCTTAGTAAGGGATCTCTGTTATTATTTTCTTTGTTTTTAACTTCCAAATATATAATGTGTTCATACTTTTGGGAGTAGCTTGCACTTTTCTGATATTTATAATTTAAAAAAAATACTGATTACACAGATCACATGAAAGTATTTTTAGGTCTTAAATTAAAGAAGACATTGATAAAATGTATGAAATACCTGTTCAATTTTACCTCCATTTTAACTGACTATTTCTTCACTTGAGCAATTTGCCCATTATGTTCCCTAGGGAACTGTGAAAATTGTTCTTGTGAGATGTTGCAAAAGGAAACTTCCATGGCCTTCAAGTATAAGCTACATTATTTATTATCAGATCAATGTTCTGGCGGTGTTGCTTGTAAGTAGATATACTGATTTAATCTTAAGATCAGTCAGGTGAGCTGAATGCCACCTTGGGCTATAAGATAAGGAATGCATCTTACTTTGCTAGTACATTAGAAGTCTAGCTCATTGAAGAAAATAATCAGATTTACAGTAATTGTTAACAATACCACTCTGCTTCTTTGGCCACTGTAGTAGAACAAAAACTAAATTTTTAATTGAAATTATTCTCATATATATCAACCATGAAATTTTGGCAAAGACATGATTCTCAAGGTGAAGATGAAAATTATGAATTCAACATATAAACTAATACTTTTTTTACCTCCACATAATTATTATTAAAGTATATTGTTATCATTGTCCTATGTTAGTGTTAGTTATTGCTGATCTCTTACTGTGCCTATTTATAAATCAAACTTTATGATAGGTATGTATGTATAGGAAAAAATATAGTATATATAAGGTTCAGTCTATCTATGGTTTTAGTCATCCACTAGGGGGTCTTGGTATGTGTTCCCTGTAGATAAAGATATTCTGTATACAGAATATTTATTTGTTTATTTATTTATTAATTTAAATATTTTTTATTTGAGTATAGTTGACACACAATGTTATATTAGTGTCAGGTGTACAACATAGTGATTCCACAAGTTTATATATATATATATATATATATATATGTAATATATATATATATGTGCTATGCTCACCACAAGTGTAGCTGCATCTGTTACTATACAATACTTTTACAATATTGTTGACTATATTTCTTATGCTGTGCTGTTTATACCATTCATTCCATAACTGGAAACTTGTATCTCCCACTTTCCTCCATCCATTTTGCCCGTCCACCTACCTTCCTCCCCTCTGACAACCATCAGTTTGTTCTCTGAATTTATAGGTCTGATTCTACTTTTTGTTTGAATAAATTAGTTCTTAATGCTATATCTATGAATGTAAAAAGCCCCTGATATATAACTTCTCTTATACAATGTTCAGCTTTTGTTAATATCAGCAAATCATTGAATATCATCAAAAATTATTTATATTGCATGACAAATTATGATAACTTCATAAAAGCATGGTCAATAATGTTCATAAACTATCATTAAGACAATTTGATATAAAATATAGGAAATAAAACAGCATTGTTTGGAAAGATTATAAAGTAAACTAAGCAATTTCTGCAAGTGGCACATCCCATTTGGACAAAAGAGAATACTGTGTTCTCAGTAAGATGTATTTGGTCAAGGGGCTAACCCATGTCAATGTCATGACCCAGCTGGATCTCTGTGTACCACCCCAACCTGTACCCACATCCCTCTAATCTCCACTATTAGAGCCACATAACCACCATATTTAGGATAAGCCATTTCTCAAGATATTTCACCAATCTAACGATTGGTTTAGAAAAAATAAGTGGCCTTTGATCTGCTTACTAGATTTAGTTTTGGGTGAATTTCGCTATTGCTCCTGTAGCTATTAGTTTTCATTATATTCTCTACCTTACACTCATTTATAAATGCTTTCTTTTTTTTTTTTAAAGATTTTTTATTGATTTATTTGACAGAGAGAGAGTGAGAGAGGGAACACAAGCAGGGGGAGTGGGAGAGGGAGAAGCAGACTCCCCGCTGAGCAGGGAGCCCGATGCAGGGTCAATCCCAGGACCCTAGGATCATGACCCGAGCCGAAGGCAGCCGCTCAACCAACTGAGCTACCCAGGAGCCCCTAAATGCTTTCTTGCCTGTAATTCCCAGGCTTTCTCTAAAGAAGTAGAAATATTCAGGGGCGCCTGGGTAGCTCAGCTGGTTGAGTGTCTCCCTTCAGCTCAGGTCATAATCCTGGGGTCCTGGGATTGAACCTCCCATCAGGGAGACTGCTTCTCCCTCTTCCTCTGCCCCTCTGTCCCTGCTCTTTTTCTCACTTGTGCTCGCTCTCTCTCAAATAAATAAATAAAATCTAAAAAAAAAAAAAAAGAAGAAGTAGAAATATTCAGCAGATCCAAACCTCGAATTTGCCTGGATTCTGTGTCTTTTTTACTATGTTCTACCAAATACTCTCCCATCATCTTTTGCTAAACCTAATGATTTTCAAATACTATACTTTTTTTCCACAATTACCATTATTTCCAAATACTATACTTCCTTCCAGTATGTGCAAGTATATTTGACAGTTGTTTTTGTGTAAGTTTTGTAGTGTTGGCTTTACTTAAACATGTTCTCCTGCTATCTATTCTTAATTTCTAATAGCCTAATCCCAAAACTAAATACCTCATATATTACAGCAATCAATTTATAAAATGCTTGAAGATTTTTATGAGATTAAAAAAGGTATGGAAGAACACTAAGAATGCAACAGGCAGTCATCTCTTTTTTATTATTTCAGGATTGCTTTCTTCTTTGCTCATTCAAAGTTAAATAATGACACATTTACTTCACATTTACTCATATGTATTGATTTTCCTTGATGACATAAGCAATGAAGCCCCATGAATATTTTAAATTTTTTAAAATTATAATTATCAGCAAGAATTTTTATATAAAATTTAAACTAAAAATTTAGACACTTCAAAAGATAGGAACTTTAAAAAATATTTTCTTTGAATTAATATATTTTTTTTTCTAGACTTTAAAAAAGAAGTCTATTTTATCAATTTTATTGAAGAATAATATTTGTATGTAAACATATATAAATCAAAACTGTAGAATGATCATGCTTTGTAAAAGCATCCAGAATTTCTTTTTATTAAAACAAAACAAACATTATTTGAAATCCAGAAGTCCATCTTGAGTTTTCCATTCTCCATAATCCTATTTCTGACACTGTCGATTAATTTTGTGTATTTTGAATATTATACGGTGGAATTAACTTGTACTTTTGTTTTCTGGTTTCCTTCAATATATGTTTGTGAATACAAATACAGTTGTATTTTGTTAATATTTAGTGCTGTGTATAACATTCTGCTTTATTCATATTTTACAATGTTCTTATTTGCTCTAGGATTCATGAACATGTATTTTATTTTTGCTCATTATTAAAAATAATTCTGCTATGAACAGCTTGCAGATGTCTTTTGATATGAGATAGAGGTCAAGATTCTTATTTTTTAGTTTGTTTTCAAATAAATCTCCAGTTGACCCAGAACAAGTACTGTACTTCAGTATCACCTTTGTAATCAATCAAATAAAAGGAATGTATCTGGGCTATTTGGGACCTTCATCTGTGTTTCTATCCTTGTGCAAATACCACACTGTTTAATTTATATCACTAAATAATTCTTGATATAATTACATTGGCCTTCTAGTCATGTTCTTTTTCTTTGAAATTACCTGTATTTCCATGTATTAAATAGTCGATTCATCTTGTCAACTTTTTTTAAAGATTTTTTTTTTATCTCTTTGGTTTAGAGAGAGAGAGAACGGAAGTGCAAGTAGGGGGAGGGGCAGAGGAAGAGAGAATCTCAAGCAGACTCCATGCTAAATGCAGAACCTGATGCGGGGCTCAATCCCAGGACCCTGAGATCATGACCTGAATAGAAACCAAGAGTTGCCACTCAACCAACTAAGCCACCCAAGCACCCCTCATCTTGTCAATTTTTAAAAGAATTCTTCTTATATTTTGTCTAGAATTGCTTTGACTAGGTAAATCAATTTAGAAATAATTTATACTTTTTCAATATTAAGTTTTGCAATTCACAGACATAGAATATTCCTCCATTTGTTGATGTCTTCTTCAATTTATGTCTATAATAAATTTTATAGTAAAGATCATACACATCTTTTAAAAGTTTAATTTCTAGATTTTTACCTATCTGATGTTATTTTAAATGACCTATTTGTGTTATCTACATATAATGACAGTTTTATTTCTTTCTTTCTGATCCTTATGCCTTTTGGTTTGTTTATTTTATTTTTCTTCATTGCAATGTTTAGAATTTCCAGTACAGTATTGGGTAGAAGTGATGACTGGGGGCATTATTGTTCCATTACTAATGTAAGGGGGTGGATTAGTCAGTGTTCTCCAGAGAACCAGGCTGATGGGATATAGATAGATAGATAGATAGATAGATAGATAGATAGTAGATATAGATATAGACAGATGTATATATTCATCTATATCTATATATATGATTTATTATAGAATTGGCTCATGTGGTTATGGAATCTGAGAAGTCCCAGGTTATGTCATGTGCAAACTAGAGAACCAAGAAAGCCAGTGGTATAATTCAGTCTGAGTACAAAGTTCCACCAATCAGAAGGCCAATGGTGTAAATCCCATTCTGAGTCCAAAAGCCCAAGAACCAGGAGCTCTGATGTTCAAGGGCAAGGGAAGATGGATGCCTCAGCTTGGGCAGAGAAAGCAAGTTGACCCTATCTCCATGTTTTTGTTCTATTCAGGCCCTCAGTGGATTGGATGATGTCCATCAGTATTGATGAGGGTGATATTCTTGACTCAGTTTACTATTCAAATGCTAATCTCTTCTGGAGGCACCCTTACAAACACACCCAGAAATACTTTTTTACCAGCTACCTGGGCATCCCTTAGTCTGGACAAGTTGTCACATAAAATTAACCATCACATAGAGAAAACACCAATCTGTTATTTAATATGATTTTGCTCTAAAATTTTGTAGATACGATTCATACAATTAAAAAATATGTTTACCTACCTCCAAATTGACTCCCCCAAATCCACATGTATTTATGCTTTTGAATACCTCTCTTTCTTTGAGTATGGGATAGGCTTATTGACTCATTTCTAATTAATAGAATAAGGCAGAAGTGACTTGGAGAGTAAGTCATAAAAGGTCACATTTGCTCTCTATTGAATTACATACTCTAAAGGACAGTTGCCATGTTGTGAGAGATCCATATGTTGAGAACCTGAGGCCTCCAGCCAACAGCCAGCAAGGAACTAATACCTGCCAAAATCCTTTTGAGTGATTTCAGAAGAGGATTCTTCAACCCCAGGTAAGCCTTGAGATTACTGTGGTACTGGCAAACAGTTTGACTACAACCTCATGAGCAACCCTAATCCAAAATCACCAGCAGAGCTTCTTTCAGATTCCTGACCCTTAGAAACTATACGAGATAATGAATGTTTGTTGGTTTATGCTGGAAGTTTGGGAAAAATTTGTAAGCCAGCAATAGATAACTAATATAAGGAAATTGCCTCTTCTCTATATTCCTAAGATTTTTAACAAGTGGCTTTCAGTTTCTCCTTTTTTTGTGCATTTATTGAATTAGAAGTTTATTATTTGTGTTTAATGAATTTCACATATGAACTATAAGAAAGGAAGAGCAGATAATCAAATGTGAATACTGAAAGATTATTTTGTTTTTATAAGTGATCTTCATCTTAATGAGTACAATATGCAAATAAGAGTAAGAAGACATACCTATCTCATACATTTGTCTACATGTGCAACATTGTAGATTATAAAGACATGTATTCTAAAAGCTAAATAATGCTAATTACTATATTGGAAATCTCAGGAAAATACCAGTAAACTAATATATTTTCTTTTTCATCACTTTAGAGATGAGAGTTTGTTTTGCTTGCCAATAAGACTAATAAAGAAAGATTCCTTTGGACAGTTGATACGTTCTTTATTGCATAGAGGTATTTCCAAGCTTGTTTGCTTTGCAACCCATTGCAACATTTGAAACTTAACTTTATCTTTCTTTTAGAATGACTCCATGCCTTTAATTGGCTGTGTTCACATGATCTGTCATAATGACATTTCACTTTTATCTATTTGTGTATTTGCTACATGTATATTAGTTTGGTTTTAAGCTAAATAGTTTAGATCGTAGGACTAGTACCATATAGTGTTCATCCATATTTCTCAGGGTTCCATAGAAGGAAATACAATGGTGGTTGCCAAGGCATGGGAGTGGGGAAAATGGGGAGTTGTTCAATGGGTATAAAGTTTCAGTTTTACTGGATGAATATCTTCAAGATATCTGCTCTACAACATAGTGGCTTGTATTTAGCAATAGTCTGTTGTATACTTCAACATTTGCTGAGAGTAGATCTCATGTTATGTGTTTTTATCACACATACATACGTTCACACATACACACACAAGACAAAAAAAAAACAAAGAGGTACAGGGAAGATTTTGGTAGTAATGGATATGTTGATTATCTTGGTTGATATCAGGGATATATATCCAAACTCATCAAATTGTACACATTAAATATGTGCAGGGTTTTGTATATCAATTAATTATCTCAGTAATACTGTCACAAAATATTCCTTGGGGCTCTAAAGGAATTTAATAAATATTTGCTAATGTGCACAAATAAGCATAAAAAACTCTGAATGGTTAAATGTAAATAATAACTAAATGAACTTACTAATTGAACAAGTAAGTAGGATAGTCATTTTTGTAAGCTCCAATACTAGAAGATTTATGATTCTAAGTTTTTATACACAAAAAAAGAAACATTCTTCCTAATATGACAAGCTCATTTTTTAAATTGTTATGAGTACAGCTAGATATATTCTTAATTTTTAATTTTAAAGATGCAACTTTTTGCTGCATCTATTTATATGTTAAATAATAAGAATTCTGGACGTTAATAATATTGCTTAAACATCAAACTTTCCAATTAAGGAAATGACCAACATTATTGGTTGATGTTGCTACTGAACCTGTGGGAATTTTTTTTTTAATAAAGCTATTTTCTGAACAATATTTATAAGGCAAATATATATAAAGAGAAATGTAGCAACCATAATTCAATAAGAAAAACAATGATGAATGCCTTAATAGAAAAAATAAATGAAAGGTAAGAATAAATCATTCAAAAGAAGAGGAAATGAAAGCTTCTCATAAGCCTGTGATGAAAATATTCAACCTCAATTACAAAAATTATAGCATTAGTTTTAGGACTGAATTGTGGAAAAAAGATTAGAAGTACAATGAGTAAATTATTATTGCAGACTGGAGAAGGGGAGGCTTATGTTATGTATTGATGGAATAATTATAGGAGTGCTGCCTTTGGTAACTTGGAAGATAGAAAATCCACACAATGAACTGTGGATCTGACTAAGCAGAAGTTTAGGCAGACTGTTGAAATGATTATTGGGTTTTCTTAGTGGTGAGTGATAAGGTACTGCCCAAGAAATATGAGATAAAGAATTAACTCTCATTGTTAAGAAAATTTTCAATAACTGGATTGAAAAATAAAACTGTTTATCATCTCCAACTTTTGTAGCTAGCAGCTATTTCTCAAAGTAATAAGGCCTCAGTGCAAAAAAAATCAAATCTAGGGTATGCTCTAAGACCTCAGAAATTTTAAGATGGTGTTTCCCAGACCCTCTCATCAATAGATAGTGAGCAGGAAGAATAACTGAGTCAAGGGTTTTAACATCCATATTTATTTATCTTGAAAGCAAGCACAAAGTTTTTGGACCATAAATCAGGTTTATTATTGCTTACAGCAATAATTGCACCTGTTCTTCATACCTTGTTCTCTCCCTTGGAGAGACGTTATGAGAGTAGATGGACCTGACATGTCCAGAGGGGCTCCATGCCAGATAAGTCTGAAATTATGGATTTCAGAGCTGATACAAGAATTTCTGCAAAAAATTGAGAAAAGGAGAAAAGTCCTTATCTTGCTACTGTAAGGGTACCCACCCTGGGAGAATAGGGAGGGTCCCTAGATATTTCCAATACTTTTCAAAGCAAACAGATAAATGGCTCTGGGGAAGATAAACCTGTAAATCTCAACAGGTGTCCAACTTGCAAGGTGTGCTTACTATTCAAACATCCTTTAACCCAAGTTGTTAGGAATTTTTACACAGAAAGCCCTGACCATTAAGAAACACGAAGATATCATCCCTAATGTTTTGCCCTTTGTTTCTCATGGTATGGCTTATATCAGATTTTCCATTTCTATGCCACTCCATTGGCCACTCTGATTGCTCTTACCAACAAGGGATAGGACCAATTTGTTTGGTTGGTCTTATACAGCACTTATCAAGGCTATGAGCCGCCGAACTCAGAACAGTGGTGTGACCATCCAGAAGTGTTGATCTCAGCCATGCCCGCCAGGGGTGTCAGATGCAGCCAGCCAAACAAATTCCACTAACTTTTACAATCTACCTTAGAAGGCCAGGTGGCCTGACCTGTCCCCCTGGCTCAAGACATTAATCCAAAAAAACAGCAGGATATCTTAATAATTTGCACAGACTTCACCTTGGCCTACAAGGAGCAAATCTAGAGCAATTCTGTCATCCATAACAAACCAGAGTTGAGGCTGACTTGAATGCCTTCAAGGGCAGAAGTACTTGTCATTTATCCCTTTAGCTAAACTAACAGACAAATTTAATATAACCCTTTCTAATGAAATAACTCCCAGGAAGGTAAAACTGCCCACGGAATATGCATCTGAGATATTTTCTTAAATATTTGAATATTTCTGTTAACTACTCCTATGTACAAATCGTAGCTGGTTCTGAAGACTATATAGTTTCAGCTTAAGTAAAACATTTCTGAGACAGACCCATGACTCCTGGGGAACCTCTGAATTAAAGGTCCCTGAATAGCCAGTGGCCCTGGTTTTGCTTCAGCCACTGAAGTGGGATATAAAGTTTTCTCCTAAAAGGATCAGGGCCACTTTCTCATGTAAAGACAAGATAATTGCTGGGACAGAAGAGCTACATTCTTTAATATTCCAACTCCATTTGGCAAGCAAAGCACTTCTCTTTTTACTTTTTACCTTGTCAGCCATAGAGTCCACCCCAAAAATGGATATTCATGCTGGAGACTCACAAGCCTGTATGAGTCAAGCATTTAATTCCAGCAAAACCTCAGGAGCAAGTGTTTCAAAAGAGGCATAGCAAACAATGAATCGTGGAACACTACATCAAAAACTAATGATGTAATGTATGGTGACTAACATAACATAATAAAATAAAATTAAAAAAAAAAAAAAAAAAAGAGGCACAGCTAGTAGCCGTGGCCAATACTCCAGATAGGGACCTCTAGCTGAAGGCTGTTTTCCTCTGTATGCTGTCTCCCTTTACATCCCACTTTCTTTTTGGTGGTAAAAAGTCAAAAAGACAGCAATTTTCAGGGCGCCTGGGTGGCTCAGTCGTTAAGCGTCTGCCTTCGGCTCAGGTCATGGTTCCAGGGTCCTGGGATCGAGCCCCGCATGGGGCTCCCTGCTCAGCAGGAAGCCTGCTTCTCCCTCTCCCACTCCCCCTGCTTGTGTTCCCTCTCTCGCTGTCTCTCTCTGTCAAATAAATAAATAAAATCTTTAAAAAAAAAAAAAAGCAGCAGTTTTTCTCTGACTAGGGGACTTCAAAGGTTAGAGGTATCTGTACTATATCCTAACGCCCACTGGCGGCAAACAGCAGGGCTTTCATCCCAATAGCACATGTACTTTTCTACCTGCAGATTTTCCCAATTGGGATGATCCGCTCAGGTATTGTGAGTTGGGGAATTACAAGCATATGACATACATCAATTTCCAGGCGTTTATATACAGAAAGAACAACACAAAATCCTTTTAGCCTCCTTTGTTTTCTTCAATATGCATTTGTTCATGTCACATTTTCCCTAGCTGTTTAGTAAGCATTCAAAGATTAAAATCACAGCTACCTGTTACTTCCCAGCTGGGAGTCTTGAAATGATGGGGTGAGGATTCAGCAGAGGTTAGGTGACAGGGATGACTGGTAAGGTAACATCTTTTTTTTTTTTCCTTTTTGGTTTCTAGCCCCATGATTCACTTCTGCCCCTACATACTTCCCACAGTCTGGAATGTGCTCAAGGCTCAAGAGATCTCTCTTCTTGCCCTCCCACATGCTACCATGGTTCTGTCCTACATTTTTCAGTATTTTGGGCTATCCATAAATCTAGCACCATTTACCCCCATAGGACTAAGTACATAGGTGTATGTATAAGGCAGTTGAAGTCAAGACAGAAGGGGAGCGAGAAATTAATGGGACCAGAGTAGGCCTCTTTATGCTAGTAGGCATGACGCAATTGCATGGTTTGAGAAGCATTGAGGTTGCTCTGCCCAAAGCCTTAATCAACTTCAAGAACTAATTAAACCTTTCTCTTCTCATTTGGAAGAGAAAGCAGTATGCAAACCTAATATGGTTGGCCCACCCAAGACACAACCTTAGGGATTCCTAGACCCTATTTTCTTCTTAGTGGAAAGAAGAACATAATCTCATAGTATTCTTTTTCCTTCCAAAAGTCTTCTGTTGGCTTTGGGAACTCCCAGACAGACTCTTTTCCTTCTCTTTGAGAGGAGAAAGCAAAAAACAAAAGCACCATCCGGATTGCTTATTGTAACCCTACAACCCAGGACCTGGTTAACAACCATCTTCCTGATTCTTCCTTAACAGGCAACAAAGTACAGAAGCAGTTTGATCAACATATCCATTATCAATTTTCATCTCCACAGGACTGTGAAACTCTTTTCCAGAAAATTCTACTTCCTATAGGATCCCATCCTTATCAAGTATTAACATTGGTGTTTAATATCTATACTTACTTATTTTATTCTGAAAGTAAATACACACACAAAGATCAAACTTACTGATAATTTAAAAAGCACAAATTAAAATGTGTTGTAAAATATCTAATTTTAACGTTTATACCCAATGTTAGTGAAGATAAAGATAAGCAAAATCATTATATAAGGTATATCACAGTCTATTAATATCATGCAATTTTAGATGTCTTTGAAGTAGAATGAAGTTGTTCTAAGTGTACTGGAGGGGGAATAGATTCAGGATCAACTGATTATTGTAAAATCCAGTGTTTAAAATAGAATGCATTGGGGGCGCCTGGGTGGCTCAGTCATTAAGCGTCTGCCTTCGGCTCAGGTCATGATCCCAGGGTCCTGGGATCGAGCCCCACATGGGGCTCCTTGCTCAGCAGGAAGCCTGCTTCTCCTTCTCCCACTCCCCCTGCTTGTGTTCCCTCTCTCGCTGTGTCTCTCTCTGTCAAATAAATAAATAAAAAATCTTTAAAAAATAATAAAAAAAATAATAAAATAGAATGCATTGGGTGGTTCAGTGGGTTAAGCACTGACTTGATTTCAGCTCAGGTTATGATCTCAGGGTTGTGAGATGGAGCCCTGCATCAGGCTCCATGCCCTACTTAAGATTCCCTCTCTCTCCCTCTACTCCTATCTCCCCCTAAAATAAATAAATAAAAATAAATAAATAAAATGCATTGTATTATCCTTTTGTTGTTGTTAAAAAAAGACAAAATCCTCCACATATATACATAGAAAACATTTTATAGAATATTAATAGAATAATTAAAAGTTTTTTTCTCTGGGTACAAGGATGGAAGCAAAAGGAAAATACAGACTTTACTATATTTACTTTAAACATTTCTCTACTATCTGTGATTTTAAAGAAACATCATTTAAGCTAATATTGAAAAGTACAGAAAAAAAGAAATGATTGTGGAGGATATTTTTTTGAGGGGTTGAGCAGAGTGATTCTATTTTCCGATGTTGCTATAATTACAAGCTTCTATAATCAAAAAATAATAAAGAAATTCCAACAAATAAAGGAAAGGAAAAATCTTCTTGGTCCTACATGGTACTACTTTCAACTACATTGTTTCAGTATATTTATTATTATTTTTCATAGTCCTGAGGCTACCTGCATAAAACGTGTCCTATAATCCCACTGTGAGGAAGTAAGTACCAGCTTGGCTAGGATGCTGTGGTGCAGGCTACTCCCAACTCTCCTTCCTGTCACAGAATCTCATAATGAAAGATTCTTTATTTTTTTGGGCGCCTGGGTGGCTCAGTTGGTTAAGCAACTGCCTTCAGCTCAGGTCATGATCCTGGAGTCCCGGGATCGAGTCCCGCATCGGGCTCCCTGTTTGGCAGGGAGTCTGCTTCTCCCTCTGAGCATAACCCCTCTCATGTGCTCTCTCTCATTCTCTCTCTCTCTCAAATAAATAAATAAAATCTTTAAAAAAAAAAAGATTCTTTATTTTTTTATGATTTATTTATTTGGGAGAGAATGCATGAGGGGAAGGGGAGAGGGAGAGAATCTTTCAAGCTGACTCCCCGCTGAGCAGGGAGCCTGACAACATGAAGCTTGATCCCATGACCCATGAGATCATGACTTGAGCCGAAATCAAAAGTTGGACATTTAACCGACTGAGACACCCAGGTGTCCCTTATAATGAAAGATTCTTATTAGCCCAATTCCTTTCTCTGCTTGACTCCCACTACATGTGATGATGCTAACCATCACACCTCAAGGATATGGCTTACTTCCTCCACTCAGCAAATATTTAGTGAACATTGACTATTTACCATCCACTTTGCAAGTTCCTAAAATAAAACAGTGAAGAAGGTAGCTGTCTTTGGCATTAGTGTGGTAGACTGAATAAGGGCCCTCCAAAGCTGTCCATGTCCTAATCCTCAGAACCTGGAAATAAGTTACCTTATATGGTAAAAGGGAGTTTGCAGATATGATTCATTTAGGGATCTTGAGATGGAGAGATACCCTTGAATTATCTGGGTGGACACAGTATAATCTCAAGAATACTTACAGGAAGGAGGCAAGAGGATCAGAATCAGAGAAAGACGTTAGGATAGAGCCGCAGGGTTGTGCTTTGAAGGTGGAGGACAGGGCCATGGAAGAAACAATGCAGGGAGCTGCTGGAAGCTAAAAAAAGCAAAGAAACGGATTCTCCCTTTGATCCTCCGGAAGACATACAACCCTGGTGACACCTTGGTTTTAGACTTCTGACCTCTAGAACTAGAAGAGAATAAATCTGTGTTGTTTTAAGACCTAAGGTTTTGGTAATTTGTTATATCAGTAATAGGAAACTAATGCAGTTAGGAACTTACCAGTTTGTTAAGAAACAAACTATACTATATGTTGGCTAACTGAACATAATAAAAAAATAAATAAATAAATAAAACAAAACAAAAACAAAAAACAAAAAACAAAAAAAAGAAACTATACTCTTTTTGATCTACTTGAAACTGTGACCATATTTAGTTTTATTTTAGGTTTGCCATTAATTTCTCAGAAACAATCTTTTATTTTTACAGAATTTGGGTATAGGGTCTACAATCTGTTCCAAGAGACCATTGAAAAACAAGAATCAAAGAGCAGAACATATTCTGTTCAAACATAAAAAAAAATGGTGTAGAGTTTATAGTATTAGCTCTATCAGCATAGAAATTGTACACTAGTGATATAATTTATAATTTTACGATGGCTAAAATGCTACACAATATTATAGGTCACAATTGGGTGTTTTGTTTATGCATTTTATTCTGAGTGGAATGAAGGTTTGATAAAGCGCTGATTTTCCACTAGTGCAAAACACATTGGAGTAATTTCTCTTAAATCTTCTCCTTGTTCTGAAGGGAGTCTGGAAAAGAAACCCATATTAATTATTATAACCATACACAAGTGTTTTTCTTACATATCTATGTGATTGTTAAGTAAAGTATTAAATATTTTGTTCTAGATAGAATAGGTCTGATTGCAGTAGGTTCAATGACCGGTTACCATGCGCATATTTCCCATTTTCTTGCAATCAGGATTTAGAGTGATACACAAATGAAGCTCCATTGGTTAGTTGATTTGAGCATGGGATGAGGCACGCAGACAATGTTTGAGGCTGGAGAAGGGTCAGATCTAAGTGAGACCCATTAGTACATCAGTCTCTGGATCTGTCTGGTTTTGACTACAGCTTGGGTGTTTTTATTAGGCCATAACTTTCCTTGTGATTGGCTCTTTATCAGAGTCTTTTAAATCTCTCATGCAAACAGAAGCCTGGCAAATCTCCTCTACTTGTCTGTGGAATATGCATTGCCATGTCTAATCATTAGTGAGGAGAGCTATAGTCTCCAGAGATACACACTGGAAGAGGTCTGCAGATGTGTTTGTTCAGCTAATGCAACATTAAAAGATAAAAGTTAATAATTT
Source organism: Phoca vitulina (assembly GCF_004348235.1). NCBI lineage: Eukaryota > Metazoa > Chordata > Mammalia > Carnivora > Phocidae > Phoca > Phoca vitulina. The sequence goes on from NW_022589717.1 coordinate 35,326,691, forward strand.
AGGATGGGCACACACTCTCAATTTATGACATTTTATACTATTCCTGGTGTGTAACATCCTGCTGCTTTTATGTAACCTGCCTCCATTACAGAGACATGTGATTTTGCAACCTTTGGGTTATTTCTTCTGCCAATTAAGTATAGCTCTTCTTCCAATTACATTATGTGGTCAAAGCATCTTGAGAACAAGGCAGTTGTCATTTACATTTTTTGTATCCTTTTCTTCACAATGTTTCCCTCCCTTGTTGTCTTAAATAATGTTCAGTAAAAAATTTATTAAATGATAGATGTTTCTCCAATGTCTCTAAGATATCCTAACTACAGAAAAACAAGTGGTAATTGATGTAAAGAGAAAGATCCTGGTGAATTCTTTCTAGAAAGGTGGAGCATGGATTCACAAATAGCATTTTTGTCTCTTGAAATTTTTCTTGAGATAACATTTGATTTTCCCCAAGCAGAAAAAATTTCAATTTCTAAGTATGTATCTTTTATGTTAAGGTTTCATGGGTGTTTTCAAGTTATTAAGCATGAGAATTGATTTTACTATGCTGCAAAAGATGGTTATCTGATGCAAATTCTATTTAACATATTGGTAAGTTTATTTTGTTATTGTCCCCAGTCTTATAAGATTAACAAAAGATTTATTAAAACTTAAAAGTTCAAAATTATAAATGTATAAAAATATACAATAGCAATGTCTATATCAAATTATCGTATGTCTGGTCTTATCTATGGTACTAAGTTTCCAAACATTATTTTATTATTTTTGTTATTTAAAATTCTAACATCTTATATTTCTTTTTAAAAATATTTTATTTATTTATTTGAGAGAGAGAGGGAGCGTGAGCAGGGGGAAAAGGCAGAGGAAGAGGGAGAAGCAGACTCCCCCCTGAGCAGGGAGTCCCACTTGAGGTTTGAGTGCAGGACTCTGATATCATGACCTGAGCTGAAGGCAGACGCTTAACTAAGTGAGCCACCCAGGAGGCCCACCTTATCCTTCTTTTATTTATCTTTTTTGCCATGTCGGTTGGAAGATGTGGCTTAAATATAAAGATAGTAACAATGGGTCACACATTATAATATCAACTAAATTTATGTGTTAAATAGAAAATATTCATTGTAAAGTTATGAAGAGTCTTTTTATGATTTAACATTCTCTTGTATTATTATATTATTTCTAAAAGTTATTAAGTCATTCTTAATGTAAAGTAATAACCACTTGCTCCTGCACTTTCGTTCCTGTCTTGGTGCTCGCATGGACTTTTATACATGCTTCGTACATGTCTTAATACATTGTATTTTGACTGCATGTGTTTCTTCTTCATCTTTGTCATGAGCTAGAGATCAAAGACCATTCATTACTCATCTTTGGATCACCAGCTCTCAACAAAAAAATGTTGTAAGAAAAAAATATGTGGGGCGCCTGGGTGGCTCAGATGGTTGGGCGACTGCCTTCGGCTCAGGTCATGATCCTAGAGTCCCGGGATCGAGTCCCACATCGGACTCGCTGCTCAGCGGGGGGTCTGCTTCTCCCTCTGGCCCTCTTCCCTCTCGTGCTCTCTGTCTCTCATTCTCTCTCTCTTAAATAAATAAATAAAATCTTTAAAAAAAAAAAAGAAAAAATATGTGAACATGAGAGTTAAGTGGAGCTTTATTGTTTAACTGAGTTGGGCTTTTTTTTTTTTTTTTAAGATTTTATTTATTTATTTGACAGAGAGAGACACAGCGAGAGAAGGAACACAAGCAGGGGGAGTGGGAGAGGGAGAAGCAGGCTTCCTGCAGAGCGGGGAGCCCAATTCGGGGCTCGATCCCAGGACCCTGGGATCATGACCTGAGCCGAAGGTAGACGCTCAATGACTGAGCCACCCAGGCGCCCCAAATTGGGCTCTTTTTGAGTTACAGCAACTCTGTGACGTCTAGGCTGTGTAAAATGAACTCTCTTATCATGGGGAATTGTAGTCCCAATTTAAAGATCTGACCTGTGACGTATTTCCATGAGTTCTATTAGAGGAGCCACTTTTCTCAATTACTGATATTTTCTTCCATGTAGAAGAGTATCTATTCTCTGCTCCTCACTCACTCACTCTTCCCCCAGGGAAGTAACATGATTGTTGTGTTATTTTGAGTTTGGTACAGAGAACCGGGTATCTCAGCTACTCCATTCTGTGAAGCTTCTTGCCTACAGAGAGCAGGTCCTCTGATTTGCTCCCAACCAAAAGAGGCTTAGAAGTCAAGGCTCTGACTAATTGGTAGATGCCTGGAGGTTCTCAGCATGGCCGTGTCTGGGTGGGTTGTCTGTCTAATTCTACAGTTCACTCTTAGAAGTCCATAATTGCCTCATACCCAGGCAGTATTAAATGTGCTATTTTGATCTCACTTTTGCTATGTTCTTCAGTGCTTTAGATTTTATAGAGAAAGGCTTTCAGCAGGAGAGGCCTGCAGTTTGGGGAAGATAAGTTCAAATCAGAGGTGAAGTGTTAGTAACTTGCGCATCGATCAAGGAACTTTGAAACTTAAAGGAGAACTGCATGGATCAAAATGATTTGGCATGATTGAGGCTCCAGTGCTGCCACGGAAGGGACTAAGTGTTGGCTGCCCCAAACTAAGCAAGGCAATGGGGATTCGTGATTATAGTTAGAGGAACCGCAGTTGTTTTGCCTGGAAAGTTGATCGCAGCCAGTATTGTGCCATGTGACTATCTCAGTCACATGGTTGGTTTTTAGCTGCTTAAATGTTAGACTTTAAGCAAGTAGACCACATGGGATCTTGATTTTGGCAGCTCCGTATATTTTATGGCTCTTTTTATATGGGCCAGTGTTCATTTTTTTAAAGAGCAGTCCTCATTATGATAAAGTTAAGTGGAAAGAAGGTCAAAAGACAGGTTTGCGGCCTTATGATGCAGACTATTATTATGGATTGAACTTGAACAAGCATAGCCTGAACCACAAAGTGAGTTTGGAGTAGAAAGCTTTTCATATGCACTAGCAAAAAAAAAAAAAAAAAGAAAAGAAAAGAAATCTACTGCTTTCTCTAGTATTAGCCGTATCTGCCAGATGGGATATCAAACATTGTGACATTCAACTTCTGCCTGAGCTCCAGAGCACTGGTGAGCTTCTAGATTCAAATTATTTAGATGGCCTTGACATATTGTGTACTGCATTCAGAGATAAGAGTGAGTACTGTGTAAGATGGTGTTGAATTTCTGTGGCTTATTCATAGGCTCAAGTTTCACCCCTTATGACATGACTTTTTTAAGTAATTAACTGGGCTTTGAATTGACTGTATAATCTATGGCCACGGCTTTGGAGTTAAAGACCTAAATTAAACTTTTTTGAAGAGCCTATGGCAGGGATTTTGGTTTTCCTTACGACTCTGGGGAATAAGCTTCAAAGGCATCGAGAGAAGCATTCAGTTCAAGAAACCCTTGAGAATCATTCTTAAGGTTAAAACAAGCAGTGAGATTACACAAGGCTTGAGGGCCAGAAAAACAGGGCTCAGGTGGAAAATGCAAGTTAATAATTTTAATATACAGAAAAGGAAATGAAATATACTTCCATTAAGGCCCAGGGACTGGAACTGTCTCCATATTGAATTACTGAATTTTAAAAGAAGGCAGAAATAGCTCTCACGTGCTTTCACCTCTACACACACACACACACACACACACACACACACAGATGGATTCCGGTTAAGCAGCTTCGACTGACAGCGTGCTAACAAAGCTAGAATCACTAAGCATTGGGACTTGGTAATGAAATATGGGATAACAATCTTGGTAACACAACTGCTCTAGGCTCTGGAGATTGGCTTGTTTTCTAAATTCAGTACATATAATGTCAGTGTCATAATAATCTTGTGTCCTTTTATCAGTACGTGTTCTTAAATGTAGAGTATATTAGAGCCTTACCATTGGACTAACACTATTCCTGAAGCTCTTAAATGATCCACATTCATATCAGTTAGAAATAGTTTAGGCAGTAGCCGCACAAAAAGAAAAAAAAAAGTCTACTTAAGCATTGATAATCTTTCTAAAAGACCAATAATTTATTAATAGATTAGGCAGATTACATTTTGGACTTTTAAAAAAATTTTCAAATCAATATAGAAAAAGAATTTTCAGGGTTTTTAGACTACTTTCATAGGCGTGTGCTTTCCCAAGAAAAAGAAACATGTTGATATTTTAAAAGAATGGCTGATTCTGGCACAGCAATAGCTTGATGATAAACTAGCTGAGTCTCATTGCAGAAAGCACAGATACCACAACTGACATGCTGAGGTTTCACGACATCGGTCAAGAAATTAAATGTTAACTTGCTGATTGAGACATTTGCCTAAAGGGTCTTAGAGTGCCTTACCTTAGGGTTCATCTCATCAGAGAGCTATGAACTGATTTTCCCCACCTCATGACCTTTTGAGTTAGTTGCTTTTTTCCAAACAGCTTTCCTCCTTAGATTTCAGCTACAATATTGGTGTTCAGTTAATGGTATCACTTAACAAAATGAAGAACTTGAGTGAATAGATGGAATCAAAACTACTGAAAGAGTATGTGGTTAGAACTCATTATGAAGATTGAAAAGCTATGACAAAATATTTCAATATATTTCTATCATTTCCCAAGTAAATGATTCACAATGTGATGCAAGGTTATATAACTCCTTAAATACAAAAATTGATATCTACTATTCTGTTTATTTTTCTTACTGAAAAGACAATACATTTTATATTTATTTTTAAGGGCAAAAATGCAGTTTAAATGTGCATTGAAGGCACTATTTAAATAAACTATTTCATACTCCACCTGCCAAAATGGGAAATCATTTTAATACTTGCATGAATATCTTCATCTGTGATGATCATGCCAGTTTGATATTAAGGAGGGGAAGTATTCATAGATTTCATATAAACTGAATAATGTATAAAAAATGACTGCCTGGCATTTAAACATTCATATCAAAACAAAGATTCCAAAAAAGTAACAACTGCAGCAAAATGGATTCAATGGGGACTCTTAAAAAAGCAACAAAATTTTTGACATTGCTCAATAAAAGAAAGTTTAGAATCACTGTATTAGATGCCAAATTGGCAACATTTCTTATACTGATGCACTCATCAGTGTTGCTCATTAGCATGAAAAATAACTCTTTATAACATTTTTGCTCATGTTAGAAGTATGTAATGAGTGAAAATAAGAAAGCATATAAAAGATGTCAGTGTTTCAACGCAAAGCAATAAACAAAAATAATAAAAAGAATACAACCATCTTGACTTACATGCTAATTAGGATAATTTGTTACCAGTTAGCAAATGAAGTTACAGTTAAAATATGTTGAATTATTGAACAGAGTGGAAAATTTTGGAGGAAAGATTAGTTAGATACATAACCTAGAATGCTCAAATTAAATCTGCTTGAAAATACTGCAGTAAAAGCTCAGTTTTACATTTAGCAGCATCTTTAATAAATTAATTTTGCACAACAAAGTTACCATGGAAATATAGGTCCAAACTTCCTTTGAGTTTGTCAAGTGATAGATTCTTTGAATTTTAAATGCAGCAGTTTGAACAGAGATCGGTGCATCTAACTACTCATTCATGGATGAGGACATCAGCCCTATTTGGTTACTCAAATTTCCCACATGAGCAAAAGCCTACTTCTAGAAAACCAGCACCAAAACCCAGTTTTCCTGAACTTGATCCACTTAGCTGACCCAGAATTGATGATCTAAAGATAGCCCAGGAACCCAAATAATGGTCAACTTCTCAAATCCAGTTGAGAAAATAACCAAAGTTGGAACCAAGAAATTGCTACATAGGACTCAGATCCCAAAGCCATGCACCAGACATTCTTCCTTGAAACAGGAAAGCCATGCCTGGAAAGTCCCTAGTTATGCAGGAGAGGAGAGACATACAATCAAAGACTGCCAAATGTACTGAAAAGCCAACTGGAATGCATTCCTGCTTTCCTAAACCAGACCCTAATGCAAAATCCCACCCAAAGAAAACACTCACCAATCCAAGATTGTGGATCAAATGCCACAGAATCCCATTTTTCACTGATATTTAGTAGATTTTCTTGAAAAATATTTCTCAGTTTGCTACATGCTCTTTTCCAGAGACTTTAACATTCCAGAAACTTTAAATGACTGCCTTTTTTTTTTTTTTTTTTAATTTTCTCCAGTTAAATGGTAGTTCATTGGGAAGATGGTTCACCATGTTACTGGACCCCCAAGACCAGCTTCTTGAGTCTCAGTGTCATAGAAATGAACACTGAACCGAAAGAAAACAGGCAGAGTTTATTAGAGATAGCTTGTATACAAGGGAGACCACAAGAAAGAAGAGTGTCACTCTTGGAAAGGGTAGCCTGTAAGGCTTATAAAGGCACTTTTCCAGAGGGTGAGGGGCAGGGAGTCTTTCAGTCTTTCAGTCCCACGGTCATTTTCTTAGTGGGCACAAGACAATCACAGGATGTATTTCTTTATGGTCAACATTATTTTAGGGCTCCTGGAAAATAGAAATACTTGTGCAAGCAGGCCTTAAACTGTTACTTCTAATTTTGCCTAGACAACCATTACTTCCTGAAGGCTGTCATCTCTCCTTTGTTCTCTTTCTCAGAAGGAGGTATTTGTTGCTAAGCATACAGAAACTTTTTACCCTTGCCTCAGACCAGTGGCTTTGCAGGAGTTAAGTCCTTGCTTTCTCTACACTGTTTCAAGCACATTAGTTTTTTTTTTTTTTTTTTTTTATTTATTTATTTGAGAGAGAGAGTGAGAGAGAGAGAGAGCACAAGAGGGGGGAGTGGGAGAGGGAGAAGCAGACTCCCTGCCGAGCAGGGAGCCCGATGCGGGACTCGATCCCGGGACTCCAGGATCATGACCTGAGCCGAAGGCAGTCACTTAACCAACTGAGCCACCCAGGCGCCCTGGCACATTAGTTTTTTAAATGACTATCTTAATGATTGTTATATTTTAGAGTTAACACGCAAAATTTTCCTCTCAAGTTTTCCTTTATTGTACATTTTTTTTCTTTATTTTGCTTTTGGTCTTATTTCTTCTGGTGATTCTCTCTTTAACCTTAAGTATTATATGCTTTTGAAACAAGGATTTGTTACTGGGATATTTGGAGAATTTGTACATTCACTTCTCTCTACATAGTGCTCTGTGGAAATCAGATTTAATAACAATATGGACTTATTCCAAACCCAGCCATGCAAATTATTAGAGAATTTTATCAGATCTATTGTTTTGTTTTATTTTCTGGTCAATCCATCTCCTTTGGTCATTGCTGACGTGTTTTTTCTATATTTTATCAATTATTTATCTTTGTACTGTCTTTGAATAAAAAAGACATTGAAATCTGGCTTTGAGCCACCATGCCTCTCCCCATAAGTCTTCCATTCTGCTTCTGGGGTGCCACAGTCTCCCGGTTTTCTTCCAGCTTCACAGCCATGGAGCTTCCTGTCTCCTTCATTTGGATTTTAAGTTTTGTAATTCCTTGGTGCTCTTGCCTTTCTGCACCTCCTCTCAAGTTTATCTTTTGTTTCAGTGGTCTTACACTCTAATTCCTCATTCTCCAAATTTGATATTTTAAGCCCAGACTACTAAACTAATACATATAACTGTCTATATGAAACTTATTTTTGCTAAAATGGAACTTATGCCCTCCCACATATATGCTCGCTCCAAATTTGGCACACATCTACGCATTTTTTCCAGTCAATACCTTGTCACAGAATAATAAGCATAAAACTTCACATCTCTTTTTGAAATTTTCCTCGTGAATGCTTTATCAGTCAATATTATGGTAAACAAAATAATTTTAGAGTTATTACTTTTATAGTTTTAAGGGAAAAGACCACACAAATGGCCCAGTTACTCTCACCCTTGCTTCCAATTTTATCAACCAACTTTAAAGAAAATTGCCAACTAACCATCATCATTTTCTCAATTCATTTGTCCTAGTAATACTTTTGAGAAATTTATAATACATCTTTGACTCTGTCATTCCATAAGGGCACATTTTCAAGCTTGGCTGCCTTTTTTCAACCTCAAATATCTTTGTCCATAGCTTTAGCTTATGGCTTCAATAAATTTTCATAAATTGTTTAAGCTTCAAATTTCAAGGTGATATCAAATTTAATCTGGAAGCTAACTTTTAAGGTAAGCTTTATGGCTTATTTAACCATACTTTCTGTTTTATATGTTTATTTGTATCTTAATCCTTTGTTTTAAAACTTTTTTTCCAGTTTTATTGAAATAGCTGATACACATCACTGTATAAGTTTAAGACACACAGCATGATGGTTTGATCTACGTATACCGTGAAATGATTACCGCAATAGGTTCAGCTAACATCCATCTTGTCATATAGATACTATTTTTTTCAAGTTTTTTTTTTAAAATTCCAGTTGGTTAACATACAGTGTAACATAAGTTTCAGGAGAATTTGGTGATTCATCACTTACAAACAACACCCAGTGCTCATCACAACAAGTGCCCTTCTTAATCCCCATCATCTAATTCACCCATCCCCTCACCCCCATCCGCTCTGGTAACCATCAGTTTGTTCTCTATAGTTAAGAGTCTGTTTCCTGGTTTACCTCTCTCTTTCTCTTTCTTTCTTTTCATACATTCATCTGTTTTGTTTCTTAAATTCCACATATGAGTGAAATCATCTGTTGTCTTTCTCTGTCATATAGATACTGCTAAAAAAAAAAAAAAAAAAGAGGTAAGAAAAGAATAAAGAAAAAAATTCTCCCTGTAATGAGAACTCTTAGGATTTACTCTCTTAACTTTCCCATGTATCATACAGTAGTGTTAGCTATAGTCATCCTTTTGTCCCTTACATCCCTAGTACTTATTTCTCTTGTAACTAGAAGCTTATACCTTTTGTATACTTTCCTCCAATTCCCCCTCTCCCCACCCCCGCCTTTGGTAACCACATGTCTGATCTTTATTTTCTATGATTTTTTTTTTTTAAATTCCAATGTAAGTGAGATCATACAGCATTTGTATTTCTCTGTCTGACTTATATGGCTCCTGGAAAACAAATATCTCTTATGTGTTTCAAAATAGTTTTGGTGGTTTTTCTTCAATATTAATAAGGCCCCAAGAGTTCTTTCTGATTTCATGAAGCCAGTAATTCTGACTTATGCAGAGGTTTAGATTTGTATATTCAATTCTCTTTCTAGTATGAAATATCATATTTGAAATCATCACATAAGTACATTCTATAATTTTAAATGGTCTGTTTCTGCTTTTCAGTAATTCAATAATTTTAGTTGGGTCAGTGCTATCATCTTCTGCACTGCGAAGATTGTTTTAGGGTATATACTTAATTAAATTGATCCTGAGTTTTTAATAATCTTGTTAATCTTCATACTTTGATTTAGAGAATTTGACAAGATTATTTTGGGATGTAAATTTTTATGTTTCTCTATCCAAATGTAAAATTGCTGCTTCAGTTAACAAGCAATGGGTACATTGTAGATCTCTGTTTCTTACTCTCTCCATATCTACTATAGCTATATGAGATTTTCACTTTCCATTTTAGTTTTGATATTATTCCACATTTCCCCGGGTGGCAAACTTATAATCTAAAAGAAAAAAAAGAGAGGGTTCTAAAAAGTTAATTATTATCATTATAATTCTAACAAAATCATATTTTTTTGCAAAGCCACTATTATAGAGGAATTTAATTGTATTATATTTAATCCATTTACTCTCAACTTATCTTTTTATTTATTTATACTTAAATGTGCTTATTTTTAGGCAACACATTGTAGGGTCTTCCCTTTTTACCCATTTTATTTTTGTAAATAATTGGAGTTTTTAAAATACTAACATTCAATGTAAATATTGTAGGTTAAGATTTAGACCTACCAGTGGCGCCTGGGTGGCTCAGTCGTTAAGCGTCTGCCTTCGGCTCAGGTCGTGATTCCAGGGTCCTGGGATCGAGCCCAGCATCGGGCTTCCTGCTCTGCAGGAGGCCTGCTTCTCCCTCTCCCACTTCCCCTGCTTGTGTTCTCTCTCTCGCTGTGTATCTCGCTCTGTCAAATAAATAAAATCTTTAAAAAAAAAAAAAAAAAGATTTAGACCTACCATTTTATTATTTGTTTCATTTTTGTTTCCTTATTTTGTGTACCTCTGTGTTCTTTTTCTAACTTACCTTATTTTGGGTTATTTGTATTTGTATTTGTATTTGTATTGTATTTGTTTTAGAGTATTCTGTTTTTTGTTTTTTGTTTTTTCTGGTTGCTCTTGAGGATGCCATATGCACATGTAAATCTTTACAGTCTCTAAGGGTTAATTTTGTACTACTTCAATAAAATACAGAGTCATTGAAGATATATAGGTCCTTTTGTCCCACTACCGACCTTCATGTTATGGTTATTATAAGTCTACATGCATTGAAAACTCCAGAAGAAGTTTTTATAATTTTTGCTTTAAACATTCATACATATTTTAAAGAACATAAATAGTAAAATGTCTTTTATCTTTAAGTAGCTCTTTAGTATTTCTATTGTTCATTCTTCATTCTTATAGATGGAAAATTCCCTCTGGTATCATTTACCTTGATCTTGATGGACTACTATTATTATGCAGAATAAGTTTTCCAGAAATAATTTCCCGTTATCGGAGAATTTCTTTACTTCCACTTTATATCTAAAGGACATCTTCACAGAATGTGGAATTCTAGATTGACAGTTTTCTAATTTAAGCACATTAAAGGTCTTCTATCCACACAGTGGTTACTGATGAAAAATTCACAATCATGAGAAATCAACTTATGTTTTTCTAGTTGCTTTCAAGTTTTTCTTTTTCTTTGGTATTTAGCAGTTTGATTATAATGTATCTGGGTGTGATTTTCTTTGGGTTTATCTTGTTTGGAATCCTGAGCTTCTGGAATCTGTAAATGTACTTCTTTTACTATATTACTAGTTACCATGAAGTTCTTAGCCATTATTTAATATATGTATGTATGTGTATATGTGTGTTTGCTGTGTGTGGGCATATGTGTATATATGTACAAAAATAAATATATATGTACAGGCATACCTTGTTCTGCTTTTTACTGCATTTTGCAAATATTGCAGCTTTTACAAATTGAAGATTGTGGCAACCCCGCATTGAAGAAGTCTATCAACACCATTTTTCCAACAGCATTTGCTCACTTTGTGTCTCTGTGTCACATTTTGGTGATTCTGACAATATTTCAAACTTTTTCATTATTCTTATATTTGTTATGGTGATCTGTGATCAGTTTTTATGACCCACTGAAAGTTCAGGGAGTGGTTAACATTTTTCAGCAATAAAGTATTTTTTAATTAAGGCATACATATATATATATATATATATTTAAGACAAATGCTATTGTACACTTAATAGATTGCAGGATAGTGTAAACATAACTTTTACACTAGGAAACCAAAATATTCATTTGACTCACTTTATTGCAATATTTACTTTATTGCAGTGGTCTGGAACTGGACCAGCATTATCTCCAAGGTATGCCTATACACATGCACACACATGATTTTCCCCCAATCCCCTTTTCAGATCATTGTGGGAGTCCAATTACACATATGCTAGACTTTGTGGTAGTTTCCCATGGGTGTATTAAAATCTGGTCATTTATTATCATTTTTTCTTTGTTTTTCAAATTAAAGAATTTCTGCTGGTCAGTCTTGTGTTAACTGACTCTTCCGTCACGTATATTCTACTACTGAGATCATTTAATGAGTTTTTCCCCCAAAAAACTGAATTATTTGTATCCAAATTTTCCATTTGATTTTTTTTATAGTTTCTTTTCACTGGTGAAAATTCCTAATTGTTTTTCATTTTATTATTATTTTTTTTAATTTCATGTTTGCTTCCCTTTACTACTTTAAGTTTTTACTATATTGTTTTGAGCTGCGCACTTATGCATTATTCAGAGGTTAGTCTGAGACTCATATAGGTGGTTCAAATGTCAGTTCAGCTTTCAAAGGCTTCATTATACTGTTTGGATCTCTCCCATGCTGTATAGTTTAGATGTTAGGCTAAATACATGCGGGTTTGTACATAGAATTAGGAAATCTTCTCCAGCTCTCTTCCTGGGATTATCCTATACTCTATGCCTGCAGGGGATCCTTTCTCTGGTTTCTCTGGACTGAAAGATGGAATTTCTAGTGTTGTTTTATTCTCTATACACTGCTGCACTTCTTTACAGCTAAGTTTCACCCTTGGGGTAAAGCCATGATAGAGAATACAATAACAACTAAGGCAATGGGAACATTATCCCTATATGAGTTCTGACACCCCTCCACAATCAAATCTGCTTTTATTTATTCTTTAAGGCTTCCAGACAGTTGCTTTTTGTCTTTCATACAGAGATTTTAGGTATCATCAGTGGAAAAGATGGGTTTTGGAGGACTTATAGCCATAAGAATATACCATAATAGAATCAGAGCTTCTTTTCATATTTTTTCTTCAATATAAAATATTAAACGTAATTTAAAAAATTACTGGGGCTCTTTAGTCCAAAGCTTTCAATTTACAAATGAAGAAATGCAAGCCTGAATTAAACTTGAGTTGTTAGCATAATTAATATTATGTAGACATGAATATAATTAATATCTTCAAATAAAATGTTATATGGGAAACACTTATGAAAATGGAGGTTCAGATAAGTAATTAAAATGATTAACATTGTGAATTAATGTACTAACATTGTGAAGTAATATATTTTTCTTTCAATCAGCAAATTTTTATTAAGCACCAACAGACTACTAATCACTGTCCCGGTTTTAGTTTCAAATAAAATTTTGAAAGGTAAGAGATATTTTTAAAAAAAGGGAAAAAAAAAGATACCCTGACTGACAAATTTTCCAAAGTGATGAAGTTTATAAGGTGGGATACAAATTAAATTTTCAACAATCAGTCTAGAATTATTTTCAACATATATGCTAAAATTCACATTAAAATAAATTTCATGCAAGAAAATCCCACATTGACATTCATTCTAATTTACTACATTGTGTTGAAATTAAATAACCTCAGGCTTTTGGTTTGTGTGTCTATTTGTAAATTTAATAAAAGAAGAAATTGTTCTTGTGATATTGTCAGTGCAGAGACATGGTAATGTGGGCAAGAATTGAATAAACCCCGTGATGCCAAAACTGTGAGATATCAAATTCTATCACTGTAGGTACAAGCTTATTCATGAACTCTTCTCCCACTCCTCATACAACACATCAGGACAATTCAAGAAACTTTCCTTTTATTTTCCAAGACTTTATTATACCATTTCTAAGACCATTATAGCAGTTGGTGGGGAGTGAGCCCAGTTTCCATCAATCACTTAAAATCTTAAAAAACAAACAAACAAAAAAACACCTCGAAGTGACTCACGTGGTGTTCTGCACATGCCTGACACTATTAAATATCTGTGGCTTACTGATTTTGGCATCCTGAAATAAAATGAATAATATGAATATATTACATAAAAGATCTCTGGATGAAGGAGGACCCAAAAAGACATTAGCTGTCTCCCCTCCCTCATCCATGCATGTCTTTTTATTCATAAAATTCATTTCTTACTGTGCTGTTGTTTAATTCTATTTTAAGGTGAGAGGAGGAGTAAGTGTTTCTGAGGAACTTCGGAATTATAATCGGTGCTATACGACAAGTGTAAGCAGCTATGAAGCATGGGCTGTGCTCTTTTTGACAGAAAACTGTATTATATTTTTTATGGCCTAGAAAGAGAGGTTGTGGAGTACTTTATTTGCTAGTTAACTACAATGCAGCTTTTTTTTTTTTCTCTTAACATTTTCAGGGTCTATTAATTTATCTTATAAACCATGTCTGCTTGCTAACTTCAGCCTTCACGCTAGCAGTCCATCAGTCCAGTGCTTGTAGGACATTCCCTAATGGAATTTTTATCTCGGCTGATAAAGTGTTCTTTACTTAGTGTACTAACCTGAAAATCCTAAACTAAGTTATTTCCAGCAGTTTAAAATAAGACCATGGAATAAATGGCATCATAGTAGAGAGGGTGTTACATTACCTGTATAAAGTTAAACAATCTGTCTAGAATAATTGTATGCTAATATTGAGGTATAAAATTTGAAAAAGTGTCTTTTCCATTTCAGAAATCAGATATTTGAATAAGTTCAGTAAATTTTTAGGTTTTGAGTGAAGGCACAAATTAGATTTATGTATTATATTAAGGAAGGCTTCTGATTTGAATGAAAAATGCTTTTATAATTACTAAGGGAATAGTATATGTTTGGGTTTGCTTACTTTAATAGAAAGGTTTATATGCCCAGTTTTCTCTATAAAGATGCAATTAAAGATATAATTTTTGATTTGGGTTTAAGTGCAATGTTCCTCAGATGTTTCCATCAAAATACACCTACTGGCAAAAAAGAATGACTTTGTATCCTCCAGACCTTCCCAATGTCATCACCCTGTTCCAGTTATGCATGAAAATAATCTGCAGAAACACTTGGAGTGTATTTTATATGGATACAAAGTTTTCTTAATTTGCATTTAACCATAATTTACCATTCATTCCAATTTTTGTACTCAAAACATCTAGTAACAAGCCAAGTTTCAGAAAGATGTGGCAAGCTTATCTGAGAAACTCATATATTCCTGAAACATGCAGTGTAGGCAATTAATTGAAACAGCAACAAATTAAATAAAATTTCCACATGAAGATTATGAAATCCTTAGAAGGGCTTCATAAACTTTCCTTTTTAATCTATGAGTGAGATAACTGACACTCATAGTTAAGAGGGAAGTATCCTAATTTAGCCTGGTTGTTTTCAGCACAGTTGGGCTGTTGGTTCTCCCATCTTCTATTGCAAGGATTTTCAAGTATTGCTCGTAAAGACTGGGGCAGTGACTGACAGGATTTTACCCAATACTCAAATACATAAGGAAATTACAGATACATTGGTACACTTATTTTTTAACATTAAAAAATTTAATGTTTGTATTCTAAGATAATATACTTTAAATTTAGGGGTAAAATGGCCTTTCTATGAAATTATGGTTTCATTTGACAAGGTAACAAGTTATTTATTCTAAGGAAGTAAACAAATGTTTTGCCTTAAGATTTGCTAGCCCATGAGATGTTAAAGTCTGGAAAACCCTTGTGTATTGCATATTTAGTCTGCAAGGAATCTTACACTATGCTCCAAGACAGACGAGAAGTATTTAGTGTGGAAGGTGCCATAGAAATTGCAAACAACTATGCACCTTCTCATTTTGGGATACCATTGGAACTTCTAGTGAAAAAATGAGGTGAGAGGGAACTCGAAGTAACTTCTGATAAGAGCATTCATAGTCATTTATTTCCAAAGTGACAAAGCCTAGCACTGTGGAGAGAAGACTATTTCCCCATTTCTAGCTTTAACCTAGTCCTTCTATGGCATCTAGTGGATTGGTAACCTCAAAACACAGTATTGGGGTTACAACAGCATTCTCACAATCAAGTGGAGTTCCTTCAATGAATATATGGGAAATAAACATCAACAGTAAGATGGTGGGGCTGAAAAAGAAAGCCCACAATGGCTATTTCCTGGAGACTATACAGAAAGTTGGTTTGTCATATAAATAGGGAACAGTGATTTTAGCAAATGTCAAAAATAACAGACTTTGAGGTTAGAACTCTGAAGATAATCTTGGAGATTCTGAATGAATATTCAAATTCTGAATGAATATTCAAAGATACTTCACTTTTCTTCCCTGAATGGTGATAGCTGCTGACATGGGAACACACCTTAAACATACCATATGCTCCCAAGTAAGCAAAATTAAATATCTTATCCACTCTTCTCTGCTTTCCATGTATCTGTTTTTCTTTTCTTCTTCTTTTTGAAAGATTTTATTTATTTATTTGGCAGAGAGAGAGATAGTGAGAGCAGGAACACAAGCAGGGGGAGTGGGAGAGGGAGAAGCAGGCTTCCAGCAGAGCAGGGAGCCCGACGCGGGGCTTGATCCCAGGACCCTGGGATCATGACCCGAGTGGAAGGCAGACGCTTAACGACTGAGCCACCCAGGCACCCCAGTGTATCTGTTTTTCGTAAGAGACACTACCTTCCATCAGGAAACAAATCTAGAAATCTCCAAAATATATTCAGTTTAAATCTTCTTCTTATCCTAGTCAGAATATATTTATTTAAAGGCAAAATTTAACCATGACTACCCATGCAAAACATTTTATTTACATTTTTCTATTCTTTTCTATTTTCAGGTTAGTGTTTTTAATCTTTCGCCGAAACTATTTAACATAGTTTAAATGCATGTCATGTTTCTTCTTTCCAATTGACCAATAAAGCAATCCAACTCTACAGATTGACTCATATTTTTTTTCAAAATGGCTCAATAGTCCACCGATATCTACAGAATTAAGGTGAAATACCATGTCATACACTTGTCTGGTTTTTCCACCTGACTCTTGCTTACTTGACAGCCCTCATTTCTAACTTTGTTGTCCTGTCACTCTATCCTCTAATCATCCCAAACTCCCCATAATGCTTGGAATATGTTGTATACTGTCACGTTCCCATGGCTTTGCTCACATGGAACACATAGGTTGTAAGCCACATGACTTTTTCTGTCATTAATATTCTATTTATCTTTCAAATCTCAGCTCAGATACATTTCCATCATGATATTGTTCTTAATTTTTTATTTGTATTAATTGTTATATTTTCTTTGTGATCATAAATCTTTGCCTCTACTTCTATTATAGTCTTTGGTTTTTATACAGCTTCACACTTAATTTAGGTGTTTGAATTATCATGTTTTTAACTGAGGTACAATTTTTATGGTATGATACCAACCATTAACCATCTTAAATTTATAATTTAAGTACATCTGCAATGTTGTGCAACCATCACCTAGATGTCTAGTTCCAAGACATCTTCATCTCCCCCCAAAAGAAAGCCACATATTCATTAGGCAGTCATTCTACATTCTCTGACCCTTGCACAGTCTGCTTTCTGTTTCTATAGGTTTACCTATTCTTTATGTCTTATAGAAATGGAATCATATAATATGTTACCTTTTGTGTTTGACTGCTTAACTTAATGCTTTCAATGTTCATCCATATTGTAGCTTGTATCAGTAATCAATTCCCTTTTATGGCTTATTAATATTCCATTGCATTAGTATACCACATTTGGTTATCCATTTATCAGATGATGGACCTCTGGGTTGTTTCCACCTTTTGACTATTATGACTAATACTGCTATGAAGATTCACACATCAGTATCTGTTTGAGTACCTGCTTTCAATTATTTTTAGTATATACTTAGAAACATAATTGCTGAATCATACAGCAATTCTATGTTTAACTGTGTGAGGACATGCTAAATTGTTTTTCATAATGGCTGTACCATTTTACATTCCCCCCAGTAATGTATGAGGATTCTAATTGCTCCTTATCTTTGCTAGCATTTGTTATTTTCTGATGATGATAATGTTGTTTTTTGAAACCTAGTGGTGTGAATTGTATCTCATTGTAGTTTTGATTTGCATTTTGCTAATAACTAATGATGTTGAGCATATTTTTTTTTATGTGTTTGTTGGTAATTTGTACATCTTCCTTGGAAAAATGTCTAGATTGAAAAGACAATGCACAGAATGAGAGAAAATATTTGTAAATTATATATCCTGATAAATAACCAGAATATATAAAGAACTTGTACAACTTAATAACAGAGACAAAGTATCAGATTAAAACTGGCAAAGAACCTGAATCATCATTTGTAATCACTATATTTTTAGGGAGTGAGCACAGGGACTGAATTCTTACTTATTATTATGACCCGTATTAAAGTACACAGGACAGTTACGCTGACGCTTAACATTGAGGAAAGTTGGATTCAAATTTTGGGATTTATTCAGTCTGTTTTTGTCAAGGGTATGGATTGAGGGCTCCATCAAGTGTCAATACTAATTAAATCCAAAGGTGGGATGACAAATCCAGGATGAATGACTAAAAGTATGTAAGTTGACTTGATTAGAGCTCTCAGAAGATCTGCTTAGAACAATACATTTTTTCACAACATATATAATTTATTATTTTCTTAAATTAAAGTTTTATTTTTACCAAAGTTGTTGTGGTGGTTGTTGTATGTGTCAATTTGGCTAGGCCATGTGTTTCTAAATATTTCATCAAGCATCAGTTGATGTTGCTGTAAAGGTATTTTTTAGATAATATTTAGATTTAAATCAGTAGACTTGGAGTAAAGCAGATTACCTTCAGTTATGTGGGTGGGCCTCATCCAATCAGTGGAGGGCTGTAGGAGAAAAAGACTGATGTCCCCTGAGGACATTGGGTCTTAAAGGTTATATTAATGACATCAGCTTTGAAGATTCCTTTCCCTGCCTTTATATTTTTTTAAAAGTTACTATTTTCTATTTGCTTCTTTTGTTTTTTGTCATATTATTAGATTTTATTTTTCTCAAGTGCTTGGGATTTCTTAGCTATCTCAACATATTTCAGAATTATGCATTAAAAAGATATTTGATGGGGGCGCCTGGGTGGCTCAGTTGGTTAAGCCTCCAACTCTTGATTTTGGCTCAGGTCATGATCTCCAGGTGCTGAGATAGAGCCCTGCTTTGGGCTCTGTGCTGAGTGTGGAGACTGCTTAAGATTCTCTTTCTCCCTTTGCCCCCACCCCCCACACTCAAATAAATAAATGAATGAATAAATAAATAAATAGATAGATAGATAAATAAATAAGAAAGATATTTGGGATTACCATGTGTGATGTGTGTCAATGTGCTTTATCAACTGTGAATTTGATTTGATGATCTTGCAGGGCTGTTATGTTTAGAAAACCAAAATACAAGTATCTTTAGGATTTTTCTTGGAGGCAGTTTATTTCTCCCTATGAAGATGACTTACCTCTGCCAAAAACATACTAATTAACCAGGCATGTTTGTTCTGGGAGTGTTTGGAGTTTAGTGAGGGATAAAGGGGAGGTGCTCATTATTCATTAATGATAGCTAACATTTATTGAGCACTTATTCTGTGCCAGGTGCTGTTTTAATATTCTGTTTTATTTTCTCATTTATTTCTCATATAATTCAATGAGTTAGGTATAAGATTTATCCATATTTTATGAATGATAAATCAGATCCAGATAGATTAAATAACTTACCTAAAGTCACAAGACTAAGAAGTGAGAAAGTTGTGTTAATTTTTCAGCAATATATTTTTTTTTTTTTTAATTTTTGATCCTGTGACTAAAAGATCTTGACTTCCACTGCGTGTGTTAGAAAGGCTTATTAAGGGGTGCCTGGGTGGCTCAGTACAGCCCCTGGGATAGAGCCCCATGTCCAGCTCTCTGCTCAGTGGGGAGCCTGCTTCTCCTTCTCCCTCTGCCTGCCACTCCCCCTGCTTGTGCTCTCTCTCTCTCAGATTAAGTACATAAAATCTTAAAAAAAAAAAGCTTATTAAAACTCTTGTTTGTGGGATTTTCTTTACTATTTTTTCAACCTCTTTTAAAAGGAACATTGTTGCCAATTGTTCAGATCATTTCTTTTCAATCCATTATATGCGATTACAGGTGAAAGGATGAATATATGGCATATTTTATGTTAATCTGTGTATAAACACTATGCCTCCAAAGCCATGGGAACTGTTTTGGATATTCATATTTTGTATGATCACAATGCATTTATTCATATTTTGCTATGATCACAATGCATTAATGAAAAAGAGAGCTACATTATCATTATTCTGTCTAGATAAGCATAAATATTTTTCTTCCTTTTCATTAAGATATTCCAAATTTTCTTATACAGCAACTGTAGTCATCTTTTAACAAAATTGTCAAGGGAATTTGATTTTCTATTTATGAAGAAAAAAGTGAAGACAAAGTTATGACCTATGGATGCTGAATTAAAAGAATATATATATATACAATTATAATTAGCCAAGGCTAGATGCAGGGTAGGGAAAATGCCATCTTATATGTATCTTACATGTTTCACAAAAGACATTAAATAACTAAATAAGGTAACAAAGTGTTGAGATTCTACACATTATTGGGAACAATGATTGTGAGTGAAAAAGTTTGTGAAACACTGAAACATGATATGAATGCAGAAGATTCTAATAATGTAACTCAATAAATTTGAGAATAAAAGTGTAGAGAAAACAAAAGAGAACAAAAACAAAGAAACACATTTGTTAAAATATTATTATCATTTCTAAATTAATGACTGCTCCAAATTATGTCTTTTACTCCTCATGTTTTGATTCTTGGGCTTTATCATACTTAACATTATACACTGTGACCTTTTATTTATTTTTTCCTTTTTCTTTGAATTATGTGTGAATTTTGACATATGCTAATCTACCAGGTTCATTTTCAGTCCACATGCAAGAACTCATAACAGCTGTCATTTTTGAGAGCAAATACATCTTTAATGCTAGATATATTTTACTCCATTGCTTAAACCTTCCCTTGAACTACTATGTTTTCTTCTATATCCTATTATTTCTAATTAAATGTTCCTCATATCCTAACAACTAGTTGCATTAAAAATCGTTTGTATCATCAGAGAAATACAAATCAAAACTACAATGAGATATCATGTCATACTTGTCAGAATGGCTCAAATCAACAATACAAGAAGCAACAGGTGTCAGTGAGGTTGTGGAGAAAGGGGAACTCTCTTGCACTGTTGGTGGGAATGCAAACTGGTACAGCCACTGTGGAAAACTGTATGGAGGTTCCTCAAAAGTTTAAAAATAGGACTTCCCTATGATCCAGCAATTGTACTACTAGGTATTTATCCAAAGAATACAAAAATGCTAATTCAAAGGGATACATATACCCTGATCTTTATAGCAGCATTATCAACAATAGCCAAATTGTGTAAAGAGCCTAAGTGTCCATCAACTGATGATAGATAAAGAAGAGGTGGTATATATACACAATAGAATACTACTCAGCCATAAAAAAGAATGAAATCTTGCCATTGCAATGACATGTATGGAGCTAGAGAGTATTATGCTAAATGAAATAAGCCAGTCAGAGAAATATATGATTTCACTCATATATGGAGTGTAAGAAAGAAAACAAATGAGCAAAGGGGAAAAAAAAAAGAGAGAGGGAGGCAAACCAAGAAACAGACTCTTAACTATAGAGAACAAACTGATGATTACCAGAGGGGAGGTGGGGGGATGGGTGAAATAGGTGATGGGTGTTCAGGAGTGCAATTGCTGTGATGAACACCAAGTATTGTATGAAGGATTAAATCACTATATTGTACACCTGAAATTAATATTATACTGTATGTTAACTAACTGAAATTTGAGTAAAAATTTAAAAATTATTTGTATGACATCATTTTATTTTCTATCAAATTATATTTAGATTTTAAAGGTAGTTTTCTTGACCCATCCACTAGTTATCCTGATTTTGTTTTGTCAAATACTTAATCATTATTTTCTAGATTTGTCATCCACTAGTCCTTATAAGACTTGCTGTTGAAGAGCATGGAATTTTGAATGTAAAGATGTTCTGTAAAATGCCATGATGATATTTCACTAAAATAATTGCTTTATAGTTATTGAAATTGGATTTATTTTTGCTACTTTGTTCATTGTCTCAAATTGGACTTGCATCACAGGAATTGTTATACGATGTAAAAGAAAATAACCTAATGTGCAAACAATGCATAACAATCAAATGGATAAATATATTTATGGACATATACTTTAATGGTGTTGAGAAGAGGCTATTTTGCATACATATTGAGAGAGAGCACATGAAAATATTCAGCACATATGAGACACAGAACAAGAACAGGATCAAATAATGCTATGCTCTGTAATTTAACAACCATTTCTTTATATCTCACAGATGTTCATAACACTTTCCCAATTCATGAGCAAGACATAATTTTTACTCCAAAAATCAAATTTAATTCCATTTATTTTTCTCATCTTCATTACCACTATAGTATAATCCCCAGATATATTACCTAGAATTCTTCAACGAGTAGTCTCTTAATTTATCCTTCATCTTCTGCTTAAACTAGGTTATGGCACCACCATGCTTAAAATTTTTCAAAAGCTTCCCATGACACTTAGGAAAAATATCTAAAGTCTTTATGCAGCATCTGCCCTCAGACTACTACCTAGATTCATTATTGTAACATTTTTCCTTTCATGTGTCTCCACCAGCCTAACATACATTATTTATTTATTTATTTCACACTCCAAGCTTTTCTTCTCCATCAGGAATCTGCACCGTCCAGACCTTGGAATAACTGGCCCTTCATTCTTCGTCTCGGCTTTGGTGTGACCTGCTCAGAAACAGCATGTTTTACTTTTTCCTCTTTTCATCGTAACTTCAGTTATTCTGAATCAGATCTTACACACTTTTAATATTATTATTATTCCATAGTAATTATTCTACTCTGAAGTAATACTGCTCTCTTACTGGTTTGTTTTTGTCTCTGAGAACTGAAACATAAGCTCCATTAACGTCCTGGCAACATAATATTAGCACTTCTAAATGGCACCTTACACATTAAACAAGTTAATATTGTAGTCTATTCATGAAAGAACTACCAAGACTTGGAAATGACCTTGAAACAAGAATTTGGAAGGAAATAGTATATTTTCTGCTCTCTCTGCCCTTTAAAAATAATGAAGACGTAATTTGTGATTTTATATCTTTGGAGCTAACATATTTAAAACGTGAAGTATCTTGCAGCTGAGGTGGAGAGTGGGTGTGTCAACTGAATGGACTGAACAGATGGTGAGACCAGTGTCCACAGGAGGAGGAAGAGTATGTGATGAGTAAGGATGTCTGTAGAATGGCATGCAGATAGTAAGGGAAATGGAGTATGAAGACATTGGAAAAAAAAAATCTATGGCACTCTTTTTTGCAAGAATAATTAGCAGCCTGGTACTAAAAGGAAAACAGTTACATTAATTACTATAAAAAGTTAAAATTTCTTTACCACTAAGTCAAACACTTGCAAGTTCTCATACTTCGACTATACCAGAATAGGAAAATTTATGCCTTGTACCATTTAAATAACTCATCATATTGGAGCAGCCTTTATTTGCCCTAGTTACTGATTTATGATATGGTGAAACATCCTCCAAGTAATCGCCAAGTGTGGTTATAACCCCACACTGAGAATACAGAATTATAGTAACAGGCAAATAGCATAAAGGAAGGTTACTTTTATAGCTGTTGTTAGTTTATCTTCTTAATCTTTTTCAAATAATTATAATAAATGGGAAGAATGTTCAGTTACATCTATATAGCTCTACATTTGCATTTATGTTTATATACAAATTTTATCATATGTTTTGGTCAAAATTATGCATGAGACTGGGTATTTTGTTGTTTTGTTGGCTAAGAGGCAGGGCAAAAACTGTAGTGAAACAAGTTGTCATAAGTTTCTTCATTTTTGGGTAGAAATTATATTGTATTTTAGGGGTAACTTTCTTTTGAGGTGGATCAGAAACAAAAAAATTTAGTTTACCCTTAATCGTCCCTATATAAGGAGAGTGTATCCACTGTGAAGAACTGCATGAATAAAGTCATCTAAGAGCAAATGTTTAAGATGATTATTCTGTTTAGTAATATAAAATATACCTTTGCAATTTATGAGATTTGTAATTTCTAGCAGTATAAATACATTGCAAGAAGAAGTGACTCAAATCCCCATAGTTCTTTTTTGCTGCTATATTGCCTCCTTTCTCTCAATCCACACTTGTATCTTCATCAAAAGTTCCTTATGTCCAGTCAACTTAGAAAGAAATAAAAGGTGGGCATAGTTTACATCTGGTTTTGAAGATATACTTGGCACCTCTGAAGTGGATGGCTGCAGTACGCAGCCCCACACGGGATACTTCTGAAGAGCAAAAGTAAAATAAATTCTTCCCAGTGGGCAGACTTTTTAGCTGTGCATTAGATTGGTCATGTTTCCTGGGTGGAAGGAGAGGTTTACAAACACATAGATATACATTGATTGATGAGAAGTGACACATTGGCTGGATGGTGGGTAACTTGGAAAGGATACAATTGGGAAGTTTGAGACAAGGATTTTTGCTGAAGAAAGTATGGATAGACTTGTCCAAATTCACAGAGAATGTGCAGGTATATGTCTACAACATAAATGTTAACCAAGGAGCAATCTCAGCAAAAGGGGATCTTAGTAATTAGGTGGATAAACAATGTTCCATTCTGTAGACACCATTCAACCTTTTTCCCAACCATTCTGTCCTCACAACGTTGGCTCATGAACAAAGTGGTTGTGGCAGCAGGAACTAAGTCATGCATGGGCTCACTAAACCATACCTACTGCTGAGTGTCTGACTTGCCAACAGCAAGTTGGCACTTGCTGTGTGCATACTCAGTGATCACACTGAGCCTCCAATATGGCATCATTCTCCAAGGGATTCATCTGTCTACCTGTGGCAGGTTGCTTACATTGAGTACTCTCATCTTAGAAGAGGCAGTTTCTACCTAACCTGTATGTGGATTTACCTTTCCTGCCCGCGGTGCCTCTACCCAAAACATTCTTCATGTGTTACAGAGTGACGTAGTCACCATTATGGTGTTCTTTACTGCATGGCTTCTAACTGCTAATTTCTGTTTTCTCTGTAAATAGGAAACATGGTTATCCATAGAATGAGAACGGAAGAGGAGATCCGGAAGGGTATGGAATGAGGAGAAGGCACACAATAGTCTAGGAGAATAGAAGAGTGAATGTGCTAGGTTACATAGTAGGAGGTCTAGAAGAACGCTAGAGGTCCACCTGACATTAGTAGTTGTGAATTTAAAGTGAGACTAATCTTCATGTTTATAGGTATTTCTTTAGCCATATTCAGCCATGCACTGAGTTGGATTTAATCATGATTGCTGTTTGCCAGAAACGGGCAATGAAGTGATAGAGGAGCAAGGAAATTTAAGGTTTCTGCAAGGATGGGATTTTAATGAGGGATCATAGATTCTCCTTTGTGCAAGAGATATTACGATCTGCAGGTGGTGATTTTAAGGTAGTGCTTCTCAAACTATACCATGCATCAAAATCTCCTGAAGACATTTTTAAAACACAGATTATAGATTCACAAACTTAGGAGTTCTGTATTCAGTAGCTTTGCAGAGGATCCTGAGAATTGGCATTCCTAACAAGTTACTGGTTGATGTTTATGCTACTGTTCTGGTGATCACATTGGGAGATCCACTCTATTAAGACAGTTTTTGTTTTTTTTTTTCAAGATTTTATTTATTTATTTGAGAGAGAGAGAAAGTGAGAGAGAGCACGGACAGGGGGAGGAGGGCAAAGGGAGAGGGAGAAGAAGACTCCCCGCGGAGCAGGGAGCCTGACACTGGCATCTATCCCAGGAACCCCTGGACCATGACCTGAGCCGAAGGCAGATGCTTAACCAACTGAGCCACCCAGATACCCCTATTAAGACAGTCTTAGGGCTATGCCATTCTTTCCCCCCCCCGCCTTACCTTTTGTTATTCTCTGAAACCACCTCTCTGCATTTCATGCATTTATTAATTGGTTCACTTATAACATATCCATGTTAACCTATTTGAATTTCCCTTAAAGGATTTGAGATGAACAAATAACCTATACTCTTTATTTTTAAAGATTTTTTTATATTTATTTTAGACAGAGAGTGCGCGAGTGAGTGAGGAGAGGAGCAGAGGGAGAGGGACAAGCAGACTCTGTGCTGAGAATGGAGCCCAACAGGGGGCTTGATCCAACAACCCTGAGTCATATGATAACCTGAGCTGAAATCCAGAGTGGGCCACTTAACTGACTGAGCCACCCTGGTGCCCCAACCCAGACTCTTATAATTATAAAACAGTAGGAAAGAATATTACCACCTCCCCATCTTTTTTGCCAGTCTTTCTGGTTAGAGTTTTGTTTAGTAGACTACTTCTCATAATTTTTTATTAATTTTTCAAATGGTGATGTAATAATTATACATCTTTAAAAATAACACAAAGTTTATATTACTTTGTTAGTCTAAACTGTAAACGGATCTTAACATATTTTCCAAAAAAAAAAAAAACTTCTCCAAGCAAACCAACATAAAAATTAACAAAACATATTTTTCCACAGCTATTCATTTTTAACTCTTAGAGAAAAAAAAAAAAGAAAGTCTGTATTGGAACATTAATGGCAGTATAGGCAAAGTTATATTGTTCTGGAAAATGCATGGTCGCCTTTAAACACCTGTCGGTATAGAAAAATATACCAGGAAGTTCTCGCCATCAGCATGCCAAACCTGGCCGTAAGGTGATGTTATCTTTGAAGAGAGTCGACAGGACTACAGAAGGAACATTTGGTGAAGAATCTGCCAACTGCCTTTATTACCTTCTGAGCCACCTCTAAGTTACAGGTATTTCCAGTTTGGTTCTGCAGATAATTTGAGCTCCATCTGTGGTTGATGAATATTTTTTAGTATGCTATTACAAATTATGGCTTTAGGCACTGTTGCATCTTCTCCCTGCAAATTCAACTACATAAAATATTGTGTCTCTTGATTCTGGTATATTTCCCATAGTGGGAAATGCAGAGAGAGAAATGGGGGTGTTATTTTCTGTTGTGATTTGTTGGCTAGTTTGTTTTCCAAAAGAAGATTGTTTTAAATTTTATGCTGAAATAGGTGATTATTATTTCTTAAGTATAAAATCCCACTAGAGTCTATACTATATACTCCCTAAGGAAGTCAGAAGTATCTGTAAATAAATTTTAATTCATATAAAAATCTATGTAGTAACTGTATACTATTTAATTTGGTTTGAGAGAAGGAAGATTTGGCTATATATTGTGGTTAATTTATATAATGTTCAATTTCTAATTAGTTGTATAACTCATTTTGGTGGAATTATTTTTGTAATTTAGGAAACTGTGAAAATATTTTGTGGTTTAATGTATTACTTTGTAGATGCATTACTGAAATAATTTTAGAACATGGACTGTTGGGCACCTGGGTGGCTCAGTCATTAAGCCTCTGCCTTCGGCTCAGGTCATGGTCCCAAAACTCCCAGGATCAAGCCCCACATCCTGCTCCCTACTCAGTGGGGAGTCTGCTTCTCCCTCTGACCCTCCCCCTTCTTGTGCTCTCTCTTTCTCTCTCTCTCTCACTTTCTCTCTCTCAAAATAAATGAATAAAATCTTTAAAAACAAAAAGAACATGGACTGTTACATACTGATCTGTTACACACAGGGGACTTAGAAGCCTGGCAGGTCAATTACGGTAGAGGTCAGAATGAACCAGACAATTAGATACTGCATGGTAGTGATCCAAAGGAAGGTTAAAGTAGTTGATTAAAAGAACAGACAAAGTGTAGAGAATTGGAGATTCTCATTGATTAGTGTGTAATGCAAGTACAAAACAGTACATGGCATCATAAAAATAGAAGGATTTTGAAGTTTTTCTCTCAGCTCCTATGGTGTGTTAGAAACACAGTCAAGTAAGCCTGGGTTTAAACTCGCACCTAGCTTGGCCACTCGCTGAATCTGTGACTTTAGAAAATGCTTTTTCTGCCTCCGAGACAATTGTACTTATTTTTCTCCTTTAATCTGTTAATGTTGTAAATTGCATTACTAGATATCTTGTTTTTTTATTTTTTTTAATTTTTTGCATTACTAGATATCTTGATAAGCCATTCTAACATTCTATGGATAAAGTTCAATGATCATTCCTATGGATAAAGTTATTTTGAACTTGAACGGTCATGATTTATCTTGGATAAGGTGCTGGATTTAATTTGCTAAATTATAAAGATGACTTGCATCTATACTAATATAGTGGAACTAATCTATGTAATTTTTTTCTTATACAATCTTTCATTAATTTTGGTATAAAGATTATATAAACTGGATAAATAAATCTGGTAGCTATCCCTTTTACTCTGCACAAATTTATACAAGATAAAGATTAAGGATTATTTGTTCTTTGAAACAATAGTAAAATTTGGCTGCATGTATATATATGTGTGTACATGAAATTTCCCTACTTATACAACTTCTTCTGCTCATTGGTCTATTTTTAGAATCCTACATTCTTGAATTAACATGGTTATTTATGTTTATCTGGAAATGTATCCCTTTTATTTGTATTTTCAAATTCTGATTCCTGAATTATTTCATAAAATTGTTCTATAACTTTTAAATCCCAAGTATATATGTAGATAAATTTAACATCCCTATTTTACACTTATACTATTGGATTTTCTTGGTGTCTACTGTTTTTTGTTAGTTTCGTTTTATTTTTGCTTTGATTAGTTTATCCTATGACTTCTTTTTTTGTATTTTATAATTTTTAAAGAACTACATTTTGGTTTTGTTTTATTTTGGAGGCGGTTTCTTTTATTCTCTAACTTACCAAATTTATGCACATAGCTTACCCTAGTTTCCTGGGTTGGTGTCACTTCACTTATTTTTAATATTTGCTTTCTCTATATGTATTAAATACTACAAATTATTCATAAGTAACAATTTATCTGGTTCCCACAGTTTCAAGATACAATGATTTCACTGTGACCTAGTTCTAAAAATATCTTAATTACCATATAACTTATGGATAATTTATGTCAATTTATGGATAAATGACTGAATATTTTCAGTTCTTAAATGTGGTATGATTGAATTTGAACAATCTGATCTTTAATTATTATTAATTTTGTTACTTTGTTATCAGAGACACAACACTGAGTGCCCAGAATTTCTTAAGCCATGTTTTCTGAACTATGACAGTGTTAGCAAACGTTCAACGTCTATTTTAAAGGCATGCATATTTTCGGTTGAGTTAAAAGTTCTATTAAAAACAGAACTACCCTATGATCCAGTAATCATACTACTGAGTATTTACCCCAAAAATGCAAAAGTGCTAATTCAAAGGAATACATGCACCCCCATGTTTATTGAAACATTATTTATAATAGCCAAACTATGCAAGCAGCCCAAGTGTCCACTGATAGATGAATGGACAAAGAAGATGTGGTATATATACAAAATGGAATATTATCCAGCCATAAAAAGAATGAAATCTTGCCATTTGCAATGACAGAGTTGGAGCTAGAGACTATATTACTAAGCGAAGTAAATCAGTCAAAGAAAGACAAATACCGTATGATTTCAGTCATAGGGGAATTTAAGAAACAAAACAAATGAGCAAAGGAAAAAAAAGAGAGATGGAGAGAGAAAGAAACTAAGAAACAGACTCTTAACTATAGAGAACAAACTGATGTTTATCAGAGGAGAGGTGGGTGGAGGGATGAGTGAAATAGGGGATGGGGATTCAAGAGTACACTTGTCACGATGAAAAAAATAAATAAAGACAAAAAAAGTTCTCTCTATTAATGTCTCCTATTTTAACAGACTAATCACATTTTTGTGATCTTCTGTTTACTTACTTATTTCTTACCTACTCAAGCTATGATTTCTTTTGAAAGTTGCATTAATCACATTTACTATGTTGTTCTTATTTTAATTATCCATGTAATTCTGGTACTTATTTCTTTAGAAAATTTGAGCCTATATTGTTAAGTATATAAATATTAATTATATTTATATTTTTGTGAGGACCTTTTCTTATTTTAATTGTGGTAGTCTCCTTTCTATCTCAAGTCTTTTTATATGATATCTTGATATAATAGCTATATTTGATCACTATCTACTATAATATTTTTCTCACATCTTTATTTTTAATAATTTTCTTTTGTTTTAGATAATGCTGTAGTATAGTACATATAAGCAGATTTGTATGGCCATTCTGAAAATCTCAACCTTTTAATGTTAAACTTAACTGAACTGATTTACCTTGATGTATTTCAATAGATTTCTGCTATCTTATTTTACAATTTCTGTCTGCTCTATTTTTTCCATTGTCTTTTTTTCCTCCCCTCATCTTTGAAGGAATCAACCCTTATCTTATTTTCTTTCTCTTCTATTAATAAGTGCTTTAGCCCTTTGGAAATTATGAATTTCAGTTATAGTTTTTTATTATTTATCTACAGATTTTAGATTACATAATGAGTCATGATTTTCTTACAAAGGTGAAAAGTTATTTGGTGTTTCTGTTCTCTGCATACATGGGACAGAAACATTCTGCAAGTTTTTCTTTTCCTTCCATGCCTAACTCCTATGTCATAATTTTCTAGAATAGAACTTCCCACATTCTGTGCCACTCAACGAAGGTGTGGTATGAGTGGTTTACAGGTGTGAATAAGACGGTAATCCCTTCCCCCACCAGGGGAGCCCACGCAGGAACCGGACAGCGGGGGCTCCAGCTCCAGTGTTAAGAAGTCTCCTTTATCTCAGTTTTAATTGAAATATTATGATTTTCTGTTTATGTCATCACCTGAGAAAGATTGGAAACACAAGTCTAAATCTTATTTCTGTCTTGCTTTTTTTTTTAAATGCAACATAGTTACATTGAATAATTATTAGATTTGCTATCAGGATATTTGAAATCTTTGGTTAGCGTTGATCTTTGCTTATAACTCATTTGACTTGATTTAATATTTATTTTTAATAAAATTAATGAATTTTAGGAATTGAAAATGAATGAAACCTAGCCCAAACTTGCTTAAAGAAAATCGGTTATTTTATAAAATATTTAGGATAGAATGGCTCTAGATGCAGCTTGATAACCATGATGGATTTCTCAGCTTGGCTTTCACAGCTTCGAAGCTCTTCTCATGTCCACAAGATGACTGTCATCATGTTCTGTCTTCCCATGTTCATAATAAGTAATACAAATGGTTTCTCTTTTGAATTGACTTAAGACTGTAAGCCTCATGCTCATCTCTATAGTAATGCACAATAGCCCATTTGGATAAATTGTGTTGGTCAGCTTAAACATAAAGGTCATTAATACTTCAAGGCACAACTATTATCTTAATTTTGCAGATGAAAACTCAGGCAAAATTCACAAAGCTAGAAAGCAGTGCTGCGAGAATTTGAAACCAGGTAGTTTGATTCCAGAGTGTGGGCTACCAAACATTATACTATCTCATTATTTCCCTTTATCCTAGGCAACCCTGTGTGACAGGGAAAAGTGGGATCACTTCCTTGATGTCTCATGGCAGAGATATGATCAAACTGGGAATAACTGAAGGTAATTTTAATATCAAATATGAGGAAGCTTACGTACTTCCCAGTCTCAAGGCCCCACCCCTTGGGTCCTTTTGTGAGTATGTATCCACCTGGATCTTAAATGCCACCATGTGATTGGGGCAAGTTTATATTCATCAGGGATTTGCATAATCATTTCCAAATAAGAGGTGACATTTCTCTTCTCACCCTAGCCTAAAGCTATCTTCCCTACCCACACTCTATTTTAAGATTTGTCATTCTCCCAGATATGAACGTGGCTATGTTACTTTCTCTAGGCATTACCCCGTGCACTACCCACAGATGTCTAACCACACGGATCCAACAGCAGCAGCAGCAGAAGCAGCAACAACTACAGAACATAATAGTTGCATAAAAGTGCATTTCTACTACTCAGAGATTTTCATCATTGATGCCATATGTATGCCTGCTACTCTGAGGACTTGACTCACGTCTGCAAAATTAACTTCTACCAGAATTCCCAGTCTGCCTGCCATGCAGATTTTGGATTTGCCAGCCTGCACAACTGAGTGATCTAATTCCTTAAAATAAATCTCTCAAGAGAGAAATAGACAGTGGATAGATAAAGATATATTGACATCTGTCTATCCTATTGGTCTGTTTTTCTGGAGAACCCTAACTAAAACACTTGTATTCACAATATGTTGTAATTGCCTTGAGGGAAGCAATTACTTCTGTCTGATGCAGTGCCGTGGAACAATGTTCAGTATATAATGTTTTGGCATTAATTTTTTGTTGAGTGAATAAATGTTCCCATTTTGTGTCTATTTTTCTTTCTGGATAAATTCTCTGGTGCTTATATACTAAATTTAACTCATATTAAAACTGAAAGGAGATTAAAATGAAAAAAATCTTTAAAGGGGGAAGAATTTTTTTAAGATTTTATTTATTTATTTCAGAGAGAGAGAGTGAGAGAGAGAGAGCATGCACATGCGAGTGGGGAGAGGGGCAAAGGGAGAGGGAGAGGCAGAAAGAATCTCAAGTAGACTCTATGCTGAGCACAGAGCCCGACTCGGGGCTCAATCTCATGACCCTGGGATTGTGACCTGAGCTGAAATCAAAAGTCGAACACTTAACCAACTGAGCCATCCAGGCGCCCTGGGGAAGAATTTTAAATTCTAGAAATATAGCACAGTCTTTGTGGTACTTGAAGATAACTTGGCTTGTGGATTAGAAATGATTTATAAGTAAACACAAACCATAATCAGTGAGCATGGGGGAAAATTACTTTACCCCTAGATACACACATTACACAAACTGTCCTGAGGCAATGGTGATGATTTTAACCTGCAACATGTAGTGAGGGTACACGCAGGAAGTGAGAGAGCTCATGGTTCTCCAGGGAGGGTCAGTAAATAAGTGCTTTACCCCAAAGATGAAAAAGAAACCTAAGGGATAATGTGATGGTGTTACTGCATTGAAAATGTTATTTTTCTTTCTTTTTTTTTTAATATTTTATTTATTTGTCAGAGAGAGAGAGCTCACAAGCAGGGGGAATGGCTGGCAGAGGGAGAAGCAGGCTTCCCACCAAGCAAGGAGCCCAATGCAGGACTCAATCCCAGGACCCTGAAATCACGACCTGAGCTGAAGGCAGATGCTTAACCGACTGAGCCACCTAGGTGTCCCTGTTATTTTTCTTTCTTAATTCAACTTAAGGTTTTGTATGTATCATTGGACAAGTTATGTCATACGGTCATTGTTCCTGGAGTATTGAAACCCTGTTTTAAGTTTCTTCTCTTGGGAGAACTTTGAAGTCTGCCTTCTCTTTAAGGAGCCTAATAACCATTTCAAGAAAATGGAGACATAGTGACTTGAAAAA
Source organism: Phoca vitulina (assembly GCF_004348235.1). Taxonomy (NCBI): domain Eukaryota; kingdom Metazoa; phylum Chordata; class Mammalia; order Carnivora; family Phocidae; genus Phoca; species Phoca vitulina. The sequence goes on from NW_022589717.1 coordinate 35,359,649, forward strand.
AACTGCCCACACCTGACCCCATTATAAATTATTCCCTGCAGTATTTATTAAATGTATTTATCTATCTATATACCATTTAACATATTAAATATACATATATATGTTTGGTTTTAATTAATTTCAGAATATTTTTGGTTCTGTTAAAAAGGTTTCTCCTCAATAATTATTCTGCTCAGGGGTGCCCTGAGTGGCTCAGTCGGTTAAGCAGCTGCCTTCGGCTCAGGTCATGATCCCAGGGTCCTGGGATCGTGCCCCACATTGGGCTATCTGCTCAGTGGGGAACGTGCTTCTCCCTCTCCTTCTGGTTCCCTGCTTGTGCTCTCTCTCTCTGTCAAATAAATAAATAAAAATCTTAAAAAAAAATAATTATTCTGCTCAGTAATTTGGATCTTTTTTATTTGGATTAATATTATCATCATTTCAGTTCTCAGTTTATAACATATAATTAAATCATTATTTTCAGCCTTGCTTGGTTTAAAACTCTCAACATTTTTAGTTCACTCTCATCTTTTATTAAAATTTTTTCTATCACTATTGTATGGTATTAAAAAGATTTCAGTCACTGCGACTGGCATCTGTGAAGAAGGGCATCAAATACCTGACATAAGATTTGCATCTCGATATGAGAAAGTTGTTCTAGTATTGCTTTATTATCTATTGCCACTAACAAAGATTTTATCAACAATTTAAAAACTTTTATTCACATGATAATATTTTTACCACCACCGCTATCCCCCCCAAAATCATAAATGGTAACCTAAAGTTAAAAGTTTTGGTTCTAAGCTATGGTCTTGTCAAAAAGTTAGCTCTTGATGTTTCTTGCTCACAAATCCTCCAAATACAAGGAACTTAATGGCACATTTAAAAGATTGGTGTTGGTAAGTTAAGGCATTACTAGATTTTTCAAGGTAAAAATCACTGTTTTGGTGGAATATAAAAATAATATGTTGAAAATATATATTTAAAGTTTCTAGTCAATTTATAAGAGCTAAAACTATATTCAGACAAAAAAAGGGAATGTCTATCTAAAATAGCAATTTTTAGCTGGGGTAGAAGAGCACATTTGAATATAAAGTCTCTAAATCGTGCATAATTTGCAAAAGCATTTTTCATATTTTACTATACTTTATATCTAAACTGAAAATACCTGTGTATTTAGACAGAGAGTATAAAAAAATAGTTTGTTTTCAGCTATTAAGAATATGCAAAATAGAGGCACCTGGGTGGTTCATTTGGTTAAGCATCTGACTCTTGATCTAAGCTCAGGTCTTGATATCAGGATCATGAGTTCAAGCCCTGTGTTGGGCTTTATGCTGGCCATGGAGCCTACTTAAAAAAAAATATCTATCTATCTATCTATCTATCTATCTATCTATCATCTATCTATCTATATCTATCTATCATCTATCTATCTATCATCTATCTATCTATCTATCTATCTATCTATCTATCTATCTATCTATCTATCTATCTATCATCTATATCTATCTACCTATCTATCTATAAATAATGAACATCTATCTGAGATATTTATATCTATTGAAAGAGAAAATGAATTTTTAAAACACTGGAGAAATCTTGCCTAAAAAGGTCAGTTATTTATGAGGTAGAAGCCTGTGAAGTCTAAGAGAAATACGGAAATTTGCAAAATACTGCTTTATTATAAATTCTAGAAGATCGAGATAATTTTGAAAATAAATATATTTGCAAAAAGGACCACTAATTTCTGTTTTTTTTTCTTTGCTCAAGATTTGTCAATTATTTTTCAAAGTGAATTAATTTCTTTAGAGTATTTCATTTTTTAAAGAGGTGGAGTATAAATGTCTTTTAAATGCTTAAAAATAATCAGTGCCCTATGTCAAGTATCTAAATCAATTACCTAAATAAATTTTAACTAAATATAATTGATTATTTTTTCAGTTGAGAGAAACTTATGCCAATCATGATAAACATCAGGATTATTTTTAAAAATGTGCTTGTGAAGGGGTCTGTAGAACATATATTTAATCTAATTCATATCATTTATGAGCTCTGTGATGTAAACTTCTCAAAAATAATACTAAATAAACTTACTGTGCTCCTTACCCTGAAACCCATTAAATCAACTAAAAGAACATAAAAATAGAAACAATTGCCATCTTTAATAAAGTGGAAAATGACTGTGACACCAAATTAAATGTTATGAAAAATACTAAAATTCAATTTTGAATTAAATCACAGAAAGTCAATAAAATAAACTTCCATTTGTGAGTGGAATTAGGTTTCTCTTCAAGAAGCAATAATGTCTTGAAAAATCCTACCAAGCGTACCTTGGAATAACAAGTGTCAGTGTTTGAGGACAATCTGAGAGCTAGAAAGAAATATCAATGTAAGAATTTTTAAATTGCAAGACACCTATGTTCTCTCCAATGGTGGAACTTCGAAAGTTACTTTTCTGCCAGAGTTCTGAGAAATCATTCAAGGAAAGAGAAATGAAGGAGCCTAGTAACTATGAATAATATGGTATAAGTACTAGAGTCATATATCTATTTTCTCTGACAAAAAAAAAAAAAAATCCAGAAACTAAACAAGCAGTGAGCTAAAGTAGAATAAAAAGTATACCAATGGTCCTAGTGTTTTAGGGTAAGTCCTTGACCTGAACAAGGTCAATCAAAGTCAATGAGGCTTAATTTTTGGACTTCCTTTTGAACTTTTGATACAGCAAATTCTAGCTCTGACGGGGATGTGGTTGAAATGTGAAACCTTCTATGTAGAGAGCCCACAAGTGAAACATCAGAATAGAACTGACCCCAAAATTCAGAGCTATGGGTCTTCATTCAGGTCTATCTAGGGAATATCATGTGGGCACCCAATAAACTGTTCCAGAAGTATCCCTTTTATAAAGGTTTCAGGAGTTGATACGTGCTCCTTTTGCTTGAGTCAGTTTGGTTTATGTTTTATCAAAATAAAAACTCCTAAATAACAAACAAAACCATTTCAAACAAATGTAGGCAGCAAAAGTAACCAAAAAGCATATTAAAGAGTATGGAGATTGACGTAGAACAATTTCAATTAAATATGGAAAGAATGACAGAATTTTAAAATTACCATTTTGCCACATTTAATGAAATGAATTGAGACAACAATCATCAATGATGATGAAACAAGTAAGAGGCTTATGGGGAGCTTCATAATAAATAGGTAAGTCTAAAATCTTGATCAATCTTAACATGAATAAATAGGTAAGTCTAAAATCTTGATCAATCTTAACATAAACATGATCAACCAAACATTACATCTAACATGATGATAGGAACCATGTAGCACCATGTATTTTTGCTCCCCAAATAAACCAAAATCTAAACAAATATTATACATAACTATCAGATTATTAAAATATGAGACAAATAACACCACAATTTAAATTCTATAGCTAAAGGACACAATTTTAAGATAATTGGAATGGAGTAGAATACTTTCTACCAATGGCAGATTTCTTCTTTACTTATTGGTTTATTTATCTCAATTTTGTAATTTTGTTTTTATTTCTTTTCCTTTTTTTTACTTCTTTTCTTTTTTTATCATGTTATATTAATCACCATACATTACATCATTAGTTTTTGATGTAGTGTTCCATGATTAATTGTTTGCGTATAACCCCCAGTGCTCCATTCAGTACGTGCCCTCTTTAATACCCATCACCAGGCTAACCCATCCCCCCACCCCCCTCCCCTCTAGAACCCTCAGTTTGTTTCTCAGAGTCCATAGTCTCTCATGGTTCATCTCCCCCTCCGATTTGCCCCCCTTCATTTTTCCCTTCCTACTTTTTAAAATTTTTTTTTAACATATAATGTATTAATTGTTTCAGAGGTACAGGTCTGTGATTCAACAGCCTTACACAATTCACAGCACTCACCATAGCACATACCCTCCCCAATGTCTATCACACAGCCACTACATGGCTCTGTTACCAGTTGCAAGCAAATTTAGATTTTTACGTCTGCCTGCTGAATTTTTTTTTATTGAGTATTGACCTTATATATTTTAACTCTTATTAATATAGTTATCAGGATTTTAGATTCCTTCATACTTGAGTACACTTAAGTTTCTACTATTCTTCAGTAATTGATAATGACTGGTATCACTATAGCTACAATGCTTTTCCAGCCTCCTGTTTGTTTGGCTTTCTTGTATTCTATTTCCTTATAGTTTAAGTGTGTCCCTATTAAAAGCATATAACTATATGCTTTTTTAATTTTTCTTTTTTCTTTTCCTACTCTACTTGGAAAACATTTTCTTGCCCTCCAGGTTCTCTTTCCCAAAGTATTTCTTGTACTTTACCAGTCAGGATTTAGTCAAGAATCTAGAGAAGTGAAATTCTGGAGGATATGTTAGATATATCTGTTAGATATGATAGATAGAAGACCAGCTATACTAGAATGGGTAGAGTAGCTGAAGCTAAGCAAATTCTCTGAAAAATGTTGTGATGCTTATTTTAAAACCAAGATAAATAAACTATCTCCTAAGAAAGGCCACATGTTAAATAGAAAATCTAAAATATTTCTAGAAATATAAAATAAATTGAATATTTAAGACTTTTCTTACAACAAAAGCACCTACCCCTGATATCTGTACTAATTAATCCTATCAATATTCCATGAACAGAAAATCCCAAACTGATAAAATTCTTCCAGAGGATAAAAAGGAAGTATTATTTATCAATTTCTTTTATAAACTATTTTGGTATGATACCAAAACTCCACAAAGATGCACAAAAATAATCTCAATTATGATCAGAGATGTAAACATGAAAAACTCAAATTAAATATAGAAATATAACCAAAAGTCATGCCTAAGTTGAGTTTATGCTTAAGAATGCAAACATATTTTAACATAACACAGTATAATAATGTACAAAAAAAAAACCCACCAAAAACCAAAATACATTAATTAATGAAAGAGATGTGCCAATAAAAAAATCTGATAAAATTTACTATAAATAGGGGAAAAAAAGTGACTCCTACTTATCACCATACATCAAGTTAATTGTAGAGGGATTAAAAATATAATGTGAAACTCTTAAGATTTTAGAAATTCTTTTTTTTTTTAAGGTTTTATTTATTTATTTGTCAGAAAGAGAGGGAGATAGAAACAGCGAGCAAGCACAAGCAGGGGGGGCCGCATGCTCCCCGCGTATCAAGGAGCCCGATGCGGGACTCGATGCCAGGACCCTGGGATCATGATCTGAGCCGAAGGCAGACGCTTAACCGACTAAGCCACTCAGGCATCCCAAGATTTTAGAATTTCTAAGAAAATGTAGGAAAATATACTTAAGATCTCAGGGAATTTGTATATTTTTTGAACAAAACATAAAGCAAGCAGAAACAAACTCAAAGTTTATAAAAACAAACTGAAGTTTAAAAATCCTCAAATATAAGCCCTAGATTTACAGGAAATATTTTATGTACTTATAAAAACGGTGTTGTTATAAATGATTGCAAAGAAATTATACAAATGAATAGAAAAAGGCAAACAAAGTAGAAAAAATAAGAAAAAGAAAAAAAAGAAAAGTAATTCATAAAAAAGGAGGTACTTATGGCCAATAAATTATAAAAGGATGCTTACTAGTGATTCAGGAAAATCACAGCATTAACCCAAAGACTTTTCATAAATTGGCCAACATGTAAAAACCTAAAAATTAAAACAAATTCTTAGGATGAGTAGAATGGGAACACTTATATATTGCTTCTGGATATACAAATTCATGTAAGAGCTTGTCATTCGAGCAAAATTTAATGAAATTGAAGTGGTCTATATCCTCTGACTTAGCAGCTCAATTCTTACACAAATACATGTGGAGACATATACTAGAATGGTAATTGAGGCATTGTGTTCAGTATAAAATATAACCTAAATATCTATCAACAAGATAATGAAAAAGTAAACTACAGTATTTCCTTGCAATGAAAATACACAGGCGGCAGGAAATATGAAGTAGTTAGTGCTGTCTCTATCAACATGAATTAGTTTGTGGTAGGTAGACAGTGTTGCTAACAAAGACTTTCAGGGCCCAAAATGACAACGCTCACAAATCTACAACTCATGTCAGGAAAGAATACGATACCATAACAATGTTAAATTAAGGGTTTACTTCATAACCCCAAACTGTCTCATCAATGGGGTCTTGAGATGCCAGGTCGTAGCTCCTCTTTCCCTACTTCAATAAGGAAGAAATATACAAATATTTTTCTGTGTATTTCCCTTTGATCAGAAATCATCAGGGCATGCACAAAATACCTCAGAATCGAGAAGTACAAAATGGAATCTAGGTCGGGTTTGTTCTATCATGCAGATCACACAGGCATATTCTTGCTATGCAAAGTTTAGCAGTTTAGCAGTAAAACCTTCTGGCTTAACCATTATCAATCTTACTGTTATCAATAAACAATGGTGACAAGCTGGGACAAACCATGCTGAAACGCCATGTACCCATGATTACAAAGAAACGCTATCAATCAGTATGTTCCATGACTTTACCAGGGTACCAGCATGCAGGAACTTTAACAAAATCGTTCAGGCGAATTCTAAGACTGTGGAAATTAACCTTCACAGCATGTCAGGGAGGAGAAAATTAAGTGAGATCTGTGCAGTACATTATCATTCATATAAAGTTTGAAATCCTACTAAACAATGTGCCTAAATTATGGAATAGCGTAGCTGTACTTCCTAAGTTGCTTTTAACCTATGTTGTTAAAATATAATATACAAAGCTTAACACATGTTGTTACATAGAAATAAATACATGGGTATTATAATCACTAAGTACAACATAATAATAACTCTGCGTAGAGAGAAGGGCATATGTACCGAGTTGTATACACACAGCTTAAACTCTATTAATATATCATTTCTTAAGCTGTGATGTGATGAGTACATGTCTATTCACTATTTTGGCCTTTCTAACTTTTTCTCTTAAATATTTCAAAACATTTTAAAAATAACTATGGAATGACAAAGTCATAGAACGAAAGAACTTGTGGTAGACAGTTTAAATATGGAATAAAAAATAAACAACCACGGGAATTATAACTTAAAAAAACATTGTTTTATATAAGGATGTCACGGTTGCCAAAGAGTGACAATGACTGACAGAAGAAAACATAAACAAAAAATAAACAAGTGATTTTAATGTGAGTTCAGGGTCTAAGAAATTAAGATTTTACGTGCACAAAAGTGACCGGGCACAATAGGGTTCAGAACCACAGAACCGAGTAGAAAGGTGTGGCATCATGGCCCTCATCGTGTTTTCTATTGAAGTGTGCACAGATGGTGATGATGCTGCCATTGGGATAGGAACTGGACTCTTCTTGAAGAGTCTGCATAAATCCTGACTGTTCTGTGATACATCTAGTGATGACGCTCCACTGCTGTAAACTATAGTATATCTCATCACGTGTAAGTACTTCTTACTCTGATTATATACATATATGGTATTAACCATCCCCTAGCTGACTGGTCTACTTTACATCTGTGACACTGAATATCATGTGGACTCTCCAGTCTGACTGGCAATCATCCCACATTTCCTTAACTCCTTCATCCTTTCACTCCCTTGGAAGACTGTTCCATACCTTCTGGTCTGTCTTCAGTCTCCCTGTACATCCTCCCTGTTCCTCATTCTCAGCTCATGGATGAGTGTCCTATCTTACTCCGAATACCAGAGAAATCAGAAAAGAAATTCCGCACCCATCCACAGCCTCTTATCCCTGCTGCATTCACTCATCTTTCACTTCTGACGCTGTGGTCACTTATCTCTACCCCTGTCTGTGGCCTAAACTTCAAGTTGTGCATTGATCGTATCCTCTTTCACTGACTTAGTTACAGAACTATATTAATTTTCTTGTATATTGCATTTTCAGATTGTCCTTATCTGCTTTGTCATTCTCATAAAAAATTCTATTATTTCTTCCATCCTCATAAACCCTACTGACCCCATTTCTCTCACCAGATAAACGTTGATTATTTTCCCCCTTATAGAAAACATCTGGAAAGAATTGCCTATATTTGATATTCCCCAGATTCTCCTCCAGTTATCTTATAAAAATTGGGCAGTCAGTTCTTTTTTTCCTACAGCTGAACAAATGCTGAACAAATACAGTGAATGTTTCCATCGATCTCCATGTAGCATGGGAAACCATGCATGCCACTGTTTCACTTGGAACACTTTCTTCCCTTGATTCCAGACACACTATCTTAGTTTTCCTCCTTCACTAGTGACTTCTCCTAATCACTCTCCTTTGCTCGTTGCTTCTTGTCCTTGATCAATTCGCACTGGAGTAATCCTGGACTCCATCCTTAAATGTGCACTTTAGGTTAGAACTTTCTCTCATATGTATTCCTTATTTCCCATCATTCTTTATTATTCTCTGTAACATGTTTTGCAGTCTGACAAACTATATGCTACATGCTTAATTTCTGTTTTATAAGCTCCAGAAAAAAAAAAAAAAGTAATTTTTCTCTCTTGTTTACTATTTTATTTCTAGTACCTAGAAAAGTACCTGGATCAAAGTTAATGTTCAGAAAGAATCTGTTGAATAAATGGGTGCTTAAGGTGCCTCTCCTAACACTACTGTTTCAAATTTTCTCAAGGCAGTGGCCATTAGATATGGGTTAGGGGGTTGGGACAAACATCAAAGTCCTTAAAATAAAGGACTCCTAAGTCTTAAAGACTATGTATGAATAAAATAATTGGCTAGGGTTATGCTTAAATAAATTGAACTCATTCCCCACCCACTCACACACAAATAATTCAGGAAACTGTATTGCCAAATAAGGCCTAATGATCAGTCACTTTTACTTTTCACCCCATGATCTGGTCTCTGGGCTTTTAAACTTATACCAGAATAGTGAGTTGTAAATGCTTTGCATTTCTGAGAAAGAGGATCTCTCTCAATGCTCAAGTAAGATATGGCCATAAAAAAATAAAATAGACAAGGGATCCACTCACTCTCCAAAGGCAGGACAAAGGTAAAGGAAGATCTTTCTAATTTACACAGGTTGCTGCTACAGGGACTAAATAAGTACTTAATCTACCAATGGAGTAGGATATCTTTGCTATTCCCACCCAGAGGACATATCATTTCAAATTTTAAATTTTAATAATCTTTTTTTTTTTTTCTATTTTGAATACTGAGTTGAAAGCACATTACTTTTCTTTTGGTTATAGTTCATCAGATCATATGGGATCACTAAGATAGCCAAAACAAGTCAAAATATATTGTTAATTACAATGAATGTAAATTAATTAGAATTCCTAGATTTGCTCATTTCTGAATATCCAACTCTATGTTGTTCACCAAAGATGTATCTATAATCTAAAAAGAAAATATCAAGATGAAAGGAATAGAAAAATGCATAACAGTCAAATACTAGCCAACATAACTAAGACAGTGATTTTAGTAGTTATATCTCACATAAAAGACTTAAGGCAAATATTTTTCAGGATAGAGGATAGAAATTTTAATATATAGTGATGGAAGGATCATTTCATCTGGTATGAAAAAGTTTGTTTCTCTGCTTTCTCCCCAAAACCTGACATTTGGAAACAGGATTTTAGACACAACAAATAATTCATGGTGTCATGTCAGATGATTTAATGAACTAAAATTACTTCAAATACAGTCAAAAACAACTATCTCCTGGGGGCACCTGGGTGGCTCAGATGGTTAAGCGTCTGCCTTTGGCTCGGGTCATGATCCCAGGGTCCTGGGATCGAGCTCCACATTGGGTTCCCTGCTCGGCGGGGATTCTGCTTCTCCCTCACCCTCTGCCTACTTGTGCTCTCCCTCTCTCTCTCTTTGTCAAATGAATAAATAAAATCTTTAAAAAAAAAAAAAAACAACTATCTCCTGGACTAAGGAAATGATATCGAAGGAGTATGAATATTATATCAGGAAAACCTTGCCAGTTGGGGTTCAGTCAGTAAAAACACAAAGGAATTAATACTGAGAACGTGGTGACCACGAAAGCATTGAAATGGCTGAAGGAATGGGAAAACACCACCAGTTTTCACATTAACTGGTACAGCTATGGGCCAGAGATATTGTCCTTTGCCATGGTTAAAATGCCCCAGAGATCTAGTGCTGACTCCATCTGCAAGGCAAGAGAGGGTGACTGGCAGGCAGAGGACACTAGCAAGACACTCCACACCACCTCATCTGCCACTGCCTTCCAGACCTCTTATATGTGTGTATCACTGAAGACTGTAAGCTGCATCTGGAAGTTTAGAGGCGAGAAAGTCTGTAAAATGTAACTCTAAGACTTTCAGCCCCTAAAGAAAAATACAGCGAAGTCAATACAAAACAAACAAAACAAACAAACAAACAAACAAACAAAAACAACTGAGAATCTCAGCTTCCAAGTTTATTGCTCTTAGTTTATGTGGTGATATTCACATTTTACACATTTTATTTTGAAGTGTCCTTTTCTTCCTTTCTTTTTCTTTTCTTTTCTTCCTTTCTTTTTTCCTTTTCTTTTCTTCCTTTCTCCTTTCCTCTCCTTTCCTTTCCTTTCCTCCTCCCTCCCTTCCTTCCTTCTCTTTTTTTCCTTTCCTTCCCTTCTTTTCTTTCAATTCCATAATATTTAAGAACATTAAAATATGTTTTGATTAGATAGCATAACAGAAATATAGCTGCAAGGACACTCAAACAAATGAAAACAAGTCAGTGTAATTATAGAGTAAAATCAGAGCACAAAAGAGGAATATTTTTAAAGGATTATTAACAATATTAATAAAAATTGAATTTCTGAAATGCTCAACATGAAGTGCCTGAGTTCTTTAAAAAGAGTAATTAGTTAAAGCAAACAATACTCACATGAAATGGAAAAATATTGTCTATCTATTGTGTGACTTAAACTGAAAGTTTAAATACCTTACCCAGTGTTATTTTCCATGGAAGAGACAAGCACAAGAATTAGACCTCAATAATATGACTTTTTGTTTGCTTATATTAAACATTTATTAGACCTCAAGATGTTTCCCTAAAAAAATATGATTTGACATAAACTGAATAACTAGTATAATTTTTATTAAATATTTACCTAAATAAGTAGGATATTAAGTCATTATTAATGTATAAAACTCTAAGAAACCAAGGAAGAAGTTGGAAATACTGCTATGACACTTTTCTTCCAGAAACTAAGCTGCTTTCATTTTGAATTGTCTATTTTTATAATACATTTGTGTTATTATGGAATTATTTTATATCATTTACATCATTAAAGAATTATATTGCAAAAATGTTATTAATTTTACCAGCATATAGTCTTTTTTTTGTTTTAATATAAAAGTAATTCATATACATAGTAGAATATTGAAACTTACAGACTGAAAAAAGGATTCTATCCACTTTTCTACTTGCCAAATACTAAAATATTCCTTCTATTTTCTTCCAGAAAAGGGGTTTCAATTTTATTTACACAAATAAAACAATATAATACATATTTTTATACTTTTAATTTTTTAAATATAGTATAGTCCTGCTACATCACTCCATGTAGCACCCCATACAGCCCCTTTTTATTCTTATGTTGAATAACTTTATTGCAATATGAAATTATAAAAAAAAACTATGCTGGAGTGGAGGAGGTTAGGAGGGATAGGGTGGCTGGTGATGGACATCAGGGAGGGTATGTGCTATGGTGAGCGCTGTGAATTGTGTAAGACTGATGAATCACAGACCTGCATCCCTGAAACAAATAATACATTATATATTAATAAAAAAAAACTATATGTATTTAAGTTGCCCAGTGAATTAACATTCTAAATCTTTTCATGTATTCCAAACTTCTTTGCCATAGTGTTTGTACTAATTTAATACCAGCAGTGTATTGAATCAGAATTCACTTATTCCATATCCTCATTAACAATTGGTAATTTTTACTGTCTTTTTTTTTTTTTAAGTAATTCTGGAGGGTTTCTAAAAGTATATCAAAATTTTCATTTATATCTCCCAAGTGACTAAAGAGTTTGAATACATTTCCATGTTTTAGCCATGTGCACATTCTATTGTGAAATTACTGTTCGAGTCTTTATTGGGTTGTCTTTTTCATATTATTTTATAAAGGATATAGATTAGAATCCTTTGTTGCAATGTGTTGCAATTACGTACTCACAGTCTACAGTTCGCCTGTTCACACTTACATGTATCTTTTGAAGAATAGAAATTCTTATTAATAGCATGGTTTAACTTACTAATCTTTTCCTTTATGGTAAGTGCTTTCCCAATTTCAAACTCATGAAGATATTATTCTGAATAATCCTCCAGTAATTTTATTATTTTACCTTTACATTTATATCTACAATGTGAGTTATAATTTGGAATTAAGTCTATAATTGGGAACAATGTAAATTAAGTGTCAGCTTCCTTTCCTTTTCTTTATTTTTTTTTTATTTTCTTCTTTGGTCTGGATATCCAATTGATTTCATACTATAGAATAACTCTCTTTTTTCAAATGTTATACTGTTCCACCTTTGCCACTCCACTGATAACTGATAATTTCAAACTGATTTTAAAAATCATGATTATTACTTTACATAAATATATTTTTAACAGAATATGTATTTTATAAGTTTGAAGACTTGTGGTCTCTAATTTGAAGTTCTGGGTTCTAACGACCCAAACATTCTGCTGGACATATTGTAATGGTGAAATTTTTATGTTAACTTGGCTAGGGTATGGTTCTCAGTTGTTTAGTCAAATACTAGTCTAGATATTTTTGTGAAGATATTTTGTAGATCTGATTAGCATCTACAAGAAGAAGCAATTTTATGTCAAGATTGTAACAGACATCCTGTTTGAGTTTCCAGCCCTCTGGCTTGCCCAACACATTTCAGATAAAAACTCAAACATCAATGCTCTCTTGGGTTTCCAACCTGCCCCAGCCAGCCCTGTGGATTTTGGACTTTCCAGCTCCCATTATCACAAGTCAGTGGTTTAAATCTCTTTATAAACACACAACATGCATTCATCCTATTGGTTCTCTCTCTCTCTCTTTTTTTTTTGTAAAACCTTGACTAAGGCACATGTCTTAGAAGAATTATGTTAAATATAGCATTCATAATTCCATGCAAGGAAGGCAAAGTCCTGGTTCAAGACTGAATCAAAGGGAGAACACTAATTAAAGAAAGTAAAACATATGAGGTATAAAGAGATTAGAATGTTTTAATCTGCTTTTTCTGAGTGCTATTTATCTTCTGATATTCCTTAACATATATTAAGAGATTTGGCATTCAACTTTGAAGCACAAGCCATTTAAATGTCACTGAGATTATATCTGATAGGAAATTATTTATTTGGCAACTAGTTAGGGCAGCAGAAACAGTTCAGGAAAGAGAGAAATACCATTATTTAAATGTATGACTATAATTTAAAGATACTTTTAGATGCTATCGGATGGTGGGATTGGTTTACCATTTAGAAAGTCAATTTTCGTGATTTGTTCCAATTTTATTTTAATATGAGACTGGAAATTTAATTGCTTCATTTCTCATTATGTGTGTTGCCTCTTGGACACATGAAACAAAACCACATTATAAACACATGAGATCTTTTTTGTGTCTATAAGTAACATCATTAATAAATTAAATAAGAAGTAAAACTTTATCAACTTAAACTGGAAAGATCATTTTAAAAATGAAAAATAATATGACATATATATGATTAGGCATTACGTCAAGATACGGGGGCTAAATCAAATATAAAATAGGAAGTCATCAGGAAATATTTTAGAATTTCCTTTGAAATCAAGACCCAGAATAAACCTCCTGAATTTTTCACCCTTTCTTCCCATGTGTGGAGACGCTGTAGCTCCTGAGATGCAACAGAGTACGAGGTAGATGTTGGAGGGTCATCGCAGGTAACCAACGACGTCTTTGTGATGGAATAATTTTTAAAAGCATTAAGACTGCAGAGACAAAGACAATATCTACTTTCTTGAGTAAACTACCCAAAGGGAGTTTCCAGCCAAGTGAAAGAAAAACCAAGATTAGTAAAGGAGGAATAAATTTGTAGAATAAAATTGTCGGCAGTGAATAAACACAAATATGTGTGTATATGTGTCTACAGAGAGATAAACATTAATAATTTATAAATGCACATTATATGTATTGTTATCCCTCATGCCCATGTAAGCCACAGAAATGAAACCGAATCAAGGTTATACTCCCAAATCATACACCTAGTTGAATTTAATTGACTATTTAACATTAGAAAATTTAGGACAATTTGTTGGATCTTTGGGCAGAGAAGAAGGTGCCATCAACTTCTTTTTTCCTCAGACTTCTAGGAAAAGATATATTAATGACCATGAGTAACTTCACTTATCCTTTAACTTTACCAAAATGTATCCATGCCAACACTATTCTACATGGAAGTTAAAGAGGCAAGGCAGATCGTCCAATGTTTTTGTAGTGTAGGTCCACATCTCTGCCTTCAACAGTTTCTCTGTCGCCTCAGTCTGACTTTCCAATAATCCATATTTTTTATGTGTGTGTCATAATAAATGAAAATTTATCTTTGACTTCCTGGTTGATTCTTATAACCACTCAGAGAGACTGAATTCTAATTATGAGTATCTCAATAGCCTACTTGTGGCATAAATTTTAACCTATGTTGAAATTTAAAATATTTATTTTGGCAAGTTAATGCTGACTGGTTAAAAACAAATAAAAAAACAAAACACATTTCTCATTCATGTATTCCATACATGAAATCAAAACATTATTATATTCATACATACTTTTAAACTGATATCTCATTGATATTCCTTAAGTTCTTACATCAAGTTACTCAATTTCAATAGATTTTATATGTAATAAAAATAATAATATCATCTAGAACTCAGGGATGAATTAGCCATCATGAAAACTGAGAGGGAGGAAAAATTCATTAATATATCTCATACTGCTTATTAAAAATTATAAAACATCTTTTCTTATTTTGATATTTAGAGAAATAGGGTGTCATTTACATTTAATAAGTTTAAAGATAAACAATCAGTGGAACTTAAAATATAATTCTTAATTTAAAAATAAAAGAAGGTAAAAATAGAAGAATATGATCTACATAGCAAGGTGTGAGGAAAAGTCCAAGTAAATAACAGCTTTATATTAGTCTTGACAATAAATATAAGTATTATAAACTCTCCTATTAATAGGAAAATAACTGCAAAGTGTTTTCAAACATTATGCAATTAAATATAAGATTCTTTTTTTAATTTTATTTTATTATGTTATGTTAATCACCATACATTACATCATTAGTTTTTGATGTATTGTTCCATGATTCATTGTTTGCATATAACACCCAGTGCTCCATTCAATACGTGCCCTCTTTAATACCCATCCCCCCACCCCCTCCCCTCTAAAACCCTCAGTTTATTCCTCAAAGTCCATATTCTCTCATGGTTCGTCTCCCCCTCCGATTCCCCCCATTCATTTCTCCCTTCCTACTATCTTCTTCTTTTTTTTAACATATAATGTATTATTCGTTTCAGAGGTACAGGTCTGTGATTCAACAGTCTTACACAATTCACAGCACTCACCATAGCACATACACTCCCCAATGTCTATCACCCAGCCACCCCATCCCTCCCACTCCCCACCACTCTAGCGACCCTCAGTTTGTTTCTTGAGTTTAAGAAGTCCTCGTATCAGTGAGATCACATGATACATGTCTTTCTCCGATTGACTTATTTCACTCAGCATAATACTCTCCAGTTCCATCTATGTTGTTGCAAGATTTCATTCCTTTTGATGGCTGCATAATATTGCGTTGTATATATATACCACATCTTCTTTATTCATTCATCTGTCGATGGACATCTTGACTCTTTCCACAATTTGGCTATTGTGGACATTGCTGCTATAAATCGGGGTGCATGTACCCCTTCGGATCCCTACATTTGTATCTTTGGGGTATATACCCAGTTGTGCAATTGCTGGGTCGTAGGGTAGCTCTATTTTCAACTTTTTGAGGAACCTCCATACTGTTTTCCAGAGTGGCTGCACCACCTTGCATTCCCACGAACAGTGTAGGAGGGTTCCCCTTTCTCCGCATCCCCGCCAACATCTGTCGTTTCCTGACTTGTTAATTTTAGCCATTCTGACTGGTGTGAGTTGATATCTCATTGAGGTTTTGATTTGGATTTCCCTGTTGCTGAGCAATGTTGAGCACTTTTTGATGTGTCTGCTGGCCATTTGGATATCTTCTTTGGAAAAATGTCTGTTCATGTCTTCTGCCCTTTTCTTGATTGGATTATTTGTTCTTTCAGTGCTGAGTTTGAGAAGTTCTTTATAGATTTTGGATACTAGCCCTTTATCTGATATGTGACATTTGCAAATATCTTCTCCCATTCTGTTGGTTGTCTTTTGGTTTTGTTGACTATTTCCTTTGCTGTGCAAAAGCTTTTTATCTTGATGAAGTCCCAATAGTTCATTTTTGCCCTTGCTTCCCTTGCCTTTGGCAATGTTTCTAGGAAGAAGTTGCTGTGGCTGAGGTCGAAGAGGTTGCTGCCTGTGTTCTCCTTTAGGATTCTGATGGACTCCTTTCTCACATTGAGGTCTTTCAACCATTTGGAGTCTATTTTTGTGTGTGGTGTAAGGAAATGGTCTAGTTTCATTCTTCTGCATGTGGCTGTCCAATTTTCCCAATACCATTTGTTGAAGAGACTGTCTTTTTTCCATTGGGCATTCTTTCCTACTTTTGTCAAAGATTAGTTGACCATAGTGTTGAGGGTCCATTTCTGGGCTCTCTATTCTGTTCCATTGATTGATGTGTCTGTTTTTGTGCCAGTACCATACTGTCTTGATGATGACAGCTTTGTAACAGAGCTTGAAGTCTGGGGTTGTGATGCTGCCAGCTTTGCTTTTCTTTTTCAACATTTGTCTGGCTATTCAGGGTCTTTTCTGGTTCCATACAAATTTTAGGATTATTTGTTCCATTTCTTTGAAAAAAGTTGATAGTATTTTGATAGGGATTGCATTAAATGTGTAGATTGCTCTAGGTAGCATTGACATCTTCACAATATTTGTTCTTCTAATCCATGAGCATGGAACATTTTTCCATTTCTTTGTGTCTTCCTCAATTCCTTTCATGAGTATATTATAGTTTTTGGAGTATGGATTCTTTGCCTCTTTGGTTAGATTTATTCCTAGGTATCTTATGGTTTTAGGTGAGATTGTAAATGGGATCGACTCCTTAATTTCTCTTTCTTCTGTCTTGTTGTTGGTGTATAGGAATGTCACTGATTTCTGTGCATGATTTTCTATTCTGCCACTTTACTAAATTCCTGTATGAGTTCTAAGAGTTTTGGGGTGGAGTCTTTTGGGTTTTCCACATAAAGTATCATATCATCTGCAAAGAATGAGAGTTTGACTTCTTCTTTGTCGATTCAGATGCCTTTTATTTCTTTTTTGTTGTCCGATTGCTGTGGCTAGGACTTCTAATACTATGTTGAATAGCAGTGGTGAAAGTGGACATCCGTGCCATGTTCCAGACCTTAGGGGGAAAGCTCTCAGTTTTTCCCCATTGAGAATGATATTCGCTGTGGGCTTTTCATAGATGGCTTTTATGATATTGTGGTATGTACCCTCTATCCCTAAACTCTGAAGAGTTTTGATCAAGAAAGGGTGCTGTACTTTGTCAAATGCTTTTTCTGCATCTATTGAGAGGATCATATGGTTCTTGTTCTTTCTTTTATTAATGTATTGTATCACATTGATTGATTTGCAGATGTTGAACCAACCTTGCAGCCCAGGGATAAATCCCACTTGGTTGTGGTGAATAATCATTTTAATGTACTGTTGGATCCTATTGGCTAGTATTTTGGTGAGAATTTTTGCATCCATGTTCATCAAGGATATTGGTCTGTAATTCTTTTTGATGGGGTCTTTGTCTCGTTTTGGGATCAAGGTAATGGTGGCCTCATAAAACGAGTTTGGAAGTTTTCCTTCCATTTCTATTTTTTGGAACAGTGTCAGAAGAATAGGTATTAATTCTTCTTTAAATGTTTATTAGAATACCCCTGGAAAGCCATCTGGCCCTGGACTTTTGTTTTTTGGGAGATTTTTGATGACTGCTTCAATTTCCTTAGTGGTTATAGGTCTGTTCAGGTTTTCTATTTCTTCCTGGTTCAGTTTTGGTTGTTGATACATCCCTAGGAATGCATCCATTTCTTCCAGATTATCTAATTGCTGGCATATAGTTGCTCATAATATGTTCTTATAATTGTTTGTATTTCTTTGGTGTTGGTTGTGATCTCTCCTCTTTCATTCCTGGTTTTATTTATTTGGGTAATTTCTCTTTTCTTTTTGATAAGTCTGGCCAGGGGTTTATCAATCTTATTAATTCTTCCAAAGAAGTAGCTCCTAGTTTTGTTGATCTGTTCTACTGTTCCTTTGGTTTCTATTTCATTGATTTCTGTTCAGATCTTTATTATTACTCTTCTGCTGGGTTTAGGCTTTATTTGATAGTCTTTCTCCAGCTCTTTTAGGTGGAGGGTTAGGTTATGTATTTGATACCTTTCTTGTTTCTTGAGAAAGGCTCGTATTGCTATATACTTTCCTCTTCGGACCACCGTTGCTGTATCCCAAAGATTTTGAACAGTTGTGTTTTCATTTTCATTTGTTTCCATGAATTTTTTTAATTCTTCTTTAATTTTCTGGTTGACCCATTCATTCTTTAGTAAGATGATCTTTAGCCTCCATGTATTTGAGTTCTTTCCAACTTTCCTCTTGTGATTGAGTTCTAGTTTCAAAGCATTGTGGTCCGAAAATATGCAGAGAATGATCCCAATCTTTTGGTACCAGTTGAGACCTGATTTGTAACCTAGGATGTGATCTATTCTGGAGAATGTTCTATGGGCACTAGAGAAGAATGTGTATTCTCTTGCTTTGGGATGGAATGTTCTGAATATATCTGTGAAGTCCATCTGGTCCAGTGTGTCATTTAAAGTCTTTATTTCCTTGTTGATCTTTTGCTTAGATGATCTGTCCATTTCAGTGAGGGGGGTGTTAAAGTCCCCTACTGTTATTTTATTGTTGTTTATGTGTTTCTTTGCTTTTGTTATTAATTGGTTTATATAATTGGCTACTCCTATGTTAGGGGTATAGCTATTTACAATTGTTAGATCTTCTTGTTGGATAGACCCTTTAAGAAGGATATAGTGTCCTTCCTCATCTCTTATTATAGTCTTTGGTTTAAAATCTAATAGGTTGGTTATAAGGATTGCCACCCCAGCTTTCTTTTGATGTACATTAGTGTGGTAAATGGTTTTCTTCCCCCTCACTTTCTTTTTTTTTTTTTTAAAGATTTTATTTATTTATTTGACAGAGATAGAGAGAGTGAGAGCAGGAACACAAGCAGGGGGAGTGGGAGAGGGAGAAGCAGGCTTCCCACTGAGCAGGGAGCCCGATGTGGGGCTTGATCCCAGGATCCTGGGATCATGACCTGAGCCGAAGGCAGACGCTTAATGACTAAGCCACCCAGGCACTCCCCCCTCACTTTCAAACTGGAGGTGTCTTTGGGTCTAAAATGAGTCTCTTGCAGACAGCATATAGATGGGTCTTGTTTTTTTTATCCAATCTCATACCCTGTGTCTTTTGATTGGGGCATTTAGTCCATTTACATTCAGGATAACTATTGAAAGATATGAATTTATTGCCATTCTATTGCCTGTCAGGTGACTGTTACTGTATGTTGTCTGTGTTCCTTTCTGGTCTATGTTGCTTTTAGGCTCTCTCTTTGCTTAGAGGACCCCTTTCAATATTTCTTGTAGGGTTGGTTTGTTGTTTGCAAATTCCTTTAGTTTTTGTTTGTCCTGGAAGCTTTTTATCTCTCCTTCTATTTTCAATGACAGCCTAGCTGGATATAGTATTCTTGGCTGCATATTTTTCTCATTTAGTGCTCTGAATATATCATGCCAGTCCTTTCTGGCCTACCAGGTCTCTATGGATAGGTCTGTTGCCAATCTAATGTTTCTATCATTGTAGGTTACATATCTCTTCTCCCAAGCTGCTTTCAGGATTTTCTCTTTGTCTCTGAGACTCGTAAGTTTTACTATTAGATGTCGGGGTGTTGACCTATTTTTATTGATTTTGAGAGGGGTTCTCTGTGCCTCCTGGATTTTGATGCCTGTTTCCTTCCCCAAATTAGGGAAGTACTCTGCTATAATTTGGTCCAATATACCTTCTGCCCCTCTCTCTCTTTCTTCTTCTTCTGGGATCCCAATTATTCTAATATTGTTTCATCTTATGGCATCACTTATCTCTCAAATTCTGCCCTCATGATCCAGTAGTTGTTTATCTCTCTTTTTCTCAGCTTATTTTCCATCATTTGGTCTTCTATATCACTAATTGTCTCTTCTGCCTCATTTATCCTAGCAGTTAGAGTCTCCATTTTTTATTGCACCTCATTAATAGCCTTTTTGATTTCGACTTGGTTAGATTTTAGTTCTTTTATTTCTCCAGAAAGGGTTTCTCTAATATCATCCATACTTTTTTCAAGCCCAGCTAGTATCTTTAAAATTGTCATTCTGACCTCTAGTTTCGACATCTTACTAATGTCCGTATTGATTAGGTCCCTGGCATTCGGTACTGCCTCTTGTTCTTTTTTTTGAAGTGATTTTTTCCATCTTGTCATTTTTTTCCAGAGGTGAATAGATGAATTAGAGAACAATATGCTAACAGCGTAACAATGACCCCAGAAAAATATACACTAAACAAATCGGAAGAGACTTGAAACCAGGGGAAAAGAAAGGGAAAGAAAGAAAAAAGAAAAAAAAAGAAAAACAAACAAACAAAAAAGAATAAGAAAAAGATAAAAAAAGAATACAATCAAATATGATCAGGCTGGTGAATAAATCAATGTCACACACTAGATTTTGGGCGTATTTTCATCTGTTAGAAGAAACTGCCTCCCAAAATTTTAAAAAAGAAAAGCTTATATATGTACAAAAATAAGGGCAAATATGATGAAGGGATGTAATATGACTGTAAAGATTAAAAGTATAAAAGTGTTTATAAAAGGAATTGATAAGAAGTTGGTTGAAAAAAAAAAGAAGAGAAATTAAAAAAAAAAAAGGAGAGAATATGATCAGGCAGGAGAGTAGAACAAAGCCATACACTAGAGATTTAGGGTATATTTTGGTCTGTTAGAAGAAACTGTATCCCAAAATTTTAAAGAAAGAACAACCTATATATATATATATATATATACCAAAAATAAGGTTAACTACTATGAAGGGATAGAATATGACTCTAAAAATGAAAAATAAAAAGGATTTTTAAAAAAGGGATTGATAAGGTGTTGGTTGAAAAAGGGAAAAAGAATAATTCAAAAAAAAAAAAAGAAAAAGAAGAAAAAGAAAATTAAAAAAAATAACTTTGAAGGACTAAAGAATCATGGTAAAAAAGCCATGAATTCTATGTGCAGTGTTCCCCTAGCACTGGAGTTCTTCCATTCTCATGGATCAGTAAACTTGGTCTTGGCTGGCTGTCCTTGCTGATCTTCTGGAGGAGGGGCCTGTTGCCATGGTTCCCAAACGTCTTTGCCTGATGCCCCGTCCTTGCCGGGTCCAGGCTAAGTAATTTGCTTGGGTTTGCTCTCGGGAGCTTTTTTTCCCCTGCAAGCTTTCTGTTTGGCTTTGGAGGACAAGAGTGAAAATGGCGGCCTCCCAATCTCCGCCTGGAGGAGCTGAGAACTTGTGGCCCCACTCCCCAGTGCGCCCCCAGAGAATACAATCACTCCCGTCTCCCCCGTCTCCGGCCACAGTCCGTGCTCACCCGGCCTGTGACCTAGCGTTTCTATCCCTGGCACCGACCCCGTGTGGAGTCTCCAAATCCAGCAGATCCCTGTGGTGTGCTCCCATGCCACTCCTCCCGGGGGAGGAAGGGGAGTTTCCCCGGATCTGCCACTTGTTGGGTCCCTGTTGGAAGAGCAGGGTCCTGACTGTGCCGCGGATCACGGTTTATGGCAACCTCGAGCTGAGAGCCCACTCCTTGGCTCCGTCTCTACAGCCGGCCTCCCTGCTCTGATACCTGGGAGTTCTGCTGCACTCAGGCACCCCCGGTCTTCCTGTGACCCCAAGGGTCCTGAGACCACACTGTCCTAGAGAGGGTTTCACCCCCCCCACCCCCCACTGCTTAGCCACTGGAGCAACGTCCCTCAGTGGAGCTGACTTCTAAAAGTTCCGATTTTGTGCTCCACTGCTCTATTACTTGCCAGAAGCGGCCGACGGAGGCCCCCTCCCCCACCGTCTATTCTCCCGAATATCACTTCAGATTCACTTCTCCACACATCCTACCTTCCAGAGGTGGTCGCTTTTCTGCTCGGAGTTGCTGCTATTCTTTTCTTTGATCTCCTGTTGAGTTCATAGGTGTTCAGAATGGTTTGATCCCTATCTAGCTGAATTCCTGGGACCAGACGAAATTTAGGTCTCCTACTCCCCCGCCATCTTGCTCCTCCCCCTAAATATAAGATTCTTTTTTTTTTTTTTAAGATTTTATTTATTTGACAGAGAGACACAGCGAGAGAGGGAACACAAGCAGGGGAAGTGGGAGAGGGAGAAGCAGGCTTCCTGCCGAGCAGGGAGCCCAATGTCGGCTCGATCCCAGGACCCTGGGATCATGACCTGAGCCAAAGGCAGATGCTTAATGACTGAGCCACCCAGGCGCCCCGCTAAATATAAGATTCTTAACATGAAAAAAATGTTTTAAACAACTGACAGAAAGAAATTAATTATTAAAATTGGAAAACCAGACAAAAACTAAATAAGAAGGGTAAAATTAGAAACACACAAAAGCAGAATTCAAAGTGAAATACTTTACAGGTAATTAAGAAGGTGAATTTATATCAAAGCTAATAAATAATGAGGATACTGGTGTCATGAAACATAATGTGCCAAAAGAAATCCATTATATAAGTGTAAATGAAAAACCTCAAGATAAAAATAATAATTACTATTATTATTGATGGAATCAAATATATGTTTTCAATTTATATTTACTACCATTTGGTATGTCTTATTTTGTATCTAGAAATAGAATAAGGACATAGATGGTTTGAGAAAAAAGCCAATGTTTTAGTGACTAATGAATGTCTTAAATAGTGTGTCTTAAAAACAGTAAAAGTCTGTGTAATGGGGGAAGAATAGGCTTAAATTTATGTGTGTAGTCAAAAATATAAGTTAAGACAAATACTGATTCCCAATTTGGTATCATGTTTATCTGAAATCTGCATAATCAAGGACTTGACATTTTTTCAGTGACTAGTGGTGGATGAAATGTAGGTTGAGCTATATGTCCCATGTAATATTTGAGGATATAATTGTTAAAACTTATTTGCAACAGAACTGTTAGTTCACTCATTCCAAAAATACTGATTGAATATGTAATATATAGCAGATAGTGTTATAGTGGCGGAAACATACCGTAAATGCTACTCTCAAGGAACTTATGTTCTGGTTGGGGAAGATGGACAATACATATACAAATAAAATATGTACTATGTTATATAGTAATAAATTATATGGAAAGGAGTAAAGCAAGTAGGAGACCAACCAACACAAGGAATCATATTTCTTTTTTTAATTTAAATTCAATTAGCCAACATATAGAACATCATTAATATCAGACTTAGAGTTCAGTAATTCATTAGCTGCATATAACACCCAGTGCTCATCACATCATATGCCCTCCTTAATGCCCATCACCCAATTACTCCATCCCCCTACCCACTTCCTCTCCAGCAACGCTGTTTCTTTCCCATAGTTAAGAGTTTCTCATGGTTTGTCTCCCTCTCTGATTTCTTCCCGTTCCGTTTTTCCCTCCCTTCCCCTATGATCCTCTGCACCATTTCTTATATTCCTCATATGAGTAATATATAAGAATGATATTTCTTATATAGCATAGTAAAGAAGACTGGATAGTGTAATATTCATCAAAAAACTGAAAGAAGGAACAGTATAAACTCTAGCTATCTGGAGCAAGAATATTCCAGAAAAAGAGAACATTAACTGCAAAGGCAGAGCTATGAGAACTTAATGTATTTGAAGAACAGCAAGGAGACGTGTGTAAGTAGAGCACAGTGAACAATGCTGAACAAAGTAATATTATGAAGTCAGAGCTGAAGTCAGAAGGGGCCAGATCTTGTAAGATTTTACAGGACAAAGTTAAGGATTTTGAATTTCACTTTGGATTACATTATTCCCTCTGATTTTTGTGTTGAAAAGAGATATAGGAGGACAAGGGTGAAAGCAGGGAAATCTCTTGGGAGGTTATAGCAATAATCCAAGTGGGGGGAAAATATGGTGATTTGGACCAAGTTGTTAATGGGAGATGCCACGTGAAAAGGACAGATTTTTAATGTTTTTTAGTGTAGATAAAAGATTTGATTGTGGTTTTGATATGAAGTATAAAAAGAAAAACAGGATTCTAAAATAAATTCAAGATTTATTTTACCTTAATAACTGGTATGATAAAATTTTTGTTGACTAAGATGGAGAAAACTATGGGAGGAGTAAGTTTTAAGGTAGAAATCAAGAGTAAAGTTTTGTGCATTTGAATGGAAATGTCAAGCAACTAGCTTAATATTCAAGCTAGAATTCTGGGAAGATATCCCAACTAGAAGTATTTGTCAATCATCCACAAATAGATGGTATTTAATGCCTGTCAAAATGAGTGAAGCTGATTGAACAGAAAATTGCCCATTGGATTTAGCAAGGTAGATAAAAGTGAAGATTTTTTGTTGGGTAAGAAGAGTAAAAATTAGTGAGACTATGGAAATAATAGTTCTGCTGTAAAGTAGTACAGCAGGAAAGTCAGTAATGGTGTAAAAAGATGTGTTTTTTTTAATGGAAAGATTATAAAATGAGCAATATGCAAAGACAAAGGAATAAGATAGTAAAAAAGGGAATGATTCCTGGAATTATGTCCTTGAGTAAAAAAAAAAAAAAAGGTAGATGGGATCTAGTGAACAAGTGGAACCATCCATCCTTATTAACAGGAGTAAGAACAGAATATATGGGAACAGAATATATGGGAACAGTGGTAGATGAGTTAGTAAAGGGATGTAAGATACATCTAGAATTTCTGTTCTGTGATTATTTCTCTTTTCTTGGTGACATGGAAGAATCATATGAGTGGAATAAGAGTGCTGGTGGTGTAGCATTTTGAAGAAAAAGAAGATGGCATAAAATACTTCTTGGAGAGAGCAGGAGAGATAGTAGACCGGAGAATTCTAAGAGTATTGCAGAGCGCATTAACAAATAATATTAGAGTCAAGGCACTGCAAGAGATGATTGAGCTCTGAATAGCCATCACCAGGGAAATCCAATGAAAGTAAATAAGGTCTATTTTAAGAAAATGACCAAGAAAAAAATGAGAGAATAGAATAGATATTTACAGTATAAGAAAATGATCCCTGCCTGGTTTTACCTTAGCATTAAAAATCTACAACTTGGATTTTACAACAAAAGATGTAGGAATACATATTTTTAAAACTGTTTTGTAGTTTAAGTAAATTATATAAAGAGATAGGTAGATAGATAGACACAGATATATAGGTAGATAGATTTTATATTTATTTATACATATAAAGGACTCAGGGTATATAAATAATTTCAAACTAGTCATTCCATTCCAAGTGCACATCAACTGCCAAAGCCTAAGAATTAAAATAGAGTGTTTTAATCTCCATTTTAAAGGGAAAAAAAAATTTTGGTTTCCAGGATGATAGGGTTAGTTGTGAATATATAAAAATAAGTACAGTGAAAGTATAAAAAAACTGGTAATTACAAAGAAAATTGAACAATTTAAACTCAAACTGTATAGCAATAGGAACTAGGACATATGGAGCATATCACTCACTTAAATGAGAAGTACAGCCGAGAGTCTGCTGTATTTTTGGAAGAGCACTTTGTCTTCCTTTGTCTTGTCCTTTTCTTCTTATCAGCGGTGAGCTAAGAATGAACAACTTACAGAGCTTAGGTGAGAGACATAATAAACATTCCGAACCAAATTCCAAATTACATAAAATTTGGCCAATGTAGGAGTGTATTCCTAAAGAACCATTTAAAACCCAGCGTTAGGCAGGATAATACAGCAAAGGCAGTAGCTCATTATGCACTGTGAAAGACCAGAATTTGACAGCTTTCAGCTACTTTTTCCAACAAAAGGCTGTTATCAAGATTTTTCATGGTAAATGCTTTTAATGAAGCCCCTGTGGGCAAGTTGTCAAAGTGTACACATGTCATTTTGCATGGCCTTCTTTAAAAAATGAGATGAAAACTGCTGAGAACACCTTGGACAGCACTTCTCCACAGAACATGAGTCCTCAGCTGCCTCTAATGACCATATCCATAAGACCTTAATAATGACACAATGTCTTGTTGTTGCCCCACAGGGAGCACAGTTACATTGATGTATCAAAACTGTTTAGTGACAATGCCTATTATTACATTCTCGACTTTCTCCTCTCTGAGTTTTTTGACACATTTTTATTATATAAGGATTTGGAAAGTACTACAAAGAAACAGCTTTTTATCCCTCAGCTGGAACAAAAATGGTTTGCCTGAGAACTTAACCAATTCATCAATTTATTTAAATTCTGTGATAAGTTTTAATATTGGAGAAAATATACTATGTGTACAGCAAATGTTGAGAGAACATGGACACAGCAGCTGTGTGTTAGACTTCTTAAAAATTTTATGCAGCATATTCCAATATAAATGTCAATTCACTTGTGGAAGAAGTAATGACATAAAATGCTAGTTTATTCTTAGAGTATAAAGCAAAAAGGACAAAAATCTTTATCTCTACTGCTCCTTCTCTATATTTTTGAGATATTATATTTATCTGTATTGGAATAATGGCTCTAAGGAATGTTTAAATGTATAGATATTTATGTTATTATTTTTAATATATAATAGGAGGCCAGGAAGATAGCTTTTTTGTATGGATTATGCCCAAACAGGAATAGGTTTAATTCAGATTTTTTTTTTTTTTTTAATAATAAGACTGCAATTCCAAGCTTTGGCTGATACCGCTAGGGTCAGAAATAGTATTAGTTAAGGTAGCCTGGGGTAACAAACAGGGCCCAGTGCATACTGGCACAAAACCAGCACATGTATTTTTCTTCATGTCCTGGGGGAAAGGAAAGGAGAGGGCTTTTATCACGTTAGGATTCAGGAACCCAGGCTGATAGAGGCTCCGAAATGATGGTGACTTTTCAACACATACCTTTGAAGGTTCCTCTGGGAGTAGAATCCATCGAGTCATCCAGAAATAAAAAAATAATAATAATAAAAATAAAAATAAATATAAAAAAATAAAAATAAATAAATAAATAAAAATAATTTTAAAAAAAAGCTGATGACAGGCACATAGAGGGTTCCGTAAGTCAGGTGTGGAGGTCGAACTCATCATTTTCACTCACATGGAGTCTGGCTCTAGACCTATAAAAAGAAGAGAAAACTCATTTTGATTATTAGCCAGCAGTCATTCCTTAAGCATCATCCATTAAGGCCATACCAATATGAGGGCCTTCTGCTGCAACATATTCAATTGGGAATATTTCATCAAGTGGGTTAATCAAATTAAATATACCTGAAGCATCTAGGAATATTGCATAAGTCTGAGGATCTATTATTAAGTATCCATTTATTCTCAGTGGGACACTCAGAAAAATCTTACTCACGTGGTTATATAATGTCTGTCCTATTGCTTCTGTCTTTTTCCTAGTTTGGTTTGATCTGTTGTTTGATGGTTGGATTCTGTGTGATATTTCCTGGCATAATGAGCTTTTCTGGCATCAATTAAACAGCTAGTTTCCTTGTCAGAGTTGTAACACGAATTCCAAAGAATTGATATTTCTATTATGTACAGTTTAAATTCTAGTCTTTATTTAACAGTTGCATTTATCTTTTATGCATATGGCTATAATTTCAAAATATGTGAAATATTGTAGATGTAACTTTCTTTTAAATCAGGATATTCCATTCATTCAATAAAAAATCCTTTATTAAACTTATACTAAGGGTCATGTACCTTAATAAGCCCTGGCGCTGCAAAGAATACATGTTTTAAAGAAATTACAACAAAACATGGGGACAGACCTATAGACCAATAGAGACTAACATGAAGACAAAGCATTTGAAGTGTCTCTGTATATTTTTTATTTTGGATTACTGAGTGGGTGTTTTAATAATATCTAAAAAATTACAAAACTAAATAGTTTTGATCCAAAATTATTTTAAAGAACCTCAATGCCATTTTTAAAAAACACACAATTTCCTGGAGATCACAAAACTCCTTCTACTTCAATATATGTGGTTTCAAAAGTACTGAATTAAAATTTGGGGCAGTACTAAGGAGTCAAGCTAGACTTCTAAGTTCCCCCCTCATAGAAACTAATGTTAATAAGAATAAAAAAGGCAAACAAACAAACGAACATCGTATCGCAGGAAAACACACTGCAAGCAGTTAGGGAAAGAAGGTGCCAACTTCATATTCTAATCTTGTTGAAAGCAGTGATCACTGAGAGACATTTTACAAGTCTCTCTAATTTGATTTTATGCAGATTTTAGATCTTTCCTCTGTTTTACGTGTAAAGACTACAAAAATTAAAGGTAGGTGAGAGAAATCCTAAAAAAATGACTTAAGAATACACACACACACACACACACACATATTGCTGCAGAGTGTAGTAAAAACCGATGGGGTAAAGAGCAAACATTCTTTTCTTATCACTTTCTATACTACCCGAGGCAGGAAATAAATTTTGGATCTCATTCATTTTGTCCCTCCCTCTAAGCTAAAAATAAGTAGAATGGATATATCCAGAGGTAATTGTCTTTAGCAATATTGAAAACAAAAGAGGCAATAAAAATAATCTTTTTAGAAAGCAAGACAGAGTACAATCCCAGGTAGAATTAGATCCTCTGGTGAGTGGCATGCAGTTTTACAAAAGAGAAACATCTAAAAACTATAGTAACAAGAAGCACAACATCGGTTTCTATAGGCTATTGAGCAAGGAAGAGGGATTGGCTTATAAAGGAGATGATGGAAATGTTCTAAATTTTGATTATTGTGATGCTTACAAAATTAACAACATTTGTCCAAATTTATAAAGTGAACACTGAAAGTAGCTGAATAGTGTGGTATGTACTTTATATCTCCACTAAGTTGGTTAAAAATTAAACAAAAATGGAAATATTAAGCATAAAATGAAGTATTGCAGTCTTCGTTTGGCTCTGGAAGGACCTCCTAAAAACAGAAGGTAAGGAGGAAGAGACTGTGGGCTGAGACTTGAAACTGATAGAAGAAAGCCCATGTTAAAGGTGGGGTCACCCTAAGGGCAATCCCCAGTATCAGTATCAGAATCTGTATCAGTACCAGTACCACAGTCAGCAGACAAGATTTTTGTCCAGCAGCAAAGTCCAGGGTAGAACTAGTGACCCTCAACTTAGACCAGAACCCTTTAAAGCGTGCTAAAGTGGCTCCAGATAGTTACTAGATAGAAAAGGAAAAAACAAAACAAAACAAAACAAAACAAAACAAACATACGAGAGAACTTCAAAGATATGAAGGATACAATGGGAAGGTTTATCATATATGTGTAATCAAATTTCTAAAAGACGAGAATGGAGAGATGAGTGGAAATAAAATATTTGAAAATGGAATGATTGAAATTTTTCCTGAAGATACATAAAATTCCACAGGTATATGAAGCACAGTTTAAACATGCACAGGATAAATACAAAGATGTGCCCATCTAAAGGCATTATAAGAACACTGAGAAACACCAGACACAAAGAAGGTGTTTTAAAGGTAGCCAGAGATTTGTGTAGGATCACATAGACAGGAACAACAATTAAACTAATGCCAGATTGAGGCGCCTGGGTGGCTCAGTCGTTAAGCGTCTGCCTTCCGCTCAGGTCATGGTCCCAGGGTCCTGGGATGGAGCCCCGCGTCGGGCTCCCTGCTCGGCCAGGACCCTGCTTCTCCCTCTCCCACTCCCCCTGCTTGTGTTCCCTCTCTCGCTGTCTCTCTCTCTGTCAAATAAATAAAATCTTAAAAAAAAATCTTAAAAAAATGAAAACAAAAAAAACTAATGCCAGATTTCTCAGCAACTAAAACCTGAAGTCATGGTTTTATATTTTGGAGTAAAATGCTGAGAGATCATTATTGCTAATAAAAATTTTTGAATCTAGAAAATACATCTTTTAAAAACAAAGTCAAATAAAGAAAACTCTTAAGTACACAAAAATGGAGTTTACCACTTGCAAGCTCATATTCATACTAAAGAATCTTTAAAGGAAATCCATCATGAGAAATAAAATGTACCCATGGACTTAGTAAGGAAGTGTGAAATGCAAGAAAGAATGGTAAACAGACACTGGTAAAAATAAAAATAAACAAAATGTTTGTTTTTTTTCTTTGAAGTTTCATTTATGATACCAAAAATGACAGTATTAAAATCCTAGAAAAAGATTTAAGTCAGCAGTGTATTTTAATAGATTGTACATTTACTAAAGTACTTACTTTATTTGGGAGAGAAGCATTAAATTTAGATTGTATACAGTATATTATGCTCGGTAAAATTTTAAGGAGAGCCAGATAAAGGAGAAGGACTATACAGCTTGTACAAGGGTAATGGGGAAAATTTAATAAGAAAACAAAAACAGTATTTAAAAAAATCTATTTTATTTATTTATTTATTTTCCTTTTTATTTGAGGTAGTTGACATAGGATGTTACGTTAGTTTCAGATGTACAACTCAGTGATTTAACAAGTTTACACATTATGCTGTGTTCACCATAAGTATAACTGTCATCTGTCCTATTACATCACTGTTATAATATCATTGACTACATTCCTTATGCTCTGCTTTTTATTCATTCCCATAACTGGAAGCCTGTATCCCCCTCTCCTCTTCACCCATTGCCCAACCCCCATCCATCTCCCCTCTGGAACCATCATTTTGTTCTCTGTATTTATAGTTTTGATTCTGCTTTTTGTTTGCTATTTTTAGCTTTTATTTATGAGTGAAATCATATGGTATTTGTCTTTCTCAGCTTTTATTTATGAGTGAAATCATATGGTATTTGTCTTTCTCAGTATTTCACTTAGCATAATACCCTCTAGATCCATCCATGTTATCTCAAATGGCACAATTTCATCCTTTTTATGGCTGTGTAATATTCGTGTGTGTGTGTGTGTGTACACACCACATCTTCTTTATACATTTGTCTGTTTATGGACACTTAGGTTGCTTTCATGTCTTGTTGTTTAAATTTTTTTATTATTATTATTTTTTCCTTTTTTGCTTGCGTATAGTTGACACACAATATGACATTAATTTGGGGTGTACAACTTAGTGAATTGACGTTTTTCATGTTTATACATTATGCTATGTTTACCACAAGTATAGCTACTTCTAAAGGCAAGAAAGGAAAAAATATGCAAGATAAATAAATGTAGGATAAAAAAATTCCAAAATGAAAAGAAAAATAGGAGAGAAGTAATCAAGCCATAAGAGACTCTTAACTATAGAGAACAAACTGAGGGTTGATGGAGGGAGGTGGATGGCAGATGGGCTAGATGGGTATTAAGGAGGACACTTGTTATGATGAACACAGGCTTTTGTATGTAGGTGATGAATCACTGAATTCTACTCCAGAAACTAAGATTGCACTGTATGTTAATTAAGTAAAATTTAAAAAAAATTCCAAAATATAAAAAGCTAAAGTGAAATCCCAGTGTGTGCACAACCATTTAAAATGTAAATACACTGTTTAAAAGAAGGTGTCAGAATGGATTTCAGAAATATAACAATATACTCTTAATAGAAAAAAATAAAGATATAAATACATGGAAATATGTAACAGGATTTAAAAATACCAGGAAGTTGCTGAATAAAATAAATATTACATAGCTTGAATTATATCAGAGAGAAGGATCTTATGACAAACACATTATCAGGTATAGAAAGTCCTTATATTGTGATAAAAGTTACAATTCATCAGGCATCATATAGAAGAAAAGCTTATTAATATGTAATTAATTTGAAAAATGCAATTAACAAACTTGATTCCTAGACTAATATATATTTATCTATCATTGTAAAATTAGAGATTAGTTATTTTTCTCAAGCATATATGAAATGTTGATTATATATCAGGGTATATTATTTTTTTTAAATGGTAACATGTCTATCATGTACTTTACCACAATGAAATAAATTTGAAGTCAATAAAATAGATTATTAATAAGAATGCTCATACATTTGGAACATGGGTATTTGGGCCACTTCTTCATGTAACTTACTCGTACCTTCAGGGCTTGCGCAGGCCTGATTGAATATGTACCACTTCCATTTGATGATGTCCTGCTGTGCTCCATCAACTCTTTGGCTTGGTAGTTCAGATAATACCTGGTTTATGATGGGCAACTCGGGCCACATGGTAACTTGGTGGCCCATGGTTAAATGTTTAGTTTCTACTAAGGCTCAGTAGCAGGCCAGAGACTGTTTATCAAAAGGAAAAGTTGTTAATGTGGAAGATGGAAAACTTTGCTCCAAAATCTGAAGGGAGTGGGTTGTGATTCCCTTTAGGGTCCTGCCCAAGGCTCCAAACAGCCTCCCTATCTGCCACTGATACTTCAGGTGCATTTGGATAACCTAGATCATAGAGCCAAGGGGTAGATAAACTTGCACAGCAGTTTGTACCTATTGTAGAACCTTCTCTTTTTTTTTTTTTTTAAGATTTTATTTATTTATTTGACAGAGAGAGAGAGACACAGCGAGAGAGGGAACACAAGCAGGGGGAGTGCGAGAGGGAGAAGCAGGCTTCCCGCGGAGCAGAGAGCCCGATGCGGGGCTCGATCCCAGGACCGCGGGATCATGACCTGAGCTGAAGGCAGACGCTTAACGACTGAGCCACCCAGGTGCCCCTGTAGAACCCTCTCTTGATGTATATAAGCAGAAAAGTTCTAGGTTACATGAGTAAAGTAGAATCTGAATCATAAAAACAAAGAATCATGGTCCCTCAATCAATTCCCAGATCTGAGCTAGTTTATAGACCTAGAACCTCCTGAATAAAGAGAAATTCTGGTTCCTTTAAAGAAGGTCCCTGGTACACTTTCAAAAATGTATACTGTTAATCTTTCTTCTAGCCTTCCCCAAAGGGACCTACAGCCTTTTATTTTTACTGGGGCAAGAGTACATTGGGAAAATAAAATAATCAGACCTTTCAGGGACAACTCAACACTGTCTCTGAACTGATACTAATTCCAAGAGACCCAAAACTTCACCATGGTCCACCAGTGAGACTAGGGGCTTATGGAGGTCAGGTAGTCAATGGAGTTTTATCTCATGTTCATCTCAGTGTGCAACCAGTGTGTCCTGAACCCATTCTGTGGTATTTGTCCTATACTGGAATATATATTTGGAAAGATATTCTCTGCAGCATGCACGATTCCTATAATGCTTACCTGATCTGTGCAGTGAAGGCTACTATGGTGGAAAGGCCAAATAGAAGCAACTAGAACTACATCCACCTAGGAAAATAGTAAACCAAAAATAATAGGATATTCCTGGAGGAGTTTTTAAGTTTAGTTCTGCCATCAAAAACTTGAAGGATGTGGGGGTAGTAATTCCTACCACATCCCCATTCAACTCACCTGTTTGGCCTGTGCAGAAGGCAGATGGATCTTGAACAAGGACAGTGGATTATCATAAGCTTAACTAGGTGGGGACTCCAATTATACCTGCTGTACTAGAAGTGGTTTCATTGCTTGAGCAAATGAACACTTCCCTTGGTACCTTATATGCAGCTATTGATGTGGCAAATAATTTTTTCATATTGTCTGTTAGTAAAGAGCACCTGAAATATTTGGCAAGGCCAGCAAAAATAGACCTTCACTATCCTGCTGCACAGGCATATTAACTGTCCAGCTCCAAGGCATAATTTAGTTCTTAGGAATCTTGATTGCCTTCCTCTTCCACAAGATATCACTGATAAACTACATTGATGACATTGTGCTTTTTGGACCTAGTGAGCAAGAAGTATCAACTTCTCTAGACTTATTGGTAAGACATTTGCAATGTTAGAGGGTGGGAAATAAATCTGACAAAAATTCAGAGGCCATCTGCCTTAATGAAATTCCTGGGGGTCTAGTGGTATGGGAAATGTTGAGGCATCCCTTCTAAGAGGAAGGGTAAGTTGTTGCTTCTGTCCTCTTCTGTAATCAAAAAGAGACAGGAAACAGGCTTCTGATTTTAGAAGTAATGTATTCCCTATTTAACTGTTTTTCCAGCACATTTACTGAGTGACTTGAAAATCTGCTACTTTTGAGTGGGGTCCAAAATAAGAGAATTTTCATACTTGTACAGATTGAGTGATAATTTAGTAATATTTCTATCAATTTGACTTCTGGGAATAATATGATTAACTAGCCAACACCATGGGTCTGCATTAGTCAGACTCTTTTGACTGTTGCTTCGATGTTGTTGTTGTCCATTACAATAACCACATCCACATTGCTTTTGGTATTTGAAGGCTGCTCCTTACCCCTTCCCAACTTGGGCTCCAATTACTCACATTAGATATGTTCACCATTATAGTGACTGGAGATCCCACAGAGAAGAGTGATTGCGAAGCTCTTCAGGGATGCTGAGCCTCCCCTCTTATTTATTTCTCACCCTACTGGTGAAAGATATGTCTCCTGTACCCTTGCAGTGTGGGTGAGTAAGTCTCAAACAACAAATCCATTCTAACATTCTCCTCACAAGCCTTTGAATTCCTTCCCCTACATTAAACCAAAGCAGGTCCAGAATTTCCAATTTATTCACCATGGGCAATCTTTTGATCTATGTTTTAGCCGACCAAACTAATTTTTAGATACCTTCCCAACTTTCTGATCTGCAACATAAACACAGACTCTCTCCTTAGTGAGTACATATCAATAAATTTGGCCTAATTCAACTTTATGTTCCTTCTATCATTATCACACTCTTAGTAGCCATTCTCATACATGTTCACCAGAATTCTGTCTGTATATATTAGAAAATGTGAGTAGATCTTTTAGAGTGTAGCACACCTCCTCATGGGTCATGCTTTATACCTGATCTTCAGAGGCCTGCTAAGGTTTAAGTCTAGTTCAGATCTAAAAGCAAACAATGGTGCTGGGGTTGGGGCCTAAGAGGCATGGACATGGTCTTACATGACAACTGCCTCAAAGGAGGCCATTACAGTTTCCTCCAGCACTGCAGGTAATCCATCACCTAATGTCTGATACCATTGAGGGTGGGAAGGCTGCTTCTACTGAGATTGGGGAGGCATTTAGCAAAGAAGATTTATCTAAGGGTCTCTTGAAATAAACAAGCAAAAAAACTTACATATATTGATTATCTTAAAATTAATAATAAAATAAACAGAATAAGTATTACTAGTGTATATTCAGGTACTTTAGCTTCTAAAAAAAAAAAAAAGAAAGAAAGAAAAAGAAAAGAAAGAAAGAAAAAAAGAATATAGGGTCTCAATGTCCCATTTTTATCAACATCTCCCCAGTTGTGCTCATCTCAATTTAGAGGATCCCATTCTTTCTCAATCAATGCTGTTAAAAGTTGACACTCTGCAAATTGGAAGTTCATGTTGTGCTCTAATTCAGCCAGTCACAGGATGGAGTCTGAATTTCATTTTAGCAGTCTCAGTCTTCCAGCTACAAGAGATAAGTGTCTCCTTCGGGTCACACATAGAAGTCTTCAGTCATGTATGTGGCACTTGAGATGGGAATGAGAATCCTTGAGCTTATCCTTTTCTTTTGCCACTATCCAAAGGCAGGGGGAGCAATGAAGCAATCTCATCAAATTGTTATTTTCCAAAAATATTTGAAAATATACAGTCATCATCCCAGATCTTGTGTCTTATAAGTGATTGATTAGGATTATCCAATGGTGATATTTTTCATATCTGTAGTGCCAGATCATGCCATGAGCTATTAGTGCTCTCCTTACCACTGAAAATAGTCGTTAACTTCTTTAAATATAATCAGACTGGAGAGTTAATTCCCAAGACCTTAGAACCAATTCAGAAAACTAATTCTTTTTTTTTTTCAAGATTTTATTTAAATTCTAATTAGCTAATATATAATCAGAAAACTAATTCTTAAAATTCTGTTCCTTTAGAATCATTTCAGCACACATACACACAGCATATATATGTATACACACACACACACACATATATATAGTTTAATAACAGAATATATATTGTTTAATATAAGAAATTGTCTCAGGCAATTATGTAGCATAAGATATCCCATGATCTACAGTCCAAAGGCCTACAAATCAGGAGAGTTGATTGTCTAAATTCCAGTCTGATTTTGAAGGTATGAGACTGATGTGTCAGTTTAAAGATCATCAGGTAGAGAGAGCAAATTCTCTCTTTGTCAGCCCTTTGTTCTATTCAGGCCTTCAATAGGTTGTATGAAGCTCATCATCACTGGGGAAGACAATCTCCCTTTCTCAGTCTATCAAATTAAATATTAATTTCATCTAGGATCAATCTTATAGATACATCCAGAATAATGTTTCACCAAATATCTGGGTACCCTATGGCCCATTCAAGTTGACATATTAACCATTATATGCGTAATTTAAAAATACTTATAAATGAATATTAAAATAACAGTTACAAGTAAAATTACTTTTCTTAAATGCTTATTTTAAAAAAGAAAAAAAGTCTAAAAATTCATAAGCATATTATCTAATTTAAAAATTACAGAATAAATTTAAAAAGCAAAATATACCAAGAAATTAGAAGGAGCAAGAAAAATATAGGAGCAAAAATTAATGAAATAGAAAGATACATTGGAGAGGATCTGTAATGGTAAAACTTGGTTCTTTAAAATGGCAAATAAAATAGACAAATGTCTGCTGATATGGACCAAGAAGAAAAGTTAGGTGGCAAGAGAAATTCTATTAGCAGTAAAAAGTGAGATTAATGGTGCCAATAATTCAAATATTATAAAAATCTCTATGCCAAAAATACTTACAACATAGCCAAAAAGTATACACATTCCAAGATAAAATAAGTTACCAAAAACAATTCTAAAAGATACATTTAAAAATAAGAATAGTCTTATAATCATTAAAGAAATGAAACTATATTGGTTTGCTTCAACAGAGGTGGGCTTGGGATGTTTATAATATGATGTTTATAACATGACCTATGTAGAAATGCCTGACTGTGGGTCTTTCACAGCATAGGGCACTAGTTGAGCAGGAGGAAACTATCTGTTCTTTCTGACTTACCTGCTCTCTGCACTCACCTCTATCTCCTATATTGTATGATAAGGTTATATTTATGTAAAAGGATAATTTGATAAAGCTTTATGGAGCAGAAGGTAATATATATCAAAAAAATAAGATATATCCTATCACTTAGTAAATCCACTTCTAGAAACATATTCAACGTTATAACCCAAAGTATGCAAAAAGTCATATTGAAAGAAACATATTTGTAAGACCCAAAAATGAGAAATCAGTTAAGTTTTTAACAATATCAGTTTTCTTGAATAAATTATATATCCTCATATAAAACAATGAAATTATTTAAACTTTCCTACCAAGAAAATACTAGAGGACAATTGTTCCTCAAAATTTCTCCGTATGTTCACAAATTATACCATTTTTATATACATTCACTGAGAAAATAAGGAAAAGGAAGGAATGCTCTCTTATTTTGCTTTCCTGTGAAAGCAGACCTGAAGAGAAGGAACTAGGTTTGAGTAGTTTATTTGGGAGGTCTGATGGCCATGGATGTGTGCCACTCAGAAATCCTTCAGGAGAACATGCTGCAGGAAAATAGGTAACTAACCACCACAGCTGTTGCCCTTTGGAACCATCATTTCATGTGTTCTGAGACCGTACTATCAACAAAGTCCTAGTGGAAGGGGTACCTGTACCACTACAATATTCTCTGCTGGATCTCTTCTGAAAGCCAGGGCGGGTGGTAGCAGAGGGGATCACAGAGCCAACCTGTTTAATATCAATAGGCCTAATAGGACTGAAGTAATAGGGACCAAGTGGCATTAGGTCCATTGGGTCCATGGTCCCAATCTATGGTCATCTCTTCTATTCCTGAGTGTCTTCTAGAGCCGCTCTAACAAAATACTGGGTGACTTAGACAACATAAATCTATTTCTCACAGTTCTGGAGGCCGGGAAGTCCAAGACCAAGGTGACAGTAAATTTGGTTTCTGGTGAGATCTCTCTTCCTGGCTTGTAGACAACCATCTATTGTTAAGTCCTCACATGGCCTTTCCTTGGTGTGTTGTGCAGAGAGAAAAAGCGAGAGATCACTCTTTCTTCCTCTTATTAAAGGCTACCAATCTTATAATATTAGGGATCCATCCCTATGACCGCATTTAACCCTAATTACCTCTTAACAACTCTATCTTCAAATAGAGTCACACTAGAGTTTAGGACTTCAACATATGAATTTTGGGAAGACACAATTCAGTCC
The DNA here is from genome assembly GCF_004348235.1 of Phoca vitulina. Taxonomy (NCBI): domain Eukaryota; kingdom Metazoa; phylum Chordata; class Mammalia; order Carnivora; family Phocidae; genus Phoca; species Phoca vitulina. The sequence goes on from NW_022589717.1 coordinate 35,398,210, forward strand.
ACAGCACTGAGTATATAATAGGCATCTATGTTTAAAAGTACATATTTGAAAGTCGGAATATATCCCGATGTGAACTTTAACATACAGAGTAAGTACTATTACAGTGGGGGAGGTTAAGTGGAAGTTCTGAGGCTGCCCTCCTTCTGTCTCCTCCCTGTGCAGCCAAGAGAATGAATAAAAATCAAATCACATCCTTGGAAGGATGGTGGGGCTAGTGATATCATTAAAGATGTAAAGGATGCAGGGAGGAGCAGCCCCTGTCATATCTCAGTTTATTCACCAACTGGTTCTGGCAGAAACTAACTGGATCTTGGAGAATGACAGTAGCTGCTATCATTGCCAAAACAGATTACTAAAGCCTCAGCATATGGCATATCAGTCATTGACATGGTGAGTACGTTTTTTGTTCCCTATTAGCCTATTAGCATACAGTGGATCAGAAAAAGTTCATATTCATGGGGAATGGACAACAATATTCATTTATAGATTTTTCCACAAGACTGTTAACTCTTCTGCCTTCTGTAATAACATAATCCCAAAAGACCTGGACCATCTTGGCATCCCTCAGAACATTATACGGATCCATTACATTGACGACATCATGCTATTTAACCAGTACAAGCAATAAGTGGCTAGTATGCCGGAGGTCTTGATAACACATGTGCTCCAGAACTTGGAAGATGAACTCTGAAATTTTCAAAAGTTGGTACTCAATAAAATGGATATACAAGGATATTCCTTCCAAATAAATGATAAATTGCTGTATCTTGCATAACCACAGAGAAAGAAGCACCTGGTAGACTTCTTTTGCTTCTGGAATCAACACAGTCTGCTATAGGTATACTGATCAGGCCTGTATATTGGGAGACATGAAGGCTGCCAAACTCAATTGAAGCCTAGAGCAATAGAGTGCTCAGTAGCAGGTCCAGGCTGTAGTGCTAACAGCCCTGAACCTGGGGCTCATCTGCCAGACACTGTGTTATTGTAATCTTAGTGATGAAAAAAGATACATTTGAAGTTTATGGCAAATTCCAGTGGGAAAAATACAAAGCAGATCCCTGGGTACTAGGACAGGGTCATGCCACTGGCAGTGAAGGATTATAACCACCTTTTTAAAAACAACTCTTAACATGTTACTGGACCTTGACAGACATAGAACACTTGAGCATGACATACCATATGGCTTTGTCTCCAGAATAGGCTATTGTAGCTGAATACCGTAATTGAGCAAATGAAACTAGAGTGGTAGACACTAAAGGCAGAAAGGCAGAGATACTTATAGAACAGGCTAACAAGCTTCAAATGCAGTGGCAAGACAAGGAACCGACAGGGTCTGATCTTTAATTCTAAAGGAACACTGTGGCTGCTGTGGCAAGAATGATCCATGAGAGAACAAAGTGGAGTGGGAGGTAGATCAGTTCAGAGGTGATGAAGAATTAGAGTAGTGACAATGGAGATAATAAAAATTATTCTTTTCTGCATTTGTTTTAGATGTAGATGTGATAATAATGACTATAGATTGAATGTAGGTTCTGATTTGTGGCAGTGTTTCTCAAACTTTAATATTTATATAAATTATCTGGGGATCCTGTTAAAATCCAAATTATTTATCTAAAGGGTTTGATTTGAGGCACCTGGTGTTCATCAAACAAGCTCCCAAGCGATGGTGGTCCAGTATCATGCTTTGATTAGAAACTGTGTAAAGATTGAAATTGAGAACAGTTCTGGAAGTTTTTAACTGAGTAACTCCTTGGATGATGGAATAATACTGATGGAAGATCATTATACTGCTGCTGGTGATAGGATAGTGGATTGAGCATTTTGGTTTGGCCAAAATAAGTGTAAGATTGTCATTAAATATCCATGCAGAGATGACAAATAAGCAATTGAATGTCTAATTCTGGAATGCAGAAGAGAGAGCAGGGCCAGATTTGATAGTTTAGGATCATCAATTTACAAATCGCATTCAAGGCACGAAACTGTATGAGATAACTTATAGATAATGAGTAGTTGGAAACTCAAATTGGTCCAAGTCCTGAGTTCTGAGTCATTCTTATGTTTACTATATATACTATAAACCGAACTCACATATTTTTAGGTTCAGAAACTCTCAGCTTGTTTATTGCTTTGTTTTTAAGCTTTTGACAAAGAAAAAAAAGAAGCACAGTACCATAGCCATCTCAAAATACAAAGATATGTCGGAGAGTTATTTTACCTTCTTTTAGAACAAAGATGGGAAAGAAAACCAAACAAACAAAAAGACAAGTGATTTTATTTATAAATTAAACGAGCAATAGCAGATACCATATTTTATATGGTAACATCTTTCCTAGACTCTCATCCCCAAAAATATGACCTTAAAAGCTTTCAAACAGAACAGCAGAAGTCTTTGGCGTTAATATAACTTCAATATCAAAGTTTTTTATTTCAAATGACTGAAAACAGCCTCAGTAATAAAATAATTGGGAAGAAACATCATTCTTTTACATTGGATGAGAGAAAAATACAGTACAGGCATTCTGTCACTTATAATTGACCACAGTCAATTTTAGAGTTAATTGTTTGTCTCAACCTCATTAGACAGAGGCAGACTCTAATTTTTTTCCTCCATGGGTTGTAAGTACTCTGATCCTTAGCTTTTCTGAATAAAGGAAATGATTTATAAAACAGAGTATGAATGATGCATTTTTATATCTATAGGAAATATATCACCATTTTTACATTAATGCTGATTTTATCCAATTAGATGGATACTTATATTTCCGATTTCATATATGTATTGAAAAGAAGAGGATAATATTGTTTTGTTTTCATAAAATCTGAAAGCATTTAACAAACTCTAAAGTTCCATTCAGATTAAAATGGAGAGATCCTTTCTTAACATGAAAGCTAGCTAGTTGGATATAGACAGATAGTGGGGGGGAGAGAGAGAGGAGAAGGGTAGGAGACAGATGTATGGAAGAGGAGGGTGTCAAGTGAAAAAAATCTTCAGTAGTAAAGCACTAGAAAGACTCTTAATAAAAGTCAAACAAAGCATGGATAACCACTATCACCACATTCATGTAACATTCTGGACATACTACCAGATGCAGTGAAAATTAATGCACATTTGTGTGTGCATTAGATAAATATGTAGTGTAAATGCACATAGTATTTTATATTATAAAATAAAGCAACATATGTCATTTTTAGATAAGATGATCAAATCAAATAATGTATTGTTGCAAACCCAAGAAAAATAGCTGAAAAGTCTGTAGGAACAATGTGAGGATACAGCATTTTGAGTACTTTCCTGTATATATGAAGTAATACCTTTTAAAAATTACTGGAAAATATCATATTCAAAATAAAAAATAAAACTAAAAAATTTTGAAAGTTGAACCCAATAAATGTTTAAGATATATAAAAACATTTTAAAACTCTGAGTACCATAAAAATACTTTACCAGTGTTCATGAAAAAAAAATCAGTCTTTTTGGTAAATCATTTGGCTGTATTACTTATCTTGTCTTATAATTTTGATATTTTGAGAAGTATTCCATGATCCATTCAATCATAGATAATAAAATTGCATTCGATGCAACTTTTTCCAGTGTTCTTGGTAGGATAAAGAAAGTTTTAAATGAAAATCTTAATAATGTTGTGCTCAAATTATGCCTGGAGCAAATAAGTAATATATGAGAATAGTTTCAATAAAGATGAAAAATTATATACTTTATTTTCAGCAAAACGTATGAGGTGTCTTTTAGTTCCCTTCCTGACCTGTGAAGAGTGTAGAAATGAAAAACCAACTTTTCTTAGACACACCAGAGAACTGAGATCACAGGGCAAACTGCTCCCCCTAAAACTAGAGATACAGGTAAATACAGAGAATCACAACTAGCCAGGAGAAGAATCCTCTGGAGCCAGTAACTGTGGGAACATTTAAACTGTGATTGATGAGCTGCTGGAGGCTCAGTGTGAACTAGCTTGAGAGTAAAAATGCAAGACCCAGTCTTATTGGAGCCCTACACTTTCTTGAGTTTTAATTCCAGGAGACCTACCAGGTTTACACTGTGAAGATTCAGGAAAATCCCATCCTGCTTCCAGCAGGGGAAGAGTAAAAATAACAATTTTGAAATACACCCACAACATTCTGTTCTTCACTATACTCTTTGTGACAAAATTTTATACTACTTTACCAAAGTCTTATTTGACCTGTGGAAAAGGAAATTAGGCAACTTTAGCCCACTCTAGCCTTGCTGCCTCACGCAAGTGGAGAAAACAAAAGACTAAGAAATTTTTCTGAAAGTCACAGCCCAGGGACTCTGGCATAGGAACATAACAGCAACAACAGACATGTTATCAAAGATTATAGAGTGCCTCCCTACCCCAATATTATACTACCTCCGCTATAGAGCTTCAGGATAGCAGTCAATTGTAGCTGAGGAAACCGGAAGACACAGACTCTGACTCAGAGGAGTTTATAAAAAAATCTAGTAACAACAGCAGAGAAAAAAAAACAACAAGAATACTAGGGAAATTGAAGCTTCTGACAGCTTCAACTATAGCAAACATTAAACATAGCCTGGCTCCTCACCAAACACAAAACCTCACACTAAAGGACTTTGTACTTCAATTCCTTTTATCCTGTATGTTGTGCCTGGCTGTCTGTCAACAAAAATTACACAGCATGATAAAAAACAAGGAAAAAAGAAAAACCTGAAGAGATAAAACAAGCACTAGAACATATTCTGATATGGAGAAATTTTGGAATAGTCATACCAGGAATTTAAAATATAATTAATATGCTAAGATCTCTAATGGTAAAAGTGGACAATGAAAGAAAAACTTGATAATTTAAGGAGAGAGATGAAAAACCAATGAAGGAATAAAAAGAAAGCTAGAAATAAAAGTACTAAAGAATGCCTTTGATGGGCTCATCAGTAGACTAGAAAACAGAGGATAGATTCAGAGATCTTGATGATATGCCAATAGACATTTCCAAAACTGAAATTTAAAAAAGTGAAAAAAAATGAAACAGGGTAAACTAGAACTGTGAGACAATCACAAAAGGTGTAACATATGTGTAATAGGAGTACTAGGAAAATAAATGAAGGACGGAAGATAAGTAGGGAGGAAGGAAGAAGAAGTAGAAAGAATAATTAAAGTAATAATGGCTGAAGAATTTCCCAACATTAATGGCAGACAACAAACTATAGATCCAGGAAGCTCCAGAAAACACCAAACAGGATAAATTATAAAACAAGGTGAAACAAACAAACAACAACAACAATAAAAACCAAAAAACAAAACACTTCACCTAGGTATATCATATTTAAACTGCAGAAAAACAGAAACAAAATTCTTGAAAGAAGCTGGGGATGGGTGGGTGACAGTATTAGTACCTATAGAGAAACAAAAATAAGAAATGGCAGAATTCTTCACAGACTGAGCAAGCAAGAGAGAGTGGAATGAAATATTTAAAGTAGTGAAGGAAAAACCACCAACCTAGAATTCTGAATCAAACAAAATTATCCTTCAAAAGTGAAGGAGAAGTACTTTCTTAAACACTGGGGGAATTTGTCACCAGCAGAACTGCCTGGCAAAATGTTAAAGAAGTTCTCTAGAGAGAGAGAGAGAAAGAAATATATATATATGTGAGAAATTATATATATGTATATAATTTCTCACATATATATATGTGTGTGAGAAATTCAGACCTACATAAGAAAAGAAGTGCATCAGAAAAGGAATAAAGTTAAATAAAATATTTCATTTTTTTGAATTTCTAGATGATCTAACAGATAAGTGTTCAAAATAATAGTAACAAGAATGTGTTGGTGATTATAGCAAATAGATAAAAAAAATGGCAGCAATGTCATAAGGGATGGAATGGAGAAATAGAAAATACTCAGTTATAAGATACCTACAACATTTATGAAACAACATACTGCTATGTAAAATGGACTTGGATTGGTTGTAAATGTACATTTCAAATACTAAGACAACCAGTAAAAAAAGTCAAAAAAGGAGGTATAAATGAATTAGTAAGAGAGGAGAGAGAGCTGAATGAAAATATTTCTCAATTAAAACCAGAGAAGGAAGAGAAAGAATGAAAGACAAAAAAAAAACGTGTAAAAATTAACACACTACTACATGTCATCTATAAGACCAAATTTAAATATAAACACACAGATAGATTAAAAGGATAGGGTTGGAGAAAGATATGCCATGTTAATAATAATCAAAAGAATACTGGCATTGCTTTATTGATTTCAGGTAAAAGAGACTTCAGAACATAAAGAGGAGCATTACATTATTATAAAGGAGTCAATTCTGTAAAAAAAAAAAAAAAAGTCCTTAAAATCTATGCATCTAACAACAGAGTATAAAAATACACCAGGCAAAAACTAGAGTGTCAAGGAGAAATAGACAAATCACCAATTAGAGCTGGAGACTTAGACACCCCTCTTTCAGTAATTGAAAGATCCAACTGGCAGAATATTGGAAAGGATAGAGCTGAACTGAACACCACCATCGATCAATTGGATCTAACTGGCAGCCATTAAATATCTAACAATAGGAGAATTCATATTTTTTTCAAGATCATATGGAATATTCATTATGATAGATCACATTCTAAGCCATAAAACATACCTTAGCAAATGTAAGAGAATAGAAATCATACAGCATATACTCTCAGACCACAATGGAACCGAACTAGAAATCAATAACAAGAAAAATGACTGGAAAATTGCCAAGTATTTCAAAATTAAACAACACACTTTTAAATAACATTTGAATCAAAGAAGTCTCAAAATAAATTGAAAAAATATATATTTTTTGCACTAAATAAAAATGCTAATGTAATTGCCCAAGTTTGTGGGATGTAGTGACAACAATGTTAATGGAAATTTATAGTATAGAATGCATATATTACAAGAGAAGAAAGATCTAAAATCAGTAGTTTAGGTGTCTACCCTAGGAAACTAGAGAAAGAAGAGTAATATAAACCTAAAGCAAGCAGAAAAAAAGAAATAATAAAAATTACAATGGAAACTAATAAAATTGAAACAGGCAAACAGCAGAGATCAATGAAACAAAAAGCTGGTTTTTGAAAAGTTTTTGATAAACTTCTAATCAAGCTAAGAGAAAAAAAAGAGAGAAGACCCAAATTACTAATATCAGAAGTGAAAAAAGGTCATCTCCACTTTTCCTATGGACATTAAAAAACTAATAAAGGAATATGAACAACTCCATGCCCATAAATTTGATAACTTAGATGAAAAGAACCAATTCCTTGAAAGACTGATCTTACAAACTCACACAAGGATAAGCAGATAATCTGAATATCTGTTAAAGAAATTGAATCAATAATTAATAGCCTTCCAAAATGAGATCACCAGGCCCAGATAGATTCACTGTTGATCTACCAAAAAATTTAAAGAATTTAGATCAAGTCCATTCAATCTCATCCAGAAATTGAAACAGATGAATCCCTAGCTCATCTATGAAGTCAGAATTATTCTAATATCAAAACTAGAAAAAGGTATTGCAAGAAAATAATATACAAATCAATATTTCTCATGAATATAGATGCAAATATTGTCAACAAAATACTAACAAATAGAATCTAATTATGTATAAAAGTAATTATATATCACAACCAAGTAGAATTTATTCCAGATATACAAGACTGATTCAACATTCAAAATCACTTAATTCAATCCATTACATCGAAAGTATAAAATAGAAAAAAATATGATTATATCAATAGATGCAGAAAAATTATTTGACAAAATTCAACATCCATTCATGATGAAAACTCTCAGTAAACTAGGAATAAAGAGAAACTTCATCTTGATAAAGAACATCTACAAAAACTTGCAGCTCACATCATGCTTCATAGTTGGAAACTAAACAATTTTACCCTAAAATTGAGAAGAAGGCAACTTCATACTAAAATTCCTAGCTAGTGCAATATGACAAGAAAAAGAAATTAAATGTATATTGATTGAGAGAAAAATATAAAATGGTCTTTGTTGGCAGATGACACAATTACTTATGAAGAAATTGCAAAGAATTCACACACACACACACACACACACACACACACACACAACTCTTGGAACTATTACATAACATTGTAAAACCAAGTTAACATTTAAAAGTCAACTGATTTCCACTGCAGCAGCAATGAAAAATTTGGATTTGAAATTTCAAACATAATGCCACTTTCATTATCACTATTTTAACAAAATACATACAGGATATATGAGGAAAACTATAAAACTGATAAAAATTAAAGAGATTATAGGGCGCCTGGGTGGCTCAGTTGGTTAAGCGACTGCCTTCGGCTCAGGTCATGATCCTGGAGTCCCTGGATCGAGTCCCACATCGGGCTCCCTGCTTAGCAAGGAGCCTGCTTCTCCCTCTGACCCTCCCCCCTCTCATGTGCTCTCTCTCTCATTCTCTCTGTCTCAAATAAATAAAATCTTAAAAAAAAAAAAATAAAGAGATTATAAATGAAGAGATATTCCATGCTTATGAATAGAACAACTAAACAATATTGTTTTTTTCCCAAGTTTAAGTATAAATTCAAAGCAATCCCAATCGAAATCCCAGCAAATTATTTTGTGGATTTTCGAAACTGTGTCTAAAATTTATATGGAAAGGCTCAGAATAGCCACCACAAGGTCAAACTGACACTAACCTTCTTCATGTTTTACTATAAAGTTATAATAAAGACAGTGTAGTGCTAATGAAATAATAGATCAATGGAACACAATAGAGAGCCAAGAAAAGGACCCATACAAATATAGTCAACTGATCTTTGGTAAAGATAATTCAATGGGGAAATGAAAATCTAGTCAACAAATGATGCTGGAAAAAATTTTACATTGACATGATAAAACAATTATAGACACTTTTCACAAAAATTAACTCAAAATGGATTATAGACCTAAAAGTAAAATGTCAAACTATAAACATTCTAGAGGATATCACAGAAGGAAACTGAGGTGAGTTTAAGATTGGCAATTAAGTTTTAGATACAACACCAAAAGCATTATCTATGAAAGAATAAAATAACTTGGAATTCTCAGCAAGATATTTTTATCAGATATTTATTATCAGATAATAAAAAGACATGCTATTATCTGGGAGACAGTATTTATAAAACACATATCTGATAAAGGACTGGTATTCTAAATATACAAAGAACTCTTTAAACTCAAGAAGGAGAAAACAAAAAAAAGAATTAAAAAATGGAAAATAGGGGCACCTGGGTGGCTCAGTTGGTTGAGTGTCTGACTTGATTTTTTTCTCAGGTCATGAGCTCAGGGTTGTGAGATCAAGCTCTGTGTCAGGCTCCATGATGGGTGTGGAACCTCTTTGGGATTCTCTCTCTCCCTCTGCCCCTCCTCACTACCCACCCTCCCCACTCCTCTGTAAAGAAAAAAAAAAAGGAAAACAGATCTGAATAGATCTTAAAAAATATACAGATGGCTGATAAGCATATGAAAAAATGCTTAACCTCGTATGCTATTAAAAAATTACAGATTAAAACAACATTGAAAGACTACTACATATCCAATCCAAATTACTGACAATACCAAATACGGAAAGGATATGGAGCAATAAGAAATCTCATCCATTCCTGGTGGGAATGTGAAATGATGTAGCCACTTTGGAAGACAGTTCGGCAGCTTTGACAAAGCTGAACATAGTGTTAGCATGTAATCCAGCAATACACAAATGAGTTGAAGAATTGGATACAAAAAAGACTCTGCACATGAGTGTTTATAGCAGCTTTATCCATAACTGTCAAACAATGGAAGCAATTAAGATACCCCTCAATAGGTGAATACATAAACAAATTTTGGTACTTCTATACAGTGGAGTGTTATTCAGCAGAAAAAAGAAATGAGCTGTCAAGTCACCAAATGACATTGCCTAAAATGCACATAGCTAAGGAAAGGAAGCTACTCTGAAAAGGCTACACTACACACTGTATATTTCCAGTTATAGGACACTCTAGAGAGGGCAAAACTATGTAGACAGTAAAAGGATCATCCGCCCCCCCTCCACAGGACATCAAAGAGGGTGAAGCGAGTAAGTGAACTGCATGGGATTTTTAGGGTGCTAAAGCTATAAAGGATGATACTGTAATGATGTTAAAACATCTTTAACATGCATGATGTTATGCATTTGTCAAAACCCATGGAACTGTATAACACAAAGAGCAAACCCTAACGTAAATTATGGACTTTAGTTAAAATAATGTATCAGTATTAGGGGTACCTGGGTGGCTCAGTTGGTTAAGCATATGACTTCGGCTCAGGTCATGATCTTAGGTTGCTGGGATTGAGCCCCACACCAGGTACTCACTCAGCAAGGGGTCTGCTTGTCCCTCTCCCTCTGCCCCTCCCCTTGTTCGTGCTCTCTCTCTCTCAAATAAATAAATAAAATCTTTAAAAAATAATAATAATGTATCAGTATTGATTCTTTAATTGAAACAAATATACCACAGTTATATAAGAAGATGTTAAAAATAAGGGACAATGCATGAGAGCGGTTATATCTGATCTCTGTACTATCTGGTTAATTTTTCTGTGAACCTAAAATTGCTAATAAAGTAAAGTATATATATATTTTTTAAAGAGGATGAAGTACTTTGCAAGTATTGGAAAAAATATTTTTTTATAAGTTTAGCCTAATATTTCCTAAATATTGCAAAATCTGTAGTAAAAAATATTTTTCTATTGCTATATCTATTAGAAATGGAATTTTTTCATTATACTACAAACAAAATAAAATATAGAAATATATTTGATGTAACATCAAAATAAATACCTTCTAGACAATTCTGAATATTGAGCAGATAATAAAAACAAAAACTCTATATTAAATAATAAATGAGAGCATTTGTCATTTTCTAATGTATAACAAAATGAAATGCAAATAATTACTTGTATCTCGTATTTAATTCTCATTTCAGGGGTGTCTGGGTGGCTTAGTTGGTTCAGCATCTGACTCTTGATTTCAGCTCAGGTCACGATCTCAATCAGAGACTTAAGAGCTAGCCCCACATTGGCTCTGCCCTGGGAGTGGAGCCTGCTTAAGATTCTCTCCCTCTCAAAAAAAAAAAAAAATTCTCATTTCAAAATCTATTTTATTATTTATAAATATTAGAAATGTAAAGTTTAAATGTTGTATATGAATCATGTTTTGATAACTTTGTGGTAAAAAAAGAATTTTCCCATGAGACTTTTTTTTTATTGTTTTATCTAATTAATACAGATCTATGTATGGGCTTTTATTAGTGTTTTGTGAACATGGTGTTATAAATGTGCTCCTAGGCCCAAATATTTTTATATTAATCAACTCCAGCTCAGTTTTTGACAGAAACTTTTTGGGCGATACGTCTTCAGATTTAATCACAAACAATACATTTAAGGCTTCTTTTTCTTACTTTCCTCCATGTGTCTTTTTTTTAATTTATTTTTTATTTTTTTATTTTTATTTTTAAGGATTTTATTTATTTATTTGACAGAGAGAGACACAGCGAGAGAGGGAACACAAGCAGGGGGAGTGGGAGAGGGAGAAGCAGGTTCCCCGCTGAGGAGGGAACCCAACGCGGGGCTCCATCCCAGGATCCTAGGATCATGACCCGAGCCGAAGGCAGATGCCCAAAGACTGAGCCACCCAGGCACCCCTCCTCCATGTGTCTTAGACTCTTTTATTAAAATATGCTTACGGTGGCTAGTTTAAAAAACAGTGTGAATCTTAAACTTTTGTTTTGTTTAAAAAAATCCATGCACTCGTTCAACATGGAGTATATTTCTTTGAGTTGCTCATGTGAGAAGCAAGCTGTAAATCAACTTGCAATGTTTTTCTTAATTTGGGACTTGTGTTCAAGGCCAGTGTTAATTATCTCTGTCCCAGTATTCTACTGCTTTGAATGTGTTTCTTCTAATCATGATTATCCAGGCTCTCCATCTGTCTTAGTTTTAGATGTCTAGACTGCCCCTTCGTGAGAGATACCCTGAGGAATCCAATTTCAAAACAACCCTTTAAGTATGTTAAAAACTATTCAGCATTTTACATTACATATGTAATAGAACAAAAATGGATCACTAGAAAGAAACCTGATCTATTGAAATTGATAATGAGCTTCGTATTTTACAACCTAGGTTCAAAATCATTATAATTTGTTGGGTTTAATGTAGAGCATGAAATCAGCCATAATATCTGGTTTGTTAAAATATGCCTGTGATGAAGCTTGCGTTGGTAGGGACATCTGAGACTGGTTTGCTAAAATATAACACAGGCCGCTGGGGGCAGGGAAGTTTTCAGAGGAGGGTGTAGGCCCTTGGAATGTCCAGGCCGGCGTAACCACTCTGCTATTGGAATGCCGCCAGGGAGTTGCCTTCCCCAAGCTCTCTTAGCCCGAAAAACCACCCTGTGATCTAAGAGATGTATGCATTGTCCCTTAGGCTATGATTAGCAGAACTGTAGAACACGCAGATTAGCATATCCTATCTTTCCGGTAAACAGATCCTCCCAGTTCCAGTAAGACCCCTTGTCACACATCACGTGCTTGAGAAACAGTGATAAGGATTTGTGATTCTCTTGAAGGACCAATAAAAGCGGGAGTAAAGAAGAGCAAAGGGTTTTCGTCTCTGAGCTTTGACCCCCTTGCCTTCTCCTCTCTTTCACTGCAAAGTCTGGGCTCATCTTTCATCCATCGGTACAGGGATTGCTGGCCATTCCCGTCAATAATTATGCTTTGCTTATTTTAAAAACTCACATACTTTATCAGAGGCACCACATCCTCCAAGGAAAAGAAAGAGGGGATCTTTCTAATAATACCTATAGAAGTCTTTTTGCTGGTTCTTTTCACTCCTTATTATCCATAGATGTCACATGTGCATGATTTCTGCTGGGTTGGGGGAAGCACAGCTGGTAGCTACCATCACAACTCAAATACACATCTGGTGTGATATTGCCAAAAAGATTCTTCACTAATTTATATGATGAAACATCTTTTACCTACTACCCCTTCTCACAGAAGCGCAAGATATTTCCCAAAAAAAAAACCATCTGGACTCTTTGGTAAAAGGAGATAGTTTTGTTTTGTTTTGTTTTGTTTTGTTTTATTAACATACACTGTATTATTTGTTTCAGGGAAAAGAGATATTTCTTATCTAATAAGACACTGTTTTCATTGGATTTATTAGATTATCTCATTAGATTTTATTATTTTTTCGACAATTTGGTATTATGCATTGCATCACTGACAATTATATATTAGTGTCAGATACGTTAATTCAAAAATAACCTTTTGAAATATTTTTGAGGATCCTTCTTAATTATTTCAACTGTCTAAGACTTTCCAACATACCAAGAAAGAACTAATTACTTCTTTTCCCAGTTTAGCAAATTCATTTTTTGTCTCTTTTACTCAAGACTTGGCATTCCATAAATCTTCAAGTCTCCAAAAGTTGCTTTAAAATAATTTCAGTACTAAAATATAAAATCAACTCTTTATAACCACGTACTTTAAAAATTAAGGTTTCATAATTTTGTTTTTTATTTGCTATATTGAACAGTAATTGTAGTGTTTATTTGTTCTTAAATATATCTGATTGGTCACATGATAAATGATGGAATTCGCATTGCTCTAAGAGTTCTAACTTAGGCATTTTCTAAATTCTTCAAGTTTACTATTCAATATTTACTGGTTATATACAGTATGGTATCTATTTTAAATGGTATTAGGTGATATAAAATCATAGGCACTCTACTGAATTATAAAAAGTATTTCAGGAATTAAAATAATTCTCTAATTAGGGCTGTGTGTTAAAGCTCTGAGGTTTTCAAGTATGAGAAAACAGTTATGCTCAGAAATGTCCAAAATGAGCACATGAGTAAATTTATACAATAGTACCCTTGTGTGCAAACTACAAATTCTTTTCATTTCTAGAAGTTTTTTTAAATTATCATACTATATTTTCAGAACTGCTCCAGTGCTGTTAGTCGTAAAATAGCTAATAAAATAGTCTAGTCAAGTCAACTTTAAGTTTTAATCCAATCAATAAATAACACACATCCCCCCCAGCAAATATTACAAGCAAATAAATTTATAGGTTTATATAGTAGTTATTGAGAAGAAGGGAGGTAGAAAATGGATCAGAGAATCAGGAGCCAGATGAGGGGGCATAATGTAGGCCTTTTAAAGAACTTGGATTTAGTTTCAATGTAATGGAAATAATTTGGAGACATGTAGGCAGTATAGTACCTTGCTATATTTTTTTTTTTCTCTTAAGTTACTCTTTTTATTGTTTTGAAAAAAAAAGTTATAGGAAGAAAAGGGAAGAAGCTGGAGTCTAGAAATAAGACTATATTAATGTCAGTGACATGTTAAGTCAGAATATATATTTTTGAAAGCTGTATTATCAGTAGGTTCGGATAGTATAGGTAAAGGATATGGTCAAATGTCCCAGATGTCATGTCAACTGCCCCAGTTGCATCAACACCTCTCCTCCAGCTCACACCTATGGCATCATTAGCTTTTCTTCATGACCAGGAAAAGAGATTAGGCCAGGTTCAAGATTGGGTTATTTCTATATATTACAATAAGACAAAAAATGGGTGCTGCCAATGATAGTCTCACACTGAAAAGAAGCTAAGAAAAATAATACACAGAATTTCCAGCAGTACACCTAGTCATCATCTTTGTATGGAAGAAGAAGTGGTTAAAAACAAGGTTGTACATAGACTCATGAACAAATGTGAATACCTTGACTATTTTGTTTGCTCCTTGATGAAGAAAGGTTGTAATAGTTGACAAGAGAGTCTTAGAAAAAGGCTAGTGGATGAGTCCATGGGAATCAGCACAAGTGGGTGAATTTTTGTGTCGCATGTCCTGAGAGCAGCATCTTCTGCAGAAGAGATACTGAAACACTGTATTTATAATATATAGATACTGACCAGTCTCCATCCTTGGTCACTACTGTGTTTGCCTAACAGACCTATGAACAGAGTACTCGCAATGTTTGGTATGAAGGGTATGCACAGGCTAAATAATGTGAGCTCCCTCTCACCAAAGTTATTCTACTTACTGCCACAGCTAAAGCCACCAGCAGAGATCAAATCATCCCTCTGATGGTGAGTGGACTCATGAGACTGACCCCTTTCACCATGGAAAGGACAGGAATTTGTCTGAAGTGGAATTATATGTATTTCAAGTATAAGGAAGAGATAATAAACTGCCATAATGGCATTGTGGCCCTTTATTACTATTGTAATTATTATTCTAGAAGTTGTGACCAGCTCTTACAGTGGATAATTAGTAACTTAGCATAATGAGTGGATCCAAGTTGTAGAAGGAGTGGACCAGAGTACAGAAGAACTTATGGGTGACTCCATCTATATATGCCTTGTCACATAGTATGGGCCAACTCGATTGTTTCCTATTGCAAACACTGATTCATTATTGCTGAAAACATTCGGATGCTCAGCCTGTGCCTGTGTCATGCTAGAAATGCCAAGGAATTCATGCCCCCAGAAGCCCCTCTTAACCAATAGGAAATTATGGGTCAATATCCACAGATGAAAACTACTTACAAGACACACACTTTATTAGCCATCTTTTGTATAAGTATTTCCTTTTATCACCTCCAAAAAATGGATTTTTGCACTCAAATCTTGGGTTCTCATCTAACTTTGGGGGAAGCTTCTTGAAGACAGTCAAATAGACATTCCCTGCTCTCTGTTTTTATAAATATGTAGAGCAGTACAAGGGAGAGGTCCTGGTTTACCAGAATCTTGTTTATATGCAGCTTAGCACATCTCTCTGAAGAATAGTGAAAGGTAAGAGGATTGTATTTTGATATTTCCTTCTCTATCCTCCTTTAATTAACTCTATTTTAACAACTTTAGGATGCTAGCTATATATGTGGCCACATTCCCTTTTCCACAGCAATCACTATACACAACTTTTGGTGATGATGTTCATTTCTCTTCTAATTCTGTTCCACACTGATATCCTAAACTAAAAGACTGAACTGTAATGTTTGTAGAAATATACACTTTATGTAAAATAATAGGGAAATAGGAAAGGGGAATCTGGATTTGTTGGGTCATTTGGCTTGAGTGGCAGGGCTTGCACTGAAGTTTGGATCAGCTGAAAAGTCTTTTCTTGTCCTGAACCTTACTCAAAATTTGTAGCTTTAGGGTACATGGGTGGCTCAGTCAGTTAAGCATCTAACATCAGCTCAGGTCATGATCTCAGGGTCCTAGGATTGAGTCCCACATCAGGATCCGCACTCAATAGGGAGTCTGCTTGTCCCTCTGCCCCTTACCCTGCTTGTGTTCTCTCTCTCTCTCAAATAAGTAAAATTAAAAAAAAAAAAATTTGTATCTTTAAAGATTTCTTTAAAATGTATTGGAGACACAGGCCAACCTGAGATATTTAGTTCCTCTGAAATTCAAGAAGGTTGACCAACTGTCGTACCACTTACTTAAAGCTAGAGGGTACAACAATTCAGCAATTGCTATTTGATTTTAGATAGTATTTCGACATGTCCCAGAGCACTGCATTCCAGAAGCTTCACCATGTTTTTTTTTTTTTTTTTAATCCCATCACCTGCTCTATCTATATATTATCAGGTTAGCCCTCATAACAGCTACCTGGTGTTCCAGCTTTAGTCAGCCTGCTGTACGGCAGTATGGTGGTTCTTGATGACGGTCCCAAAATGAGAGGTACTTAATAATTCTGTAGACTAAATTATGACAGAAAGCTGAAGTAAGCCGGAAAGAAATGTTGCTGTTACTGTCAGTTGAAAACAAGTTGTTTATAGTATTTGTGGGTTGGGGCGCCTGGGTGGCTCAGTTGGTTAAGCGACTGCCTTCGGCTCAGGTCATGATCCTGGAGTCCCGTGATCGAGTCCCACATCGGGCTCCCTGCTCGGCAGGGAGTCTGCTTCTCCCTCTGACCCTCCTCCCTCTCATGCTCTCTGTCTCTCATTCTCTCTCTCGCAAATAAATAAAATCTTATAGTATTTGTGGGTGCCTGGGATAGAATATAAAACATTAGCCTGAAAGCTTATAAAAGATGACAGGATCTGTGTTGATTTGTTCAAGTAAAGAGATTATATTAGGAAACCATCTGCCATTAGAGCTAATACCGGTTATGTTTATAATAATCCTCTTATATTCTCCAAGATTCATGTGTTTTCTACATAAGCCACAGAAGCTAAAAACAGGGAAGTGGTAGGAATAACCAGTCCTCAACATTCTAGGTCCCTTATAGTGGCATTAGTTTTTGAAATCCATAATTGATACGGTATCATATGTTTATTGCTATTTTAGTAAAGAAGGAAAGGGCTTCACCAAAGCTTTCTTATCACCAGAAGCCAATGTGGATATTGTGCCAAGTTCCATTGTGGTTAATTCACATTTGTATGTATAGAGTAAGCACCAGATAGATCTTTTTGAGGTATTGCTCAAGCCATAACCTGCGTCCTTCTGCTTACCATCTGAGTGACAAATCGCAGTGACTTTCTGTGATACCAGAAATGCATATCAATTCAAAGTCCATAAGCCAAAATCCTGTAACTGAGTATTCCCCTTCTCCAGAACTAGAGGGTTTTATATCTATCATCCATCTATCTGTCTTGTCTATCTATCTATCTATCATCTATCATTTATCTATCTATCATCTATCATCTATCATCTATCTATCTATGTATCTATCTATCATCTGTATCTATCTATCTATCATCTATATCTATCATCTATCTATATCATCTATCGTCTCTCTCTATCATTTATCATCTATCATCTATCTATCTATCTATCTATCTATCTATCTATCTATCATCTATCTTTCATCATCATCATCTATCATCTAATATCATCATGCATCTATATAATTATGTATCTATTATTTTTTATCACAGGTCCAGTAGGACTGTTTTTAGGTTGCTCATCCATTTTGGCTCTAGGTGTACCATGATAAATTGTGCCCCACCAAAGAAACTACAGTTCAAACCTTTTTGATTACAGAGTTGACCCTGCTCTTCATTACAGTGGTTATGGCCATTCTGTTTCTGGTGGTTACATGCTGCAGTTATTGATGCTCTCAAGCACGATATCATTCAAGATTGATAAAAAAATCAGAAATTACCTTAGGTATTTCTAGCCAAAAGAGATTTAAGATAAGTAATTAAATACTTAGAAAATCACATGGAACTGTGTCTGGACTGTTGGTCTCAAATTCACACCAGTGATTCCATAACAGAAAGGTCAATAAATAGTGCAGCCACTGCTGCTTTTCTGGGCTCTCACTGTTCAAACAGCCTCTTCTCATATGTGGTCATCTTTGCCTTCATTCTGCGTTTCAAGTCTTATGCTTTTGCATCTAATTGATGCAATCTACTTCTCTTCTAGAATGTTAGTTGCAAAATGTCATGAAAATGTAGTTTTTGCTTAGAAAAGATAATTTTATTATTAAAACATATGGTGATTTTAAAAGGAAAAGTCAGTGCTTTATCTGGTAATCTTTCCACCATGTTAAAAATATCTGAAGACTGGTAATTGAGATTAAAAACTTCTGCAGAAAAAAAAAAAGAAAAGATTCAATATAAAAAGGAGGAAATACCTCCTCAATAATTGCTTTGCCTCTAGTTATTACTTTACTTGCATGTGTTTTGTTTTCAAGAAAATTAACAAAAGTGATGAAAAATAAAAGCATCTAATTCTTTTGAGGACTTATGATGTGCTGAGCAGTGTTTGGCATATTACATGAATTGACTATTTTTTTTTTTTCACTAGAACCTTAAAAGATAGCGTATTTATTTCATTTTATAGATGAGGAAATTAAGACATGATATGTTAAATAAAACACCAAATATCACAGCAGCAAGCAGCAGAACAGGATGTCAACCTCAGGTAGTGTGTTTCCAACGTCTGTGCCCTCAACCACTGTGATATACCATTTCTAGTTTAATATTTTCTGAACATAAGGTCCTATCTTGCTGGACTCTGATTATTCTCGTGGCTATTTCTCTCCAGCTGTTGGAAGAATATAAAAACTTTTAAAGATTTAGAGTCTCTTCACATTGTTTTTCAGTTTCTTCTCAAGGTTTTTTTGACCTGGACATTCTTCCCTGTATTCATTAAATTAACTAATTTATATTTCTAAGTAAACTCAATTCCTCATTTTCCTTCATAAATTTTTTTTTAATAAAAAATAAGAGTGTCTATAATGTATTCAAATATATCAAATATCCATCTATTTATCATCTATCTAGCTCTTGTGAGTTTTGGTAATAGGAAAACATATGTTAAGTTGCTACAGGAAGAGAAGGTGTAGAACTTTTGGATTTTCAATAATTATAGAATTATTGAAATTAAATTGGGATATAAAAATACATTTACAAATACATTGTTTTCCTTCCCAGCATTAAAACTATTATTCTTCATCATCAGAGTTGTTTTGTTTATATAAAAATGGAATGAAACACTGAAATAAAAGAGAGAGAAACGATGGTTAACGAAAAATATTAAGAGGGCAGATGTTATGTAACCTAATGTAATATTCTTTTTCTTTTTTTAAAGATTTTATTTATTTATTTGACAGAGAGCGACACAGCGAGAAAGGGAACACAAGCAGGGGGAGTGGGAGAGGGAGAAGCAGGCTTCCCGCTGAGCAGGGAGCCCGATGTGGGGCTCGATCCCAGGGCCCTGGAATCATGACCTGAGCTGAAGGCAGACGCTTAACGACTGAGCCACCCAGGCGCCCCTATGTAACCTAATGTAAAAGGATACTTCCCAAGGTAGAAATTAATTAACTTTCCCATGAAAATATATACGAGTATCATTATGATCATGCCATATGTGTGATACTCTCAATAGAGAGAACTCCAATGTGGACATTAGCTGGTATCCCTTGCTTGCACAGCTAGATTGTCCAAGTAAATAACTAGCAACAAATAGAGAGGCAATATCTATAGCAATTTATATAAGCACAATTTGCAATCATTTGTAATCTGCCCTAAATAGATTACCAGGGACACAAGTCTGACTTCTCTAAGTGTCACATACTTCATTTGTGAATGAGATCACTAGATGCCAGGATCCCTTAAAAAAAAAAAAATCTGAATTTCTGTTCATCCTATGTACTTGAAAGGATGGATCATTGTCATCCATTTTTAATGGATGATTCAATTAATGTGTAATTATATGATATAAAATTATTATTTCTTAAAAAAAAAGAATGATTGAGGAATCCCATGACAATAGAGATGATTGGAAATATTATTGCCATAGCTTTCCACTCTTAGTGGCTTGGAGATCTCAGTGCATTTTTGCACAAAATATTGCATTTAGCATATTCTCATTTCTAAAGTTGACCCTTTCTAATTCCACCAGTTATTTTTTAAATTCAACCAGATGTTATCAAATCAGATCAGAACTGTCTGATACACTGAGTAAAAAGAAATGTATTTTTACACTGAGAATTAGTTTTAAAATTGCCTTCACTTTTTTTTTTTTTTTTGAACTTCAGGGGGCATGTAGAAACAGACTGAAAATTTTTCTCGTATAATTCTGACTTTCTACAATTCTAAGAAGAACTTGGTCCATCTCAGGAAATATTACTTATATTACTTCTAAATTTTATTTTTGTCTGGCATTCCCTTCATAGGAAAAAGACATTAGTGTTTGGTATCTTTTTGTTCAGAAGCAATCGTGCCACCTGTAACCTTTTTTTACTTTAAATATGGAATCTAGAAAAATAAAGGTATTTTATGAGATTATCCCATGCTATCCTTCTACCAACCAGATTGTTCTCAATTTCGTTGAGAGAGATGAATGAATTTATTGCCAAGGACATCTGAAGTAAATATTTAGCAATCATTATAATAAATAATAAGTTATGAGTAATTGTCAAACTGTTTAGATATGACTACATAAAATAATCAAAACTTTGTTACATGTGCTCTAGAATATATAATATCAAGTAAAAACGTTTTGAAACATGAGCCATTGTGTTAATATTCTAATTGGTATACTAGTTTGCAACAAGAAAGAAAAAGGTCTTTCCTGAACACTTCTGGCTATTATAGGATAATGATACTTAGTCTTTTTCTTTGTCACAAATATACCCTTTCTCTACCCTGTGACAATTGACTTGAGTCTAAATTAAACCCATTTAAACTGCCAATCTCGTTGAGTTCCATTTTCACTGAGCACTATTAATTCATTTATTAATATCCTACTCCTATCGACTGATTGAGGCTTGCAGTTTCTGGAGAAGTATGGATCTGAAACGAATATTCAGTGTTCCTCCTTTGTAATTTCAAGTTGCAGTGATTATGGCATCTTATGTCCTGTTTCCTATTTCAGATCATCAAAGGAACCTCATTTAGAAACAGAGAGAGGTTGATTCCTTCTGAGCAACATCTATCACAATGTAAATGACTCCCTTTTGAATTTTCAGGTTAAGGAAAATTTGCAATTATCAACTCATTAGATATCATTTGAAAATTTTTCTTGTTTAAATGTCTTTTTTTCTTTTTAAAAGTAATTATTAAAAAATTAATAGCCCTATTGAGGTATAACTGATATACAAATAACTATACATATTTTTCATTTATAAATTATTCTGAATTTGTTTTTACTACTGTAACATAAATAGAAACTCTTAACTAAATTTCCTACTTCAGAAAAATTAGCTTTAATTTTAATAATCTCCTTCAGTCTTTTGAATTGCAAAAATTCAGTTGGCTATCTATCAAGGAATTATGGCAACATATCCATATATATATGGGCCAACCTTCCATTTAATCAAAAAAAATTTTTTTTTTTTTTAGATTTTATTTATTTGAGAGAGACAGAGATAGTGAGATAGAGAGCACAAGTGGGGAGGAGAGGGAGAAGCAGGCTCCCCACAGAGCAGGGAGCCCGATACGGGACTCGATTCGAGGACCCTGGGATCATGACCTGAGCCGAAGGCAGACGCTTAACCGACTGAGCCACCCAGGTGCCCCCATTTAATCAAAATTTAACGGTTCATTTGCATGACTTATTTTTAGTGTTTTCCTTCTTATTTTATAAATAACCACAGAGGTGAAAATCTAGCTTTCAAGTCTAATACACGTTAAAGGTACAAAAACTACCATAATACTTAAAAAATATTAGAACAATTATCTTTTTAAGAAGTCTACTCTCAATTTTTCTTTTCCAATATGTTGAAGAAATTTTAAATAAATAAAATTGAATAGCTGTCATTCTTCAAATTTCTTTTTTACTGATAGCTTCAACCTGTTTCTGTCATGGACTTTTTCCTCAGAACTGCTCTGAGGAAACTGGTTTTTAAATGGGTTTGTTAATGAGCAACTATCTAGCCAAATATGAATGTATTAAGGGAGGATGAAGTAAGTATTGTTGGATAATACAAAACATGCCTTAAATTAACATGAAATAACCGAGTGTTGGATGTTTAAAGTGGATAAAAAAATAGAACATTTCTTTTTTTTTTTTTTTTAACATTTCTTTATTTATTTTAGAGAGAGAGAGAGAGAGCGCGTGAGCAGGGAGAGGGGCAGAGGGACAGTGAGAGGAAGAGAAGCAGACTCCCCGCTGAGCGGGGAGTCCAATGCAGGGCTCAATCCCAGGACCCCGAAATCATGGCCTGATCCAAAATCAAGAGTCAGACACTCAACTGACTGAGCCACCTAGGCACCCTCCCAAAACGGAATGTTTAAATAGTTTATTTTGACTTTCATGTAAAGATTCAAACAATATGCCATTGATTTTACTGCTACTTACTTTGTTTTTATATACTCACTACACGCTTCGTTTCTTAGTTGAATTTTTCAATTCCTTGACCAGGTCTTAGAAAACTCTGCTGTTCTCTCAATAAGCTACTAACATATATATATATATATATATAAGCTACTAACATATCAGTTTGATTCTTTTTTCAATAAAGAATGGGATGGCCCCGTTTAAAGACTTTAGAGCTAAAGATTTTAATATGATGATAAACCATATACTGATTTTTCAAAAATAACTTTTTATTTTACAATAGTTTAGAGTAACAGAAAAGTTGTAAAATTAATACACGTAGTTCCCATATGCCCCTCACCCAGTTTTACCTATTATTAACTTCTTGCATCAGTATATGTGTTCTGACTAACTGTACAATACTGATACACTGTATTAAGTAAAGTCCACATTTTATTCAGACATCGTTAGTTTTTACCTAATGTCCTTTTTCTGTTTCAGAATCTCATCTGAGATATATTTAGTTGTCATGATTCCATAGGCTTCTCTAGACTGTAAGAGTTTCTCAGACCACCCTCATTCCTGATGATCTCAATTTGTTATTTGAAAAGTATTAGCTAGATGTTTTGTAGAATGTCCTTCAATTTTGGTTTGCCTTATGTTTTTCTCATTGTTAGACTGGTGATTTTGTGGGGAAAGGAAGACCACAGAGGCAAAATGCCATTTCATCACATATCATTTCATCACATTTCATCATACCATATATTATACATTTTACGTACTGCTAGTAATGCTAAACTTGATGAACTCAATGAAGTGGTGTTTCTCATTTTTCTTCGTTGTAAAGTTACCTTTACCCTCTTTCCATAGTGTACTATTTGAATGGAAGTCGCTATGAGCAGCCCACACTTAAGGACGCTCCACCTCCTTGAGACGAGAGTAACTACATAAATTATTTGGAAATCTTTTGTATGAAATATTTATTTTTCCTCCTTTTAGATTCAGTCAATTATTTACATGAGTATGGACTCGCGGATATTTATTTTAAGCATTTGGTTATGATCCAGTTCTGTGTTACTCATTTTTTTGTTCAGACTCCTTCCGCTTTGACTACAGGTAGCCCGGTCAGGCGACAACTATGCTCCTTTAATGTGCCCTTTGTTTCCTTAACACTTTCTGGCACTACCTCAGGCTCATTTTCTATATTCCTTGTCTTAGCCCTACAATAAGCCGTTTCTCCAAGGATCCTCCGTTCCTTTTACTGGAGAATGTTATCAGAAACCAAGATCCAGACACTGGTTTTACTCACTGCTACTGGTATGAACTAATTTTCAAGGGGGAAAAAAAAGAAGCCAATGACTTAGAATCTTATAGATAAGTTAAATCATTATCCCAGATGAAACCACTGACCCATGTCTAGAAAGGGTAATTCAGTGGTTAGTTTCCCTCCCACTCCCTATATATACATAGACCACAAACATGTCGATATAAGATTTGTTCCCTGTAAAAATAATGTGCAAAATTAGTGCACAGGGACTCTCCAGGGAGATAAAAACCTGATTTGTAAACTCTTCTGTTCCATAGTATATTTTTTAATATGAGGTAAACACCTCCAAGATGGCTGATTTCAAACTACCAATCAAAAGGCTTGCAAATATTTTTGAAAATTTTATTAGTGGTTGTCTTGAGCTGGTATGAGCTAGCTGCACTCACATCACAGGGAAGTCATGTACACACAAATCCTCAGAAACAGACACATTTACACAAACCATACACTTACATACACACAGAAACATCTTTTTAAAAAACTATTACAAAGGTAGTTTCAGTCTTTAAAAACAAATTAAAAGTAAATATGTCAATGAAGGCTGAGGGGAAGGGGACCTGCCACCATGCCCCTCAATCCTAAACATGGGTCTAAATTGAAATTTCCTGAGGCAGGTCCCCTCTGATAGCCACAGCCACACATGCTGGGAGAAGCTATGGGGTTGCCGGTGGCATGGGGGAGAGAAAGGGTTTGTTTTCTTAGTGCCAGGAAGCCTTGCAACCTGAGTTGGAGAGGTCAGCGGTGTGGCCCTGCTTTGCCTCAATCTGAGCAGTCTGGGGAGTGGCAGGAGGCAGAAGACTCTCTGAAAAGGATGAAGTGGCACTACAGTCCTGCCGAAGGCTCCTGAATGTGATTTTCAAGTTCATAAGCTTTCTCCCAACGCCCTTCATTTTTCCATGCAAACCTGAGAATGGACATGTGAATATCCATCCCTCTCAGGGCAAGATGAGCGTCCCCCGTATATGGCTGGGCTTCTGGTCGTCCAGTAACTGCCAGATTTTCTCTTGGATGAATATCTGGTCCCTTGTCCTGTAGGCTACTATTTTCCGGGTGTCGGTCAAGGGATAGCTGGCGGGACATGGCTCTAGGGCTTCTGGGTTGCCACCTCCGTCTCAAGCACTGCCTGAAGAAAATCCTGGTTAAGCCTCTTAATATCTGAATATATTAATTTAATATCTGAATATCTGTTGTCCTCTAATATCTGAAAACACAGGGCTGCTAGAGTTCCATGGGACATTGTTGGCTGGTTCCTTTTGAAAAATACAATAATGGACAATACGGACACCACCAGCTTCATGTGCTCACCAACCAGATCAGGGGCTACTGACTTTCAGATTTTCTTGATGAGGCTCCACCACAGCCTTGGCTTCCATTATCTGGGTGCAGCCCCTCTTTCAAGTTTTTCCCCAGGTGCAGTGGATATATAGGTGTGTGTGTGTATATATATATATATATATATACATATATATATATATATACATATATATATGTATATATATATAGATCGGGTTAATAACTGGAGAAATAAACTGGAGAAATAAAATTTTATTATTTATTTTGTGAGTACTTTTTGACAAAATTCTTTTTTTCCCTTAATTTTAATTTCCCAATTAGGGGGAAAATGAACCCTCATGCCCTGTCATAAACTTAGAGAATAAATTGGTATAGCATCTTTGCAGGGATATTTGGCAAAATAGGTCAAGAGTCTTACAATTCTTTTTATATTTTTTTTTTTTTAAGATTTTATTTATTTATTTGAGAGAGAGAGTGAGAGAGAGAAAGAGCACAAGAGGGGGGAGCGGGAGAGGGAGAAGCAGACTCCCTGCTGAGCAGGTAGCCTGATGTGGGACTCGATCCCGGGACTCCAGGATCATGACCTGAGCCGAAGGCAGTCGCTTAACCAACTGAGCCACCCAGGCGCCCTATATTTTTGAGTTAGTAATTTCATTCCTTGGAAGTTTTCCTGAATTAACCATCAGTGCTAATATAAATGAAAGGAGTATAAGCAAGAAATTAGACATTGTAGGCTTAAATCTAAATTTTGAATTTCAGTTTCTTCCTCTATAATATAGGTATGCTGATAATAGTACTGTTTCAAAGATTTGTTAGTATCACATAGTCAGCACTCAGAAATATTAATGTTTAATTGAAGTACAATGATTATAGTATAATTTATAATAACATTTCTAAAAACCAAATAATTGATTAAATGTGATAAAATTCTATGCAACCAGTGAAAGTTGTTTTGAATGTGACATTCGTCCTGTCCTCATACTTCCCTTTATTTTCAAATTTTTCTACTGTGAACAATTTTTTTTTACTGTCCTATTATTTTAGAAATATATATTTACAGATAAATAGTGCCATTACTTATAAATATAATGAAATGATCAAATTAGTCCACATACTATGCCTTCCAGTTCTTGACTCAATATTATAATGGCCCTATGGAAAGAAAGTGATTCAAGTATAAAGTGAGTATACAATTTCCAATGTTACTTTATATAATATCATTTGGTCATTTTTTTCCCCTCTTATTTCCTTTAACCTTGCTCTGTATGGCATCTTTTGATTCAATGTTTCATTGTCCCTAATGGTAAACAGTTTTCCTCTGGTGTTTCCACCTCTAGTAATGTTGGATTCTTAACCTTTATGTCCAATATTTGCTTGACCTTTAAGATACCCAGTAACACCCAGAAGTGTTGAGTAGTTGTAAGAGAGACCTCCTCCCAGGAAATGCTCTTATACCATCCCAAGTATAAAGGGCCTTCAGTCTTATTTCCCAAGTGTGCAACAAAGGGTGGATGCCATGTCGGCTTTTCACTTGTTGTAAACGCAAAAGGCACACTATATTTTCTTCTGTGGTCCCAAGTCCACTTCAACTTTCGTGCTTTTGCTACAGGAATTTGGACATGTAAGATGGCTTACAAAACAAGTCGTGTCAGATCTATTTGTCATGTCACCTAGACCTGTTACAGCCACAGATTTAAAACCAAGTATATTTTTTATTTTATAATTCATATAATCAGAATTGCTTAGACTGTCAATTCTCCTTGTCCTTTGTTTGTTTTCTATTTTGTTCATATTCCTTCAATTTATCCTACTCAAGATCTAAAAGACAGTAGAAATGCAGAAATATAATTAGTGACAAGATTGCTTCATGACTCTCTGAGTGTCAGTGAGTTTTTCAAGTGCTTTATTTCTGCTACTGAACTTCATATTGGCACAGGTATTATATGATCAAAAATGTTTTAAAAGCTAAGATTTTTGTCCAGTTGGAGGATACTATGATTCTATTTTTTTTTTTTTGCTATTTATAAAATTAATGCTAAACATTAACTTTGGGTTTGGAATGTTATAGAGAGCACCACTAAAGAGTGAGACACAGGGAAGCTTGCAGGTATCCTGAACAGGCAGACCGTGTCATGTATTTAATGCTTTATCTTGCATCCTGTGATGAATTTGGCAGGAATTCTTTAATGTCTCATTTATAAATATTTTTTTCATTGCATTACAAAAA
Organism: Phoca vitulina; assembly: GCF_004348235.1. Lineage (NCBI taxonomy): Eukaryota > Metazoa > Chordata > Mammalia > Carnivora > Phocidae > Phoca > Phoca vitulina. Next base: position 35,425,835 of record NW_022589717.1, read on the forward strand.
TTTAGCAGTTAGAACTATTTTTCAAATGTAACTGGGTGTCCTGTGTTTTATTTGGTATACTTGGCAACCTTAGACACGGGCCTTTTTATTATGAAAATACATTGAACACATTTTAAATTATAATTTAATTTAAAGGACCTCTGTTTTAATTTCTAAATCCTTTACTGAGTAGTATAAGCAATCATAGTAATATTTTTCTTAGGAAACATAACAGAAAAGATAAGACAAGGAAAGAGCATTTTCGCTTTTACATTTATTTGATTGGATGATTAAGCTACTAATTGGCCTCCCGACTGACATTGATACATTCCCAATATTGAGATCCCTGATATTGCCAGTTCTTTAAAACGTAAAATGTAGGAAAGGGGAGCGTGCATGAGTAGTTAATATTGACAAGGGTTTAAGTTGTAGACTCGGTCTACCTCCCTTTACATCCTAGAGAATAATTATCTCCAGTTCTCTAGTGTCTGTGCCATATATAACTCTTTCCAATAAGAAACCTACCTGTATGTTTTGTTTTTTTTTTCCCCAAACTTTCTGCTCTCATTTACTTTTTCTTGCTGTAACACTTCAGAGAGTGCTATGGACTGAATTATGTTGCCCCAGAATTTTCTATGTTGAAGACCTAACCCCTAATGTTTAGAGACATAACCTGTGGGAGGTAATTAGGGTGAGATGAACTCCTGAAGGTGGAGCTTTTATGATGAGATTAATGCCCTTTTGAGAACAAACACTAGAGAGCTTGCTTCCTCACTCCACCCTCACACACTGAAAAAAGGCCATGTCCCTGCCCGCAGTGGAAGGAGAGAGTCCTCACCAGGACCGCCCTACTGGCACCTTGATCTTAGATTTCTACTCTCCAGAACTGTGAAAAATAAATTCCTGTTGTTAAAGACACGCAGTCTACAGTATTTTGTGATGACAACCTGAGCTGACTAATACAGGGAAGTAGCTTAGTTAAAAAGGCCTCATCTAATTAACTCTGATCTAAACCACTACCACAGAAACACAGCTCGGCTTTCTCACTATGTTACCAAAGGTTGATAATGGAATTCAGACTCAAATATCAGTATTCATGAAAAAACAAAAACAAAAACAAAAACAAAACTCTATGTGCTATGTTATTATTTAATTCAAATAAAATTTGATTAAAATTTTTATTTTATCTTATTTTATTATTTTATTTTATTTTTAGAGGGAGAGATGTGATGGAGGGGGAGAGGGAGAGAGAGAGAGAATCTTAAGTAGGCTCCATGCTCAGTGCAGAACTGGACATGGGGCTTGATCTCACAACCCTAAGTTCATGATCTGAGCCGAAATCAGGAGTCAGATACTTAACCCACTGAGCCACTCAGGTGCCCCTGATAAACATTTTTCAAAGCTATGTTTAATTTAGTGGCCATTCTGTACATCTACTAGTAATCCTCGAGGAAGTAATTTTTCTTTTTCTTTTCTTTTCTTTTTTTTTTTTCATTCAGAAATCAGAATCACAGTAACACTTCTTGAGTCTTGCAAGGGTTCATCTGTTATAGAACCAAAATTCACATATTGAGATTTTGTCACATAAATATCATTCCAAAGCAAACAGTAGACTACTAATACCATTGATATATAATTACATTGGTGAAGCTGCAATAATTTTGACATATGAAGCTTGAAGCTTTTCACGTTCAAGCTAGATGAGCTCCTGAATTGTGGAAATCCCTAAGATAGCAATCTTGATATTAATTAGAATCTGGTTACAAGAAGAGTATCTCTATTTCAGTCAGAGCACACTGTTAAGCTAAACTAATTTTCCATTTATGCTCATAATTGGTGCATTAGGGAAGTGGTTTAACATTTCTGAGCCTCTGTGTGAAATACTTTATAATTTCACAAGCACAGTTCATTGCACAAACATACTAGCACCCATTCAGATACATTTTCCACAAATTGATCATCAAGAATTTCCATACTTAATTAGCCAAAGACCAGTATGTCCTTTTTCAGAGTCTTCAACCCTCTACCCTTAAATTACCACTGTTGTCTAGTGAATAGATGTAAGATTGTTCAGCTTACCTAATTATTATTGATTAAGCTTTGGTAGTTTGTGTTTTTCAAGGAATGTGTCCATTTCATGTGAGTTGTAAAATGTATGTTTTTGAAATAGTTTATAAAATCCCTTATTATTCTTTGAATGCCTATAGTGTATTGGTTTATTGTCTTCTCTCATATTTTTGGTTATTCTGGCTAGAGACTTATCTGTATTGATCTTTTAAGAAATAATATTTTTATTCATTAGTTGTCTATGTAGTTTTATAATTTTCTTTTCAATTTCATTGATTTATGGTCTTACTTTTACTACTTTGTTCTTTCTGCTTGCTTTTATTTTGCTGTCGCCTCACCATTCCCCACTATCCTGCACTGTATTTTAAGGCATAAATTTAGATTATTGATTTGAAATTTTATTCTTTTTTAATTTAAACATTTAATTTCTAATTATCTTCTAGTTACCTCCTTAACAGTACTTTAGAAACTTTGGTATTTTGTATTTTCATTCAGTTAAAACTATTTCCTAAATTTCCTTTTTATTTCTTCTTTAATCTGTGGATTATTTAGAAGTGTGGTGCTTGCTTTCCAAAATGAGGTGTGTCTTGAGATATATCTCTTTTTTTAAAGATTTTATTTATTTATTTGTCAGAGAGAGAGAGAGAGAGCACAGCAGGGGGAGCTGCAGGCAGAGGGAGAAGCAGGCTCCCCGCTGAGCAAGGAGCCCAATGTGGGACTCCATCCCAAGACCCTGGGATCATGACCTGAGCACAAGGCAGACGCTTAACTGACTGAGCCTCCTGGGCTCCTGATATTTCTGTTTTCTTTATTTTTTTCTTTTTTTTAAGGCTTTATTTATTCATTTGAGAGAGAGAGAGAGAGATTGTGAGCAGTGGGGAGAAGCAGAGGGAGAAGCAGACTCCTCACTGAGCCAGGAGCCCTACATGGGATCGACCCCAGCACCTGGAGATAATGACCTGATCCGAAGGCAGACACTTAGCTGTCTGAGCCACCTAGGTGTCCCTGAGGTATATTTCTGTCAATCCTTTCTAGTTTAATTTCTTTGTATCATACTTTATGAGATTTCAATCTCTTCAAGTTTATTGAGAATTTTTTGTGGCCTAGAGTATAATCCATCTTGGTGAATATTTAATGTGTACGTGAAAACAATGTGTATTATGCTTTTTTTTTTTTTTTTTTGGTGTAGTGCTCTCTATATTATCAATTAGTTCATATAGAACAACACTGATTGATAGTGTTGTTCAGATCTTTTATATTTCAGTGTTTTTTGTCCATCTTGTACTGAAATAAGAATGTCAAAATATCCTAATATAATCAATGATTTTTACAATTTCTTTCAGTTTTATCAGTTTTAATTTATTATTTTGAAGCTCTATTACTATTAAGTCCTGTTGATGAATTGGTCTTGTGTTATTGTAGAATGCCTTTGCCCTCTTTATCCCTGGCAATATTCCTTATGCTGCAATCTACTTTGTCTGATATTAATAAACTCATCTTTCTTCTGTTTTGTGTTTGTGTGCTGTATATTTTTCCATCATTTTTACTTTTATTCTATTTTTAACCTTGTTTTGTACTTAAAACATTTTATTGTAGATTTTGGGGAGGTTTTATATATGTGGTTTTTTATTTGTTTGTGAATCTAACAGTCTTTCCCTTTTAATGGGATAGTTTGTAGCATTTATATTTAATGTGATTATCAGTGTGATTATATTTAAATCAATTCTCTTGTATTTGTTTTCTATTTGTCTCATAAGTCTTTTCTTTTTCTACTTTTTATGTTTCCTTCATTTTTGTCCTATTTTGCTTTATTTTTATTACTCCATTTTATCTTTAGCACTTATGTGTTATATGCACATTTTTATTTTTATTTTTTTAAGTTATCTCTACACCAAACATAGGTCTCAGACTCACGACCCCAAGATCAAGAGTCTGATGCTCTACCAACCGAGCCAGCCAGGCACCCCACACATTTTTAATTGTTCTATGTTTTACCTTCCATACATTTAACATATAATCTAGCTTCAAAAAATATAAAACTTTATTTAAGTCAAAAAACCTTATAACATTTTCTATTTCTCAACCTTTGTGCTTTGGTCATGTACTTAACTTCTAAATATTTTAGAGACCAATTCATTGTTACTATATTTGATTTAGACAGTCAAATTCCTTTTAAAAACATTACATTTGAGAAAAAAAGTCTTGTATATTTACCTAGGTAAGTACACTTTCTGTTACTCTCTGTCATATTTTTAGGTCTAATAATATATCTGTCAATAATTTTCTGCTGCTTGAATATGTTAGCATTCTTTATCATTTTCCGTAATGCAGACCAGATGATAATGTGTCATCTCCACTTTTGTCTCTGAAAAAGTAATATCAGTATCTTTTTTGAAAGATTTTTGTGGAGGTTTAAAATATAGGTTCTTAAATTGTTTTGTTTTGTTTTCTTTCAGACTGTAGTTGTCTTATAACTTGCATAATATTGCATGAGAAAAAAAAAATTATTGCTGTTACTCTTACATAATCTCCCTCTCTTTGCTTTTAAGATGTCTTTGCTAAGACTTTCTCTTCAATAATTTGGTCATGATTTTCCTTAGTATGTGTTTATGTTTCTCCTGCTGAAGATTGATTGAAATTTTTGGACTCATGTGTTTATAGGTTTTATTAATATAAAAACTATTTTGGCCACTGGTACTTCAAGTACTTTTTCTACTATCCTCCCCCTCCCTTCAATTTTGAAACTCCAGTTATATGTATGTTAGATTTCTAAATAATATATTACAGGTCACTGATGATCTGTTGATTTTTTTCCCAGTCTCATCTCTGTGCCTATTTTGGATTTATTATTATTATTATTATTATTATTATTACTGTGTTTCTTCTGCAGTGCTAAACGAGCTATTAATACCATCTAGTGTATTTATTTTCCATTTCCAATAGTATGTTTTTAATTTCCAGGATTTAGATTTCTGTCTTTTTGTCTTCCATTTCTCTTTTGACATGCTTATGTTTTCCTATTCCTTTTTGAATACATGAAGTATATTTACAATAGCTCTTTCAACTTTTTTCCTATGATAGTTTAATCATTCCTGTCATTTTGTGTCTATTTCTATTGATTGGTTATCACATTTGGGGTCATATTTTGCTGCTTCTTTGAACGCCTATAATTTTTGATGAAGGACAAACATTGTGGATTTTATACTGTTGGGTTCTATATTTTATGCTTTGAAAGAATGTTAAAATTTGTTCTGGTATAAACTGAAGTCCCTTGGAATCAGTTTAATTCTTTTGAAACTTGCCTTTAAGCTTTGTGATTTCCAGAAATTTTTGGCTGATTTCTCTCCAGGGGTTCTCTCCTTGGTAAGAATGGATTATTACTCTGCCCAAACCTTGTGGGGACCCATTGGAAGGTTGCTGGTGATCTTTTTCTGTATGGTTTACTCCTTTTCATATCTCCACCCTTGAAATTCTAGCCATTTTTTCCTCATTGACCTCTGATTTTTGCCTCTTCAACTCAATAAGGCTATTGGGACTCCAATTATGTTCTGAAAACTGCTCTCAGTAAGTCATTTGTAGGGTTAACTCATTTGTGTACTTACTCTCAGGGCTGTCTTGTGATGCCTACTGTCCTAGGTCTGAACACCAGTGTTCCATATATTTTATTTGGCTTTTAATTGTTTAAGGCAGCAGAGTATATCTGATACCTGTTAGTCTATGACAGCCAGTATTACTTGTAGGTAATTTGATAATGAATTTGATAACAAATTCATTTTCTTGGCTAGATTTGGGGCTATTTGGACATTTCTCTTTCTTTTGTATCTGTTTTGAGAAGTTTTATTTTTTAAGGTTGCCATACTTGTTGAAATAAGTATTTTTGTTATATTATTTTTAATCTTATCATCTATCAAGTATAAAATGAATACTCTTCTATTTCCTGTTATTTTTAATTGTTCTTCTTTTTCCAAAATCTTAGCTTATCAGTTTAATTAACCTTTTTAAAAGCCAACTTTCAGCCTTCCTCCTCTATTGTCTGATTTCCATTCCATTGTTTTTGTTGATATATTTCCTTTGTCTTACTAATTTTGTGTTTACTTTCTTCACCCTTATCTAGCTTTTTAAGGTGAAACATCTCATTGATTTTAGAAATTTTCAGAATTTTCTAATAGAAGCATTTATATTTATTTCTTTGTTTTTTTAAGATTTAATTTATTTATTCATGAGACATAGAGAGAGGCAGAGGCAGAGGTAAAAGCAGACTCCCCGAGGAGCAGGGAGCCCAACGTGGGACTCGATCCCAGGACCTCAAGATCATGACCTGAGCCCAAGGCAGACACTTAACCATCTGAGCCACCCAGGTGCTCATTGAAATTTATTTCTAAGCATCACCTTCCTTGTTTGGGTAAGAGGAATACATTTTCAAGATTTCTATATTTTAGATGGAAGTGGAATGCTCTGTGTTATTTCTATCCTTTTAAATTAATTGAGACTTGGATAATGACTGGATATATTCTTTTTTAATGGTGAATGTCCCATGGAGCCTAGAAAGGATAGGCTTTCTATAGTTGTTGCATGTAGCATTCCTTAAATATCAGTTTAGTCAATATAGTTGAGAGTGTTCTATGTTTTTTGTTTTGTTTTTTCCTCCTAGTTTCAAGTGTCAGGAAAAAGTGCAAATAAAATCTCCAAAGATGTTTGTGGAAATGTCTTTTTTACTCTTTAATTCTATGTTTTCTCTTGTAATTTGATGCTCCTGTTACTAGACACAGACACAATTAAACTTGTTAAGTTTTCATGATGAGCTGACCTTTTATTTTTATAAAATCCCTTTCCCCTGAAATAACTTTCTTTTTTATTTATTTATTTATTTATTTATTTTTAAAGATTTTATTTATTTATTCGAGAGAGAGAGAATGAGAGAGAGCACATGAGAGGGGAGAGGGTCAGAGGGAGAAGCAGACTCCCTGCCGAGCAGGGAGCCCGATGCGGGACTTGATCCAGGGACTCCAGGATCATGACCTGAGCCGAAGGCAGTCGCTTAACCAACTGAGCCACCCAGGCGCCCATAACTTTCTTTTTTAAAACATAGTTTTCCTATTACTAATGTAGTCAGTGCAGCCATCATGAATGTACTATTTGCCTGGTAAAAACACTCCATCCATGTACTTTCACCCCAGCTATATTTTTATATATAAAATGAATCTCTAGGCAACAAATAGTTGTGTCTTGCTATTTTATTAGCAACAATCTTTTACATTAATTAACAATAAGTAAGAAATATTTTAAATTAATTATTTAAATTTGTTTTTTTATTTATTGGATTTTTTAATATGCTTCTGTACACTGCAATTTTTAAAAATGTTTGTTATAATGATTACTGTATACATTCTTAACTTTACAGTATAATAAAATTGTTATTTTTACCACCTCACACAAAAATAACAAATTTTCAATAAGAGGTCAATCCACTCGCATCCTTCATGCAATGTCATATGTATTATATCTTTATATGTTTTAATCTCCAAAATATAATACCATGATTAGATTTCTTGAATTTTTGAATTTATGCCCTTTCACTAAATGTTAGGAATTTTTGGTTGTTATTTTTTCAAATAACTTCCTCCAATCCCTCTCTTCTCTCTTTCTGAGACTCCAATTACCCATTTGTAAAGTCTTCTAATACATTTTCTGATGCCGCTGGGTCTCTCTTTATATTTTGTTTGTTTTTATTTCTATACCATAGTATATTAGTTTGGATAATTTTTTTAAGTGTATGTTCAAATTTACTAACTTATTCTTCCTTCATCTCCAATAGGTTATAAAGCCTAATCAATGCGTTTTTTGTTGCTAACATTTCATTTTTCAACTCAATTTTCAATTTACAATTATAATTTTCCATTTGGTTTCCCTAGGTTTGTAGTATTTTCATTTCTATGAATATATTTTCCTTTATGTACTTCAGCATAGTTTTAATATCTGACTTAAAGTTATTGTTTGTTAATTCCAAAATCTGAGTCATCATGAGGTTACCTTTTTTTTTTTTTGGTTTAAGTTTTGACATCCTTACAACCTTCTGTCTTTGTTCAGTCCTTAACACCTTTAGATATTCTGTACATATTCTTTTAATGTTGTAGATCCTGTGTTCGGTCAGGGTTCATTCAGAGAAACAGAATCAGTAGGAAATATTCAGAGATTTAGTACAAAGTATTGGTTTATGTGATTATGGGAGCTGACTAAACAAGTCAAATCAGTAGGGTAGGCTTTCTAGAATGGAAGTTTATGAGGAGGAGGGAACTCACAAGCATTGACCAAGGTTCCAGTTCATAGGTGCAATTTCTTCTTCTTCTTTTTTTTTTTTTTTTTGAGGAAACCTCAATTTACTTTTAAACCTTTCAATTGATTGAATCAGGCTCACCCAGACTACCCAGATTGTAACCCCCCTTGTTAAAATTACCTATATAGGGGTTTTGATTACATCTGCAAAATACACTCAAAGCAAAACCTAGATTAAAGCAACACCTAGATTTGTGTTTGATTTTTTATTAATTAACTGGGAACTTTAGACTAGCCAAATTAGTATATCAAAAAATGCATCACATTTTTCTTGTTTTTTTTTTTTTTTTTTTTCCAGGATTTTGGTTTTTACATTTGGGTCAGGGGAGGGTAGATGTCAATATGATAGAAGGAACTTAATAATTTTTGGAAATATAATTCTTTTTTTTAATTACAGTTTTCTGCCTTTGATATTTTAGCCTTCTTAGTCTTACTTTGTTTTCAGTACAGTCTTGCCCTTATTGTGTTCTTTCCAGTTTCACTTCATTTTGTGAATATTTTATTTTTTTTGTTTCCTGTTTGTTCTAGCTTGTGTTTTATCTATTTTATTTTATTTATTTTTAATCTACTTTATTTAAAATTTTTCTCTCTTCTCTTTGTTTTATCTTTCTGAACTTTTATTTCTGTTTTATGTTTTCTATTTTATGTTTCATTTATGTTTTATGTTTCTGAACTTTTATGTTACTGATTCATAATTCAATTTTATTCATTTAGTTCTTTTTTATGATTTTATTTATTTGACAGAGAGATAGAAAGAGCCAGAGATTACAAGCAGGGGGAGGGGCAGAGGGAGAAGGAGAAGCAGGCTCCCAGCTGAGTAGGGAGCCTGACACAGGGGCCTGACCCCAGGGTCCTGGGATCCTGGGATCATGACCTGAGCTCAAAGCAGTAGTTTCACCGACTGAGGCACCCAGGTGCCCCCGTTTAGTTCTTTTTAATTCATTAGAAAATAACTGCATAAAAAATATATACCTCATTTAGTAACATTCTCTTATCAGGTGGTTTGTCTGCTGTTTGTTTTTTCTCTTCATATTTACTTTTATATGGTGGTATTTTAAAAATTGAAGTTCAACTGCACAGAATTGGATTATTTGTAATCCCTGGTTTATGACCCATTCTTTTAATTAGTTTTTGCATGGGTCATCTCTGCTTGGTTAATTAAATAATTACTTAAGTTTTAATAATGATATAGACACTCAAAAACCATATCTAAAACAAGAGTTAGAATATTGATAATAAATATATCTTATTACCACCAACCCAGCCTCTGCTTCCCCCAAACTTTTAGACCAGGAGTTGGGATGCCACAGCGAGAGGCTGGCATTCACTTTTATAAATAGTGTTCTTTCTTTCTTTATTTATTTTAAAGATTTTATTTATTTATTTGACAGAGAGAGAGCACAGAACCAGGGGGAATGGCAGGCTGAGGGAGAGTGAGAAGCAGGCTCCCCACAGAGGATTCAATCCCAGGACCCCAGGATCATGAACTGAGCTGAAGGCAGTCACTTAACCAATTAGGCCACCCAGGTATCCTATAAATAGTTTTATTTCTGTATTGTCTGTGGCTGCATTCAAGTTGAGTAATTGGAATAGAGACCATTTAACCCATAAACTAAATTACTTAAATCTGGCTCTTTTAGGAAAAGTCTGTTGACCACTATGTTGAACAGATATTTTATATGGCTTTATTGATATTTTTTATTTATTCCTAATTACACATATGCATTTTAGTTGTTTTTCACTTCATAAAATGAGTAACATATATAAGTACTCTGTGTATTTTTTTACCTACAATTGTATTACAAAGATCCATCCATATTAATGTGAATCATTTTAATTCACTCATCATTACTGATGTATGAAATTCTATTGTATGAATAGTTTACAATTTATTCATTCACTCTCTCTTTAGAAATAATCAGAGTTATTTCTGGTTTTTGGTGTCATGAAAAGTTCTATACTTTAAGAACCTTGCCCAATGTAGCATGACTATTAGCTGATTCAACTGGACTAGGTCTCAATGAGACTTTTTCTTATCTGTTAAAAATATACTATATTATTTTCATTATTATGAAGTCTTATGAAAACTTCAAAGAAATATTGTAACATATAATATTTAATTCACTACAGTTTCAATGTTAATGTATAATGATCTGTAAACTCAAAAATATCAAAATAATTGATTTCTATCAATACCTTTACAAATATATACGTTTTCTTGAAGAACTTTATGAAAAATGTTTCTTCCTTTTCTTTTTTTTAATATTTTATTTATTTATTTTAAAGAAAGAGAGAGAGTGAGTGAGGAGGAGCAGAGAGAGAGGGACAAATAGACTCCCCGCTGAGCACAGAACCTGACAGGGGGCTCCATCCCATGACCCTGAGATCACAATCTGAACCAAAATCAAAAGTTGGACATTTAACTGACTGAGCCACCAACGTGCCCCTCTTCCTTTTCTAAATCAGATTTTAGGAAATTTTAGTTCATATATTTCCCATACTTCATTTCTGAAAAATAAATGCCAGTTTATCATGAATATAACTCAAATAAATATCCTAAAATTCTTATGAGTTTCTTTCTTTTTTTTTAAAAAAAGATTTTATTTATTTATTTGACAGAGAGAGACACAGCGAGAGAGGGAACACAAGCAGGGGGAGTGGGAGAGGGAGAAGCAGGCTTCCTGTGGGGCCGGGAGCCCGATGCGGGGCTTTATCCCAGGACCTTGGGATCATGACCTGAGCCGAAGGCAGACGCTTAATGACTGAGCCACCCAGGCGCCCCTCTTATGAGTTTCTTTATCAGTAGTTCTAATTTACTATAATCACAATTTCTTTTGCATTTACTTTGTAAAATGTGTGGTACTTTGATTGAGATTTACGTATTTATTGAAGAAATTAATGTTTCATGATTGCTCTGGGATGGCAGAATTCAAAACATGGCAATTGTTTGGGAAATAAAATATAACTTTTTAGAACTCAAGTGAAATTGTTATAAGATATAGATTTAAAAGTCTGTTTGCTCACTAGAAAACATCAATTATTTGGAATAGTAAAACACAATTCAGCAATCAGTTTGGTACCATAGGCCAACATTTTCTCATGATTAGTAATTTACATAAACTATTGCAAAACACATAAAAATCATGTTGCTGTGCAAACAAGGTATCATGTTATAGTATATTTAAATAAGTTATGGGGTTGTGCAATTTCCATTGTATGTTTTATATTAATATAAAAATTAACCACCCATAAAAATAATAAAATGTAATGTTTTTCCTACTGAGCTTCAGTGATCATAATTTGTATATTAACTTAATGACTAGAAATAATTAAGTAAAGCTAGTTAAATCCTAGGAATATTATGGATTATGTTATTTGGTTGGATGTTCATGATAAAAATCCTATGATTCATGAGAGCTATTTTCAGTTTTGTGAAATAACTAATATTTTGAAGCAATAGATTTGTCTTTTTTTTCATATTAAGAAGAAACTTCAAAAAACTAAATCTCAAATTTTAATAGTTGTCCATTAGATTTGCATCTGCTTATGATTGATTGTATGAAATTACTTCTCTTATTGTGGTTTGAATATGTGCTTGGCTTGGTTAAACTACTATTCAGGTCTTAAATTCATTAATTGCATAGGGATGTGCTCAGGGAGCACACAAGTTATTTACATGATATTTGTAGTATAGTACATTATAATTAAAATAATGCAAGTTTAATATTTAATCAATAGTCATTAAGTATTTTCTGATGATTATCTGATCTCCTTTTCTCAAGTATATCCATTCCAAATTTCTGGAAACTTTACATGGTGATTTCCTATTAGTGCTTATCATAAATTCTTCATCTATTGCTTTATGAGGTACTTTCAATATATATGTTTAAATTTATTTTCTTTCCTTGGAAATCCCCTGGGATACTCTCTCAGGACCTTTCCCTCCCTCTGTTAGATATCTGAGTCCTGGTAAGTCTTTTATATCTGTTTACTCCAAAATATTTTCTGCACTTACCCTTGCATGTTTCATGTGGGTCCCTAAAATGACTGTCAAGATCTAGTCTTATAGAAAACAGTATAGGGCGCCTGGGTGGCTCAGTCGTTAAGCGTCTGCCTTCAGCTCAGGTCATGATCCCAGGGTCCTGGGATCGAGTCCCACATCGGGCTCCCTGCTCTGTGGGAAGCCGGCTTCTCCCTCTCCCACTCCCCCTGCTTGTGTTCCTGCTCTCGCTATGTCTCTCTCTGTCAAATAAATAAATAAAATCTTTAAAAAAAAAAAAAAAAAAAGAAAACAGTATAGACATTTCTAAAAAAAATTAAAAGTAGAACCACCACATGATCTAGAAATCTCACTTCTAGGTATACACCTAAAGGAAATGAAAATAGGATCTCAAAGAGATAAGTACATTCTCATGTTCATTGTAGCACTATTCACATTAGCCAAGATATGGGAACAACATATACATATATATATACACACATATATATGGAAGAAGAAAATTCTGCCATTTGTGGCAACATGGGTGAAACTTGAGAGCGTTATGCTAAGTGAAATAAGTCAGACAGAGAAAGACAAATACGGTATGATATCACTTATATGTCGAATCTAAAAAAGCTGGACTCACAGAGAGAGTTGAATGGTTGTTACCAGGGGCTGGGGTGGGAGAGGAGGAATAGGGAGATGTTGGTCAAAGGATAAAAACTTCCAATTATTAGACAAATAAGTTTTGGGGATCCAATGCATAGCATTGTGATTATAGTTAACAATACTGTGATATGTTTGAAAGTTGATAAAACGATAAATCTGAAATGTTCTCACCACAAAAAATAAATGGCAATTATGTGACATGATGGAGGTCTTAGCTAACACGATGGTGGTAATCGTCTTGCAATATATAACTATATCAAATCAGCATATTATACACTTAAATGTAGTACACGATGTTGTATAACAATTATAGCTCAATAAAGCTGGAAAAAAGTAAAAGGAAAATCTAGTTTTATGTTTTATACTTTTCCAGTATGTCACTAAAAATTGCTGCAGTTCTTTCTTCAGCTTAATCAGCTTAACTACATACTTAATTATATATAATTTTTGTTTTCTTTTAGTTTGTTTTACTTATGTATTAGCCCAATTTTGAAAATGAATCTAGCTATTTCTTGATTTTGTAAACAAATCCAATTATTAGTGAAGTATTTGGGGAACAAGACTTCAAATCTATTTCTTGTACTTTGGGCTTAGAATGCTCTAATGGGTTGTTTTTCTACTTCAATCTCCCAATTGCCTATTTAATAAAATTTTGCCTATTTAATAAAACCCATTGCCTAAAACATATTGCCTATTTAATAAAACCCATTATACATACATTCCATGCTTTGAATTATCCTCTGAACATTGCTTTCATTGTATCCCATGATATTTAACAAGTTATATTTCATTTTCATCACAAATCTTTTAAAATTTTTCTTGAGACTTCTTTGATGTGTATGTTTTTTATGTGTAGTTTAATTTTTAAATATTTGGGAATTTTTCAGCTATTATTCTATTATTGATTTCTAGCTTAATTCCTAGTAAATAATTCCTAGTAATTAATTCTAATTTACTTGTTGTCTGGTGACACATTTGTTTGATTATGATTTTTTTAATTTTTTAAGGTGTGTTTCATGGCCCAGAATATGGTCTTTCTTGGTGAATGTTCCATGTGATGTTTAGAAAAATGTGTTCTCTGCTGTTGCTGGATGAAATATTCCATAAATATCAATTAGACCAAGTTGATTGAAAGAACAATTCAGGGCGCCTGGGTGGCTCAGTTGGTTAAGCGACTGCCTTCGGTTCAGGTCATGATCCTGGAGTCCCGGGATCAAGTCCCACATTGGGGTCCCTGCTCAGCAGGGAGTCTGCTTCTCCCTCTGACCCTCCCCCCTCTCATGCTCTCTGTATCTCATTCTCTCTCTCAAATAAATAAATAAAATCTTTAAAAAAAAAAAAAGAAAGAACAATTCAGGTTAACTATATACTTACTGATTTTCTGCCTGCTTCATCTATCAACTACTGAAAAGGAGTTGCTGAAGCCTCAAAGTATAATAATGGATTTGCCTATGTCCTTTGTTATTCTCTAAGTTTTTATCTCACATATTTTAATGCTTTGTTGATTAATAATTGTCATGTCTTTTTGGAGAATTGACCACCTTTTGATTATTGTAATACTCCTCTTCTTGATAGTTTTCCTGTTCTGAAGTCTGCTTTGTCTGAAATTAATACAGCTACTCCAGCTTTCTTTTAATCAGTGCTAGCATGGCATGTCTTTCTTCATCCCTTTACTCTTAACCTACCTGTGTCTTTAAGTTTAAAGCCTATTTCTTACAGAAAACATATATTCAGATTTTTTAGTTCTATTCTTTCAGCCTCTTTTACATGTAAGTTGATTATTGCTATAGTTGACTTAATATTTACAATGTATTTTTTTTTTTTATTCATTAGATTTGTTCTTTTTACTCCTCCTTCTTTTTCTGTCTTTTCTGGTTTTAATTGTGCATTTTATATTGTTCCTTTTTATTTTCTCTTTCTGTGTGTCAATAACTTCTTTAAAAAAATTTAATAGTTGGCCTAGAGTTAACAATACACATATAATTAATCTTATTCTACTACCAAGGGAAGTTCAAATACCTTCTAAGATAGTATTCCCAATTCCTCAGGTATGTTATGTATCTGGTAATATGAACTGAGTTAAAGTGGCCTTTAATGTGGGATTTCATATTAATCTGGTTAGGAGTTGTGTTTAATATTTGCTGTAACTATAGGTGTTGGAGCCTTCAACTTTCTCTGTTTTGTCTCCTCTACTGTGATGAGTTTCCCTCAAACGCCTTTTCAAATAGAGTCCGCATTTTGCATTCCTTCAGCTGTAATCCACTGCGATCATATTGGAGGTCTGTGGAGGCAGTGATAAGGTTAGGGGTAGAGGAAGCGTTCTACAGTCCTCTGATAAATCTTAGCCTTTTGTAGGACTGTGACCTTGGGCAGTGATCTTCACAAGTATTTTTCAGCTTTTTTCCTCCCCCATAGGTGAGAAAGAAAGACAGTAGTGGTTATAATTGGGTAAGTCTCCTGTAACATCTTTGTCCGTGTTGAGCAGGCCTTTGTTCTGGTTACTCTCCAGGGGTATTTCACCAAAGGTACTTTTCCTGAGGGTTTTCTTGGCTTTTCACCTTGGGGAACTGGTAGGGTTCTGGAAGTAAAAGCCCACACAGTGTATGTGTTGGGGGGTTTTAAGACAGAGGGTCCCAAAAATTATCATTTTCATAATAGTTTATATTCTGCCTCCAGCAATTAGTCACTTTTACCCTTTAAGTGTTGCTTCTGGGTTATGATTCTACAGACCTCCACTACAGGTGAGCTCATCTCAGATATGATGTGCTGTATTCATCTGAATCTCAGATTTTGGAGACGTTGGTTTGCCTTATGACTTAAATTCTCTGGTAATTCAAGAAGAGTCATTGAATTTCACTTTGTTCAGCTTTTTTTCCTATTGCAAGAACAAAAATGACAACTTCTAAGCTCTTTATATGTCCAAGATTAAACTGGACATTATAAAATCCTTTTTTTTTTTTTTTTTACTTTGATCAACTCATGACCTGGCTGCGATTGAAACTCTACTCTTGGTCTCCAACTTCCAAAATTATGATCATATAGTTCATTAACACAGCAGATCTACCTTGAGAGCTTACATCTATACCTAATACTCGTAGGCAGTCATGAGAATGCCCATATTTAGCTAATCCAGATTCTTTCTTATTCTTAAAGCAGTAGCTCAAAACACAATGAAAAATGAACTGAATTTCATAATTGGTGCAGCTTACCTAAAGCCTACACTTCTACTTATCAATTTAGAGACTCTCACAATCCAAAGTGTCCATGCTGCAAAGAAAGCTTGAGAATTTGTAATGCAAATCCTTCTACCTTGACCAAAAAATGAATCTCCATATTCACCTCTTAGAATCAAAGTTTTTTGTTTATTCCCTGCTGATTGCATCACCATCTGTTGTAATTATATTTTGACTTGCATTTATTGCAATGCTTCTGCTGTCTGTAGACTGTTTATAATTAACAGAAACTGAATAATTTGTTCATTGTTCTCATTTCAATGCACCTAATATATCAGAAACATAAGTATGTCAAGTATTCATATCCCTAAAAGTAATGCACTTACAGACAGCATGCTTTTTATGGCTTAAAGTTATTTTGATTTAGAGAGTTTTAAATGTATCATATATGAGGTAACATATTGAGAAGTCTCTATACACATCAAAAAGTTTCTGAGTTAATTCAACATTAAATGTTAGTGATATTCTAGCTAAAGAAAATGACTTTCTGCCCACTAAACATAAATAAATAGGAATATGTATTTTGGCAAAGGCTTTGAAAAATTAGAACCATTTAATAAAAATAAAATGTATTATCTCTGATAAAGAATTTTTAAAATACAGATTAATTCTATATATAAACTTTCATTATCTAAAGAAATAAATTCCTTTTGTTCTTCAATATTGTATAATACATCTTTGGCTTGAGATGATACTAGAGAATACTTTCTACAAATGAAACCCCATAGTTTCAGAAATACAAAAACATATTAATAAAAATAAAGTCCAAGGAGTTTCTTGAGGTAAAATTCCAAATGTTTAGAAAGTTTTTAAGTTAATATATTCTTTTGAACATACATATTTGAGGTTCCTTAGTATATTTAAAAAAAATATTTTCAAACTATTAATACAGAGTAAATTCCTATGTAGAAGAAATGTATCAAGCAGACTTTTAATTAATTGTATCTTATTTACACTGAAATAATTATATGTTTGCATACTAACTACATATACATGTAGCTTTAAAGCTTTTTTATTCCTTCTGCTAATAACAGTAACAACGATAAGAAAAATTGATATGCTAGGAGCTTTGTATGTATTAAGTCATTGACTCTGTAGCTTTAGGAAATTGTCTTTATTAAGCCCATTTTACAGGTGAGAAAATTATGACTTAGTGCAGTTAATTAACTTGGCCAAAGTCTCATATCCAATAAATGCCAGAATTAAGTTTCATTGAGATCTCCATGACTCTGATATACTGGAGGTCAGGCACTGTTACATATGTTCTGTTTCTAAATATAATGAAATTGCCACATTTTTATCTTAAGTGCCAATACTTTATTTATGTTAAAATAAAATACATCAGTAAGAGTTTTTCTGCTTTTAAATACAGGATATATTAAATATAGGATATATTTCCAGTAGTAGAAAATCAAATAAAATAATCAGATACTAAAGAGCATTTTTTCTTAAAATACTAGATTAAAATAATTCTCACATTACAGCTGCTTTTCTTTCTTTCTTTCTTCATTCCTTTTTTTTTTTTTTTTGAGATTATGCTACAATATAATAAAAAATCTGGGACTTCTGAGTCAGGTAATATTCCAATTTTATATTCTATGTCTGTTTCTCTACAGCTAGATAATTTGGATATGTTGTTTATTTTCCCAATGGCTTAACCACCACCCCATTCCTTGAACTAAGGCTATCGTCAGCATCAGGCTGTTGTCCTGAGGATTAAATGAGGCAATGAAATAGGGGTAGGCACTTAGTGAATGTTTATTCTGTTTTTTTTCATAAAGTAGGAGAATATAAAACACTGAGAGTGTATATTTCTCCTTTTTTTCCCCTTATTTTGTGTCTACTTCAGTGAAAAATAATTTGATATGGAATACCAAGTACTATGTAGCTGATCTTTCTTGCTGTCTTTTCTATTTAAAAGAAAGATTGGGGGGCATCTGGGTGGCTCAGTTGATTAAGTGTCTGCCTTCGGCTCAGGTCATGATCCCAGGGTCCTGGAATCGAGCCCTGCATTGGGTTCCCTGCTCAGCGGGGAGCCTGCTTCTCCCTCTCCCTCTGCCCCTCTGCCCTTCTGCCCCCTACCTCCCGCTTGTGCTCACTCTCTCTCTTGCTCTCTCTCTCAAATAAATAAACTATTAAAAAAAAAAAAAAAAACCTGTGGTAAGAATAGATAACAGATTAATTTTACTATAACAATTTAATAATATTTATTTTTATGAAAAAATTATTTCATAATGATTAGGTTTAGTATGTGTTACAAAATGCACAGTGAAAAAAGGTCATTCTATAGATAATAGTATAGATAATATTTCAATTTGTTTCCATTTAAATAATACACAAAATTTTCCGGTGTGTGTGAATGTATATGTGTGTGTGTAAGCTATCAAAATAACTTATCAAATGGAATTTTGAACCATTTCTTGTGACACATGTAGAATAATGAGTATATAAGGGCAACAAAGATTCAGATAATACAGCATAATCGAATACAGTTGAGCTCCAAAGACATGAACCGGGGGTATATATTCTTGCAATCACCATTCGAGCAAGATATAATAAGCTTTGGTGGACCTGGGTGGCTCTGTTAATTAAGTGACCCACTCGTGGTTTTAGCTCAGGTCATGGTCTCAGGGGTCCTGGGATCAAGCCCCACATCATTCAGGATCCATGTTCGGCAGGGAGTCTACTTGAAGATTCTCTCTCTCTGCCTCTCCCTCCCTTCTCAAATAAATAAATAAATATTTAAAAAAAAAGTTATAATAAGCTCTATTTGTATAGGCCAAGTGACTTTGAGAACAGAAAAAAGTGAAATGATCATGAATTATATTGCCAAAAATGTTTCCTTATCCTCATGGGGTGGGATGTATAATGAATGCAAAACCCAGAGCTCTGCATGTTCTTCTCTATTATTAATATGAATAAGACATGATGAATAGCAAATTTATTGTAGAAATACTGGATTACTAAAATCATTTCCTAAACATGTTGCAGGTAGATGTTTGATAGTTTTGAGTGAATAGGTTGTGAATTTTATTAGCTATTAACTGACTATTATGGTTTATTTTCTACTTAATTTTCTATTATTGATTGCTCTATTTACCATATATATATTATTTTACACTTGATCTTAGCCAAAAGGCCGAGAAGCGATGATTTTATAAACTACTTACATAATATGATCTGTAAGTGTATTTGAGAAACAATTTATTGCTTACATTGTATTTCTATTCTTTAAAAAAATGCCCTTATTTTAGAATAAACATTTTTTAACTAAGGAGATATTGACAAATACAGTCCATTTATGGTTGAATTCCTTTAATATAACTTCTCTTTGTCTTTCTTACTCTCTATGTCTATTTATTTCTATCTCTCCTAACCTCAGTCTCATTCTTCAAAATGAGCATCTATTTATAAAATAATATTTCTTAAATCCTAAAACCAACCTTAAAGATCTCCAGGTGCTTCTAATGGAAACTGACATCAACACAATAATCAACATAGTTTTACATTTTTATTCAAGACACTGTTTAAGATTACATTAAGTTGTTTGAATGTCAGCCAAAATAAATGACCAATACTGTTTTATTTTCCGTATTTTTAATTTAATATTTATTGTTTCTCTTAAGTCCTAATATTCTGCCACTATGTTCAGATGTAAATTGAGATTAACAATAAAATTCTCTGGTCCACATAAGAGTAATGTTACATATTACTTTATCTATCATTTTCCTGAGTAGATATTTCATCAGCTTTTCAGACCTTAAACTTGGATTTCTTATTTAATGTCTATTTTGATGACACTCACCTTTATATACTAGTGCTATGTCTATGAAACAACATGTATGTGAGAGTAGACATTTTTATTTTGCAGAAATTCACTGTGTTTCAACACAGTATGAGATGACTATATCTGAAACTGTTTTGTATATCCTAGCCAGTCCTTAAAGAGAATAAAGCAAAGATACTATCAAATATCATGGATATATTCAATAAAGAACTATTTCACACCAGCCATTGGGTCCTTAAAACAGCTTCCAACATGATCATTTCATAGAGCTCTGGCAATGCTAAAGAATGCTTAGATTATGAGTTAGTCTTCACCATGGAAACACAAAGTTTAGATAGTAGCATGAACTAAACTTTTATCAATGAGTTTTCTTTCATTGTTGAGCACAGTATGTTATGGGACATTGACCACCAAGTTAAAGAGGCAAACAAAATTCCCAAATTATCCCTGGATATTGGAAAACATGAGTATAACCTCATTCAACAAAGAAATATTGAAAGATCAGTTAAAGCAAAATTACATTTGTATCATTTTTTTCTTATCAGCTAATCAAGTTTTGTGAAATTTTTCTTTTCTTATGGCCTAGGAAAACTAACTGATGAATGGCCTTTGATAATACCTAGCTAGTGTTCAATTCCTCATTTTACAAAAACTTGAGGTAAATTACCTTCAAGCACATAGAGCTAGTTTAGGGCCAGTCAGTATTAAAAATCCCATTTTAAACTCATAGAGGAAAGATTTCTTACTATTCCACATTGTGTGGAAGAAAAGATCAACAAAGAGTTCAACATTATTAGAGTAATGATCTTTGTAAAGAAACCCTGCTGAACTAGATAACTTACATATGCAGATGACAATAAGCTTCTCAAAGATACTGTCAAAAGACAGGAATAGCCTTTAAGAGGAGAGCAATGAATACATTTAACTCATCTGCAAGCAATGAAGATCACTGAGGTTAAGAATTGTAGCAGAGCAATATGAAAGCTTGCCCTTAGAAATAGGCTGATTCAGGGGCGCCTGGGTGGCTCAGTCGTTAAGCATCTGCCTTCGGCTCAGGTCATGATCCCGGGGTCCTGGAATCGAGCCCCACATTGGGCTCCCTGGTCCTTGGGAAGCCTGCTTCTTCCTCTCCCACTCCCCTTGCTTGTGTTCCCTCTCTCGCTGTATCTCTCACTGTCAAATAAATAAACTCTTTAAAAAAAAAAAAAAAAAAGAAATAGGCTGATTCAACTGATGAATAACTGAACTAATGATACACTATATGTTAATTAATTGAATTTAAATACATTTTTAAAAAAGATACAGGCTGGTTCTCTCCAAATATAGGCATTGTATAAGATTTAGCCCACAGTTCAGAGCTGATAACAATGTCAAACCTGAAAACATACTTTAGACAATGAACTGGATCCTTTATGTTCATCTGATAGGTTCTTTATGGGTAACTTGAGAAACATTAAACAACTAGTGTTATTAGGTGATAAATGAATACTCGATTAACTTAATTGGAAGTCTAAAAAAAAATCTATTTGGACTCATTACAACAAAAGATGATGATATTTTACTGAAATGTTACTTTTATTATAAACACATATATATATGGTGGCAGTTGTGGAGTAAAGAAGATGACAAAATCTAAGCTTTAAGTAATGATGTATATGAAAAGAGCATTTGGTAAAACATCAGAAAACTGAATTTTGTCATTAACTAATTAGTTCCTTATTTGTTTTAGTTTCTTTAACTATGAACAGTAGTTTTATCACCATCTCTCAGTGCTCTTCCAGCAAGAAACTATATGATTCCTGAACTTTTTTATATTAATGAAATAGTCACATCGTAACAAATATCATGAGTATAAGAAGATTTGATAGGGATAAAAATTAAGAATGCCATTAATAATCTGTATTAATATCTAATAGTTATAATTGAAAAGATCCTTCAGGATTAATTTGATGACTTTATCACAAAATAGTTGATTAACAAAATCAAAATCAACTCAATACAATAAATATCTATTGAGTAGATTCAAGATATTTTTAAGACATAGGCCCTATTTTGAACATACTCTAAATGGTTAAAACAATACAACATATTGATCAATTATAAAAATAAAATGTCAGCACACACATAAAAGAAAATGTCATGTGTAAATATGTGTAATAATTTTAGATCCTATACCTTGCTGCATTTAAGTAATGACTTCAGATAACTTTCTTGAAAAAAAATAGAAGCTAAAGAACTATAAAAGAAATGTATCTGGGGTGCCTGGGTGGCTCAGTCGTTAAGTCGTTAAACGTCTGCCTTTGACTCAGGTCATGATCCCAGAGTCCTGGGATCGAGCCCCGCATCGGGCTCCCTGCTCCGTGGGAAGCCTGCTTCTCCCTCTCCCACTCCCCCTGCTTGTATTCCTGCTCTCGCTCTCTCTCTGTCAAATAAATAAATAAAATATTTAAAAAAATTAAAAAAAAAAAAGAAATGTATCTGGTTTATAATGTTGAAAGAAATAGAACTATAAGAACTAGGGATATATTTGCAAAAGATAATGAATTCTCCATTGAAAGGGCAATAGACATTTCCTCACCTCCATTTTCTCATAAGTGCAAAAATATAGAGAGGGAATAGGGAATTGTTTATGGTAGAAAGAGCCCAGAAAAATACTTAGGATTTTCATGGGTTTCTGGAGAAGAAGGAAATATTAGCAAGAGGCACCCTTTGGCTCAGTTTTAGTTTTTACTTCTGTAGCTGACATCAGAGATAGAGTCATCCATTCAGACATCCTTCTAGTTGCTTTCTTTTACTATAGAAACCTGAGCAATTATAGATCGAATAATAGCAGTTACTGGTTTTTCTTCCCTGAGAAGGTTGCTGAATGGACAGTTTTATTATCTGGAAGTTGTTGCTGGTTCTTTGCAAGCTTGCTTTACACATGGATACACTTGGTGCCACAGGGATGTTATGGATATTGATCCTGGTAGTTTTAAAATCTAGGGTATGACAGATATTCACAGTGTCTGAACCAACTGGTAAGAGCAGAACAGACTTTCATGTATTAAGGCCGACTTCCTTATTATTGCCCTGTTCTTCAGTGAATAGACATCATAAAGAGAAAAAAAAAATGTGTGTGTGTGTGTGTGTGTGTGTGTGTGTGGAGCATGGATACAGAGTAAGGGACTCCTATAAAGAAAGTAGAGGAAAATAATACAGAAATAAACTAAAACTGTTTAGCTAAAATAGCAATGTCTGGTTAAGTATCATTGGTAAGATTACAAAATAGGGTTAGAGTAAAAGTTTAGTATCAGTGAAACCTCCCATCTGTTTATTTCAACTTACAGTAATGTTTTTGAATGCTTATAGTTCCAATTTTAATATAATTTGCAAATTTCTGTACTTATTATTTATTAATATGAAAGCAGTGACATAAGCCTACATCATTTTTCATTTCTAATTTCTTAGCAGCTTTTATGATATTGAAAGAAATTGGCCCTAGGGGAAAATCCATGCCATTTGAAAACTTTTTCACAAAGAAAATGCAAATATATGAATTTATTCCCAGACATTTTTTGCTGTGTTTTGTTTGTATAATTCTTATAAAATACAAAGTCAGGCAATTTACAAAATGTTACACTATGCAATCTTGAGCTCAAATATGGAGAAAACATATGGATTAATGTTCTGAGGGACATGGAAAAAAGAATATGAGAAGTGAATAAAAGTTTGGCAGATGGAGCTATAGTAAGTCACTAGAGGTTGGAAACCATGAAAATGCAGAAGCTATTGGTACAGTGCTGTGAATTTCTCCAGAAGCCCTTAGCAGTCCAGAAGTAAAAGGAGAAAGCAGATGGTGGCATTTTTTTTTTTCTTGATTGATTGATTGATTGATTGGAGAGGGGGAACAGGAGGGATAAAGGGAGAGGGAGAGGAAGAGAGAGATTTTTTTTTTTAACGACTTTATTTATTTGACAGAGAGAGACACAGCGAGAGAGGGAATACAAGCAGGGGGAGAGGGAAAGGGAGAAGCAGGCCTCCCGCTGAGCAGGGAGCCGGATGCGGGACTCGATCCCAGAGCCTGGGATCATGACCCGAGGCGAAGGCAGACGCCTAAGGACTGAGCCACTCAGGTGCCAGATGGTGGCATTTAAATAGGTTCAGAATCAAGGCGAGAAAGACAAAAAAACAAAAAGAATAAAAAAGATGGACATTTATTCTGGGAAGACTAAAACCAAGATTTTCTCTAACCACATTCCTTCCAAGCAGAAAGATTTACTACCTAAGTCTACTTCTGCCCTGATATTTGGCAAACCCAACTACAATGCCATGTTTGATGAACAAAAGTTGGCCAGAGAGAACTTTAAAAGTTATAGATTTGCTGTGTTTCTAAATTTTGTGAATCTAGGACCAGTTCTTTGATAGCCTTGCAGATTTTTTTAACTTTTTGGATTTTCTTCTTCTAAAAAAAAAAGACATGAAAGACTTAACCAATGAACTAGTTCAACTTTCACTGTCTTGAAGGCACCACATCCAGTCCAGAAAAGGACAGTCCAGACTGCAGATTGGGGGAAATGTGTGAGGGGCCTGGAGCAGAGACCAAGCTGAATTAGAGCTGCAGAGAATGAGGATTGATGCTGGGTTTTAGTTAAATAGGACATATTTGGTGATTTTGGCTTTGATTCCTTTGGGTTCCAAATGAAACATTAAAAACTTCTTCAATTAAAAAAAATGAATTTTTATTTCATTGAGTTCTAAGTTATAAAAAATTCTTTAATTTACTCTCAGGAGATTTAGTAAGTTCATATTCTATTATATTACAAAAATGTAAAGTATATATATATATATATATATGTCATATATTTTATACTCTGCAAGGTTTTTCTTTTTCTTTCTTTCTTTCTTTCTTTCTTTCTTTTTTTTTTTGAAACCCTTATGAATCTAAATTGATCCTTTGTTGGGAATGCTGATTTTTGCTCATGTGCTTTTTTTTTTTTTAAATTTCACCGGAAAGTGCAAACACACTCCCCCACTACCACAAATTATGCAGTTGAGTTTCCCACATTTGGGGAAATAGCAGGGATCAGCACATCCGGAGCGCAATGGATAAGCCTCGCTCTGGGAAAACCACTTTCGTGATCATTGTATCTCCCCTGCCAGGTAAGTATTGCTCATGTGCTTTTTAACATCACAGCATGAACAATTTTACCTGAGGAGTTTATGTATGGATTCTGTTCAGTCCTAGTGGAAAACTTGCCTCTGAAGAGTTCTTTGCATTTGCTTTTCTGAGTACACCAGGAGTATTGGTATCAAGGACTGATTATGATAGTTTCTCAACTTGGGCATTCTGTACCAGTGAGGAGGGCATAAATTCCAACTTCAAAAGCATGTCTGATATAGCTCATGGTTACCAATTATCTAGGGAGATTTTTTTTTTTTTTTTTCCAACCTGGAAACCGGGTGGTGATAGAAAGGCTTTGCCGTCTTCCTTTGCTTATAGATAGGTTCTTTGTTTTGCCTAGTTCACTCTTTTACTAACTATGGAGCCCATCAAGGCTTCCTGCTATATATGAGGGTCTAACTTCAACTCGCATCTTGCATGGGCTCAGGTCTCACGTCCTTCCCCCGTGTGGGTGGTACAGCACAGACCTTTGGTTTCTAGTATAGTCCTCTGTCCCATGCAGAGTATCCAGTAGGTCCCCTTGACTATGTGCTAACTGAACTGGTTTTTGTTCTTCTGTATTCCTGGCACCAAGGGTTTTAAGCTAATTTCATTTATTTGAATCTCTGATCTTAAAGAAATGTTAAAATTGTATGTGTCGTTTCTAGATATTTGCAATAGGAAGAATTTCTGGCTATCTATTAACAGGTTGCTGGAAACAGTACTTTTTATTGGGATATTATTAAATATTTAAACTTTTTAAATTTTTTTTCCTATGTTAATAGAGTTGACATTTGAACAACATGGGGGTTGTTAGGAACACCATCCCCTTTGCAGTGAAAAATCCACATATAACTTTTGACTCCTCCCACACTTAACCACTAATAGCTTATTATTGACCAGAAGCCTTCCTGATAACATAGTCAGTTAACACATTTTTTTTTACTTTATATATATTATATATTAATTATAAATTTATTATATATTTACATTATATATTATGTACTCTTACAATAAAGTAGGCTAGTGAAAAGAACAGGTTTATTAAGAAAGTCGCAAGGAAGAGAAGATACATTTGCAGTACTGTATTATAAAATTCCGAATATGGAGCTCTGTGGCAAGAGAGGGGCCACACAGGCACAAAGCCACGTTGGCAATGGGGCGCCTGGGTGGCTCAGTTGGTTAAGCGACTGCCTTCGGCTCAGGTCATGATCCTGGAGTCCCAGGATCGAGTCCCGCATCGGGCTCCCTGCTTCTCCCTCTGACCCTCCGCCCTCTCATGTGCTCTCTCTCTCTCATTCTCTCTCTCAAATAAATAAATAAAATCTTAAAAAAAAAAAAAAAAGCCACGTTGGCAGAAGCGACCTAGGACCTCCAGCAACAGCCATGCGGGGCGCTACATGGGCCAGGGCCAGGCCAGGTGGGAGGCCGGATGCGAGCCCGGTGCCCAGCAAAGTGAAGGCTGAGGGCGTCCTCACCGCAGCCGGGAGTCGGGCCCGGACAGCGGCTGGGGGAGCTAGCACTGCTCCTTCCTCTCCCACCGCAGCTGCTGACCCTGCTGAACCCCAGTTCCCCTGTGGCCAAGCTGGACCTGGGTGACCAGCAGGAACACTGGGAGACATTCCAGAAGCGGCAGAGGCTCACCTTTGAGAGTACGCCAAGCTGCTGCACCGGGGCTGAGGCTGCTGCTGTGGGGCAGTTTGCTTTGACAATCGAGCCTCAGAAGGCGTGCACATTTTGGACTGCAACTGCAGCGTTGGGAAGAGGCAGAGGAGGCACTTCATTGCCCCTGCTTCTCGCTTCAAGCTCCTGGGTGGAGCCGGAGCATAACGGCATACCCAGTCAGCATGCACAAAGTACAGCACACCTTCTGTAGGACAGGTGGCCTTCAGAGCTTTGACAGTCTTTGCTCGAACCCTGGACACTTCTGAATTCCCCCGGCCACCTGGCTGAGGACACCGCCTAGAGTGTGGTCATTGCAGAATTCAGGGGCAGAGACTGGGAGAATTCTCGGCCGTGGAGGAACACGAGACTGCCAGGAATGTGTCTTCAGAGTGTGTTCTGGCTTCTCCCTTGCTATAAAGGAGGAATGATTGGGGTCAGCAGTTTGTTGTCCCCGCTGCCCCTCAGTGGTGCTCATGAATGTGGCTGATCCATGCTGCTGGTTCCCCTGGCTAGCGGCCTTCTCAATCTCTGCAGCTTGCTCCAGCTACCAGGGATTTTTAGGCACTTCTTTGTCTTTCCTCAGCCCAAATTTTGATGTAGGCTAGTAGACATCCTTCTTTCTCTTCCCAACTTTTATGGGGATCTTTTATTTTTATTTATTTATTAATTTTAAAGATTTATTTATTTATTTGACAGAGAGAGAGAGATAGCGAGATCAAGAACACAAGCAGGGGGAGTGGGAGAGGGAGAAGCAGGCTTCCCACAGAGCAGGGACCCCGATTCGGGACTCGATCCCAGGACCCCTGAGATCACAACCTGAGCTGAAGGCAGACGCTTAACGACTGAGCCACCCAGGCGCCCCTATGGGGATCTTTTAGAAAAGTAAATATTTTTAACATTAAAGCAAAAAAAACAAACAAAAAACAAACAAACAAAAAAAACCCTGCATATAAGTGGACCCACACAGTGAAAAATGTTAGGATTTATTGTGAGCCTACCATGTTCTAGGCAGTCCCATGCAACAAGGATATAACAATATACCCGATAGTCATTTGTCTCCATTCAGCTTACATTCTGATACAGAATTCAAAACACAATCAAATTAAAAATAAGTATATACAGGCATGCCTTGGAGATATTGTGTAGTGTGAGAGTGGCCCTAGACAATATATAAATAAGAATGGCAGTGGTCGAACAAAAGTTTATTTATAAAAACAGATGATGGGCCATATTTAGCCCATAGGTTTGCAGTTTTAGACTGATCATAATTTGTTGTCTGAGGCAGGGCAAATTGTTTCTTCAAAAAGGAAAAAAAAAAAAAAAGAAGAAGAAAAGAAAGAAGGAAGGAATCTTTGCTGTCAAGGCAGGACAGAGTATTCCAGGGAGAGGGATGACCACAGGTATTAACTTTAAGTTCATTTGTTTTTAGTTTTGGTTCATTTATGGCAAAGGATTAAAGATTATACATCATTTTAGTCTCCCATTGTGATTAAACATTTTAGTTGAAATTCTCTCTCTTTTCAAAGCTTTCAGATGATTTAAGTCTTTATTTTTACTTATTAATTTTTTGGGCATAAGTTATTTAGGAATGGACTTTTTCATTTCCAGATAGTAAAGTTCTTTGTTCTGTGTCTTACAATTTATTTTTTTAAATTTTAATTTGTATTTTAATTCCAGTATAGTTAACATACACTGTTATATTAGTTTCAGGTGTATAATACAGTGATTGACCAATTTTATATATTGCTCAGTGCTCATCAAAATGAGTGTACACTTAATCCCTTTCACCTCTTTCGCATATCCCCCCCCCCCCCACGTCCTCTTTGATAGCCATCTACTTGTTCTCTATACTCAAGAGTCTGTTTTTTGGTTTGTTTCATTCCCCACCCCTTTGTTTTGTTTCTTAAATTCCACACAGGAGTGAAATCATATGGTATTTGTCTTTCTCTGACTGACTTATTTCGTTTAGCATTATACTCTCTAGCTCTATCCATGTTGCAAATGGCAAGATTTCATTCTTTTTATGACTGAATAATATTCTACTGTATATATATATATATACCACATCATCTTTGTCCATTCATTTATCAATGGACACTTGGGCTGCTTCCCTATTTTGGCTACTACCAATAATGCTGCAATAAACATAGGGGTACATATATCCTTTTGAACTAGTGTTTTGGTATTCTTTGAGTAAATTCCCACTAGTGATTACTGGAACATAAGGTAGTTCTATTTTTAATTTTTTGAGGAACTACATACTGTTTTCCACAGTAACTAGACCAGTTTGCATTCCCACCAACAATGCAGGAGGGTTCTTTCTTCTCCACATCCTAGCCAATGTTTGTTGTTTCTTGTGCTTTTGATTTTAGCCATTCTGACAGGTGTGAGATGGTATCTCACTGTAGCTATGGTTTGCATTTCCCTGATGATGAGTGCTATTGAGCATCTTTTCATGTGTCTGTTGCCCATTTGTATGTCTTCTTTGGAGAAATGTTGGTTTATGTCTTCTGCTTATTTTTTAATTGGATTATTGTGTGTGTGTGTGTTGAGTTGTATAAATTCTTTATACATTTTGCATACTAACCCTTTACTGGATATGTCATTTGCAAATATCTTCTCCCATTCAGTAGGTTGTCTTTTAGTTTTGTTGATTGTTTCCTTTGCTGTGCAGAAGCTTTTTATTTTGATATAGTCCCAACAGTTTGGCTTGGCTTGTTTCCCCTGCCTCCAGAGACATATCTAGAAAAATGTTATGGTCAATGTTAGAGAAATTACTGCTTGTGCTCTCTTCTAGGATTTTTATGGTTTTAGGTCTCACATTTAGGTCCTTTATCCATTTTGAGTTTATTTTTGTATATGGTGTAAGAAAGCAATCCAGTTTCATTCTTTTGCATGTAGCTGTCCAGTTTCCCAACACTGTCTTTTTCCTATTGTATATGCTTGCCTTCTTTGTTGAAGATTAATTGACTGTATAATCATGAATTTATTCCTGGGCTTTCTATCCTGTTCCACTGATCTATGTGTCTATTTTTGTGCCAGTACCATACTGTCTTGATCACTACAGCTTTGTAGTAGAACTTGAAATCTGGAATTGTGATACCTCCTGCTTTGTTATTCTTTTTCAAGATTGTTTGGGCTATTTGGGGTCTTCTGTTATTCCAAACAAATTTTAGGAGTGTTTGTAAGTAGGATTGATTTTATTTATTTGACAGAGACACAGTGAGAGAGGGAACACAAGCAGG
Source organism: Phoca vitulina (assembly GCF_004348235.1). Taxonomy (NCBI): domain Eukaryota; kingdom Metazoa; phylum Chordata; class Mammalia; order Carnivora; family Phocidae; genus Phoca; species Phoca vitulina. The sequence goes on from NW_022589717.1 coordinate 35,455,935, forward strand.
GGGAGTGGGAGAGGGAGAAGCAGGCTTCCCGCGGAGCAGGGAGCCCGATGAGGGGCTCGATCCCAGGACCCTGGGACCATGACCTGAGCCGAAGGCAGATGCTTAACGACTGAGCCACCCAGGCACCCTGGGATTGATTTCTTAATTTCTCTTTCTTCTGCTTAGAAATGTGACAGATTTCTATACATTGATTTTATATTCTGGGACCTCACTGAATTCACTTATTAATTTTAGTAGTTTTTTGGTGGAGTTTTTAGGGTTTTAATTGGAATGTGTTATGAGCAGATAATGTGTCTTCTATTAAACATTAGTTTCGGATGGGGTGCCTAGGTGGCTCAGTCATTGGGCGTCTGCCTTCGGCTCAGGTCATGGTCCCAGGGTCCTGGGATCGAGCCCCGCATCGGGCTCCCTGCTCAGCGGGAAGCTTGCTTCTCCCACTCCCACTCCCCTTTCTTGTATTCCCTCTCTCGCTGTCTCTCTCTCTGTCAAATAAATAAATAAAATCTTAAAAAAACAAAAAACAAAAACAAGACCACCATTTAAAAAAAAATAAAGACTTCATTTTAAACAAGTACAAAAATATTTAAATTATTTGATAAGGCTTCATAAGCATGCACAAAAGAAAAGTATATGTTTTTACATGTGTGTATCTGAATGGATAGTATACACAAATCTTATATAAATGTAAATATATGCTGCTAAATTCTAAATTTTTCTACTAAAACAAAATGTACTCAAAAGGAACTTCATGTATATGGTACTGATGAAAAATATCTTAAAAACAAAAACAAGACAAAAAAGTTTTCATATAAGGTGCATTAGATACTGTTTGTTTTGCTCACACTTAATCCCATCCATTCTGTCCTCCCCTGCTGTAGCAGTGACTGGAAAGGTAAAACCACATTTTCTTGTCTCCTTTGTGGCTAGGAACAGCTACTGTAATTTGGGATAAGGGCACAGAATTTGGAAGTGAAGCAGATGTCAAGTTCTTGCATTCTTGCATTATATAGTTTGTATAATGATCTGAAAATTCCATTATATAACATGGCTCTTTATGCTGTTTAGTTCCACATCTATTGCTTTCTTTTCACTTGCATTTTCCTGGTCTCTCTTTTCTCATTGGTGTCTATTATAGCTCAATGCAGGGAATTTGGTGGTTAAACGTGATTGGAAGGGTTAAGTGAGGAGAAGTCAAGAAATTACCACTTGACTGTTGTTTCCAAGGTTATAAGGCCCTAGTGGCAAGCTGGAATCTAGGAAACTGCTGCTGCTTCTACTTTCACCACTGCTGCTTTATGCTCAGGATTGGTGTACAGACCCTGGAACTGGAGCCCAGTACCTACAAATACTCACAGCTATGCACATTTGTTTGCCAGACCCCACAGCGGCCAGGAGATGGCACCTACCTCATTCTCATTCTGTGCCACTGCACTTCATTCACAGGAATGTTTTCCAACAGAACTCTAACTGCAAGTGAGGATAGGAAGTTTGTTTTTATCCTTCCAGTCCCCGCTCTACAAGGAGATAACAGAATTGATGGGATGGGGATGAGTGAAACAAGCAACACCTAGTCCCACATCCCTCATATGCAACCTCTCTTTATTACATCATTTAAGATGTTTTGTGCAAATGTCATAGCTGAAGTTATTTTTTAAGCTCAGGCTGATATTTTTTTTTCTCTTTTAGCAGGAAAATTCAGTCTTTTTATTTTTTTTTTTTTAAGTTTTATTTATTTATGTAATCTCTACACCCAATGTGGGGCTCAAACTCATGACCCCAAGATCAAGAATCACATGCTCTTCCAATTGAGCCAGCCAGGTGCCCTTCAGTCTTTTTATTTTTGGAACAATATGGTAAATTGACATTATTTCTCTCATGTCCATTTACACATAAGATGGCTTGAATAAATGTTTTCTTCGTCCCTTTGCCTTATTATTGGTGATAACTCAAAGTACTATTCTTCTCAGTCTGTGATCCCTATTCTTTTAATATGAAAACAACATACCAACTAGTTCCTTCACTAATAATCTGCCTTCCTGCTCTCCCAATAAGATGTATTGTTGTGAAAATACTTGTTTTCTCTCATCCCTCATCTTTCAGTGAGACCTCTAGAAAGTTTTTAATTCTCCTCCTCATTTTCTCCTACCCCTCCCTCTCTCTTCCCCTGTCATCTACTTACCTCCAACTCTGTCTTTTTGATAGTGAAGTACTTTTAGCTCCAGAATCAGTGTTTAGTACTTATAGTAGGCATTCCTACCGTGTGTATCACTAATCATTTAGAAATAATAGAGATTCTACTTCAAGAATCCCACTTGACACTTCCATGACCCATTCTTAACGGAGTTCACTGCTGTCCATTTGGATTTCTTAATAGTTAGATGGATTGATAACAGCCTTCATTGATCATCACTGCTTCCTTTTTTTCTCCATGCAACTTATTAAAATAGTTGTTCATCAATATAGAGGCAAATGAAGCAAAAGTTGTTTAGTATTATGATTCCAGATATGTATCAAGAACTAGATATAAGAATATTGTAGGAAAATATACGAATTAGATGGAAAAAAATGAGAATTGGAAGGAAAAGAATTGTCAGTCTGACAGGGGAAAGTCAGGTATTGAGGTCTTTTAACAAATGTTATTTCCAGTGATATGGAGGCTAAAGCATGACACTGCCAGAGGGTTGCTGAGATGGATCGGATATTGAATAATTTTATTTTGAGGGGATTACTAAGATAATTGTTTTTAAGTATTTTGTAAATTGTAAAATGACATAAAATATAAAATAATATTTAATCTCTTTTCCCTTATTCTTTATTTGCTTTTTTCTTTTCTTTTTTCCAATCTGATTATCATTATCATTATTTAATTATTGCAATTTCAGAGCACAATAACAATACCAATACTTAATTATCAATATTAATATCAGTGTGCTATTTGATGGTTTAACATTTACTAAATATTAAAGATATTTTGAAAATAACATGTGAATGCCTCATGAAACACAAAGAAGTGTAACTATGAAATATAAATTTTAAGTTTTGTTATTCTCATATAAATTATTAACAGCAAAATATACAAAATGTAAATACCACATAAGTGAAGAATATTTAATTAATCATAAAATGTTAAATGAAACAATGTTATATAACTTTATTTTGATCCTTGAATATAAATTTGTTATTTGTGTGATAATCAGACCTGGAGTACATTTTTTTACTAATTTTCCAGTTGCTTAAAAAAATTGTTTTTAACTCTAGATGAGTTTTGATGTAGAATTAGTTATAATCCATTTCCAAATACTGTCCCCTTGACTTTTTCATCTTAAAATAATCTCATCTTTTGCTTGATACTTTTGAGATCCCCAGATTCATTATGTATAGATGAATATTTCAAAGTAGAATTAATTATATCATTTTTAATACCACCACATTAATTTTTAATTTAAGAAACTCTTTACACTAGAGGAAAAATTCTTGTAATTCATACTTTGTTTATTATCTTTTACTCTTCCTTTTGAAAATTCTGAAAACATAGGACAATGCACGTTTACTTGATATACAATTTTAATGTGTACATCTCAATTGGTATACTTTTATGTTCCATATATTTTGAATATATAGAAATGGAATTTTATGCTAAAAATTATGGGTACTGGGGCGCCTGGGTGGCTCAGTCGTTAAGCGTCTGCCTTCGGCTCAGGTCATGATCCCAGGGTCCTGGGATCGAGTCCCACATCGGGCTCCTTGCTCCGCGGGAAGCCTGCTTCTCCCTCTCCCACTCCCCCTGCTTGTGTTCCCTCTCAGGCTGTGTCTCTCTCTGTCAAATAAATAAATAAATTCTTTAAAAAAAAAATAAAAAAAAATAAAAAAAATAAAAAAAATAAAAATTATGGGTACTGTATAAACTGCCGTGCATATTGGAACATGGGATATTTAAAAAATACATTATAATTATTCCATTCACTATTATGGTCATCATTACTATTTGATATTATTAGGAATGTTGATAAACAACAGGGTAAAGGAGATCATGAGTGAGGTATACAGCCTTTTGAAACAGGACAAAGTAGTCCAAAATTCAATTAGAGAAAGAACTATAAAAATGGACACAATTTATCTTTACTAGAATAGACATTGATAATTTCTGTCTCTCTCTCCATGTCTGCTCTGTCTCTCTCCCCTCTATCACTTTATTATCTATATCTATCTATCTATCTATCTATCTATCTATCTATCTATCATCTACATATCATTTTTGTACCACTTTTTCTCCATCTTTGGGGATAAAACGTGAGAAGACTAAAATTTTTCTTTCTACAATTTGGTATTGTTTGAACATATATAAAACATTTAATAGTAAGATTACCACTTAACTGTGTGAAGTCATCAACCAGACTTTTCCTCATGTTATGGTATTATCCTTAACCCCTTTATATACAGCTACAGACAAACACAAATACACACCCATACACACAAATGCAAACTGGGGAAACCTTTTCACTGGCTGATCTACTCACATTAACTGCCTTCTTTTCCTTAATTATCCTTTGGGAAAATGTAATGTAGGAGGACATCACATTCTCACTTGGATTATCTTAATAGAAGCCAAACTTACCTATAACATGGACCCCTTCCGTGAATTGCCCACAACACAACTATTTTAAAGTTATTAATCTGATTCTATCCACCTAAGCCAGAAAAGTGACATTGTAAATAAAATGAACTAAATAATAATGTTAGATATTTGGATGGCAAAAAGAATAGCCTGTTATTTACTAATTAGCTAGGGATGAAGGTTGAAGAACATGGATCAAGATGGAGAGTCAAAAGTCAAAGGCCAAAAAATGGTTTTCTGCTTTTGAATAACTGACTAAATCATGAATTTACAAGGTAAAATCAAGAATCCAGGAGCACAAATAATTTGGGGAAAATAAAATTTGTTTGACTACAGGAAATCCAAGGAGAGATCTCATAGGTAGTTTTATATATAATCTAGATTTTTAGCATAAGAATTGCAATAGGAATATATATTTAGGAATGATGGTAATTGAAGACATACAATTGTATATATTCCTGATAAAGAACTGAAGTGGCATGAAGAGGGAAGATAGTCTGAGAGAAAACCTTAACTGTAGCTATGAATTTGGGGTATAAGGAAGAAAGTGAGCCAGGAAAAAAGTCTGAGAGGAGTAATGGCCAAAAATATAGGTGCAATGTAAAAGCAGAGAAGAAAACTGTTCAGGAAAGAAAGAAATGATGAAGATAGTGAATGGTGTTTATTAAGTATAGGAAAGCAGAAGTAATTTGTGACAGCAAGAAGGTCCAATATGGTATAATAAGACAGAAGAGAGTCTGTCAATAAATGAATGGAAACTGAAGATAATGAAGATGTAAATTCCTTTTAAAATATTGAACTTTAGGGGTGCCTGGGGGGCTCAGTTGGTTAAGCATCTGCCTTTGGCTCAGGTCATCATCCCAGGGTCCTGAGATTGAGTCCCCCATCTGGGTCCCTGCCCAGCAGGGAGTCTGCTTCTTCCTCTCCTTCTGCCCCTCCCCGCTGCTCTTGCTATTTTCAAATAAATAAATAAAATATTTAAAAAAATAAAGTGTTGAACATTAAAGAGTGTTGGATGAAAAAAAGGGTTTAGGACCAAGGCAAAGATTTTGTATTCATTTGTTTTTAAGATGTGAGAAATGTGAGCAAAATTAAATGTACATGGAGACAAGAAAAAAAAGGAAAAAATAAAAAGATAGCTACAGAAGGAGATTGGATAAAAAAATATACAATTGATAGAACAAGATCCTAGAAAAAAAAGGAGGAGGTTAAATGATCCAGAATAGCAAAACTGGAGAGCTAAGACTTGGACAGGAAAAGGGACACGTTTTCAACAGTAAAAGTAGAGTTATTTTATTTCTATTTAAATAATAAAATAGATGTGTGTATGTGTTGCAAGGAATATTTGCAGATTTCTGTGAAGTAACTCTTGTCTTATGGCTTCTATGTTGTCTCAGAAGGAAGTAATGTTCGTTGTGAGTGGTTAATGAATGAGTTTGAGGTTTCAGGGACTTGAAGGCATGAGAGACAGTGTGGAGAATTGAGTGCCGATTGCAGAAACACAGATGGATTTCCTGTTATCACTGAGAACCTATTTGAAGTTGAAGATTAATTGGTCCTATATTCAGTGTTACATAACTTTTCCCAGGTATAATCAGTACAGGGTTCTCAGAGTTTGGTGAGAACAGAGTTAGATCAAGGCTATTGAATTTTTTTTTTTTATTTAAAGATTTTATTTATTTATTTATTTGAGAGAGAGAGAGAGAAACAGCATGAGAGGGGAGAGGGTCAGAGGGAGAAGCAGGCTCCCCGCTGAGCCGGGAGCCCGATGTGGGACTCGATCCCAGGACTCCGGGACCATAACCTGAGCCGAAGGCAGTCGCTTAACCAACTGAGCCACCCAGGCGCCCAAGGCTATTGAATTTTTTTAACCTTTTGAGGAACATTTCAAATAAGCTATTCTTTATAAGAAATTATCTGATCTATGTCTTCACCCCAAAAAACGAAAAATCGTTTTCTTCTGCTTTTGTATTTACTTTACATTTTGTATTTAACACCATAGCACTTTTCTTAGTGCATTGGACATATTCCTTTATGACTTATCTCAGCTGATAAATAAAAAAGCCCTTTAGTCATACTTACAGTTCTAGTGTCTGGTGCATTTCCTGGTATTATCTGCTTACTGCTAGTTAAAAGTTGACAACCTAAAAGAAAATATTCCTAAGATTTTATCAAGATAAGTTATGTACAAGAATATTTTCCCAGACCTCTGTTGGGTTACAAAGGAAAAGTCTAGAGTGAATTTGTATGATAGATCACAATGGAAACATTTATGTTATGAACACTAGATACTTTATTCACTGAGATATCTAAAATATAAAACTCTGCTGGCCAATACATTAATCACATGGTGCCACTGAGCACTTGAAATATAGCTAGTTCAAACTGAGATGCATTTTAAAATTAAAATACAGGCCAGTTTTTAAAGAATTAGTATGAAAAAAAGAATGTCATCTATCTACTTAATATTTTACATTGATTGCCCATTAAAATTACAATATTTAGATATATTGAAATAAATAAAATATATTATTAAATTAACTTCACCTGTTTCTGTTAATTTTTTTTAATGTGGCTACTAGAAAATTAAAAATTATATATGTAGTTCTTATTTATGGCTCACATTATATTTCTATTGGACTCCAAGTGTTTATATAGAAAATAATACCAAACTAAAATTTATGGTTGTGTTGCCTTTTATTAATGTTTTCATTTTTTTCTATAAGGGTAATTGTTTAATATCTCAGATAATCCAATTTGCAAGGGTGACTGAAGAGTCTCCATATTCTTCATATGACATACCACATAATACATTCAATTTTTATATGAAATTAGTTTGAATAATTGCTAGAATTGCAATAAGAGTATCACAGTCAAATGCTTTAATAATATGCTGCCTTGAAATTATTCTCATACTAATTACCCATATTTTTCATATAATCCAATGTCAGCATTTTGTTCTTCTTACAACTCATTGAATTTCTAATTGCAATGTAGAGACAAATTGAAATTATTTAGTAATATATTTACTCTTGTGATAAAATATCTTTTGAAACAGGATGATTTTTTAAAAATTTAAATATTAAAATCCTGCAGTGGTCATCAGGTTCTATAATAAAATACACATTTATAAATCTTACTTATAGGGCGCCTGGGTGGCTCAGTTGGTTAGGTGACTGCCTTCGGCTCAGGTCATGATCCTGGAGTCCCTGGATCGAGTCCCGCATCAGCAGGGAGCCTGCTTCTCCCTCTGACCCTCCCCCCTCTCATGTGCTCTCTCTCTCTCATTCTCTCTGTCTCAAATAAATAAATAAAATCTTTAAAAAAATAAAAAAATAAAAAATAAATCTTACTTATAAAATGGCAACAAAGGTAACATATATGAAAAGAAACAAAATTTATATGACTAGACACCAACATACATTATAGAAAATGCTGTTTTCAATAGTCTATAATAACATTTAAACATTAAAAAATAGTGTTTTATAGCTTGATGGCATATAAGTAAAAAATTGTTAGCTGTTTATAAAAGAATACCATTTTTGTTCTTACATGTGTTTACAAAATATGAGCTATATATTTATCATTTATGATTGCTACTGCTGTTATGAAAACTTCGTTTATATGTTAGAAGTAATAATCTGAAATTCAGTTAGATTTTCATAATATTTCTTAAGCCTACTTCTATTTTCTTTATATTTACCATCTGTCCATAATGCTATTAAAGTTGTTCAAAATACATTGTACCAGAAGAAAAAATATAACACACAGTAGAAACAATTTATAAAAATGCTTTTAGAGAAATAATTCATATATACTTATATTCAAAAGACTCATTTTCTTGTATTTTTATATTTTTCTTATAACTTTTATAAGAAAGTGTGTATACTACTAAATATATTACTTATTTATCTTAAAATCCTATAAGTTAAACAGATGATATGCAAAATAAATGTTTATTTTACTGATACTTGTAATATTTTCACCATAAGGAGTATAGTTGGTGTGGATATGCTCCCAATTTCAGTTAATAAATTATTTAAGAGAATCAACTTTTCATTGGTATTGAATACTAAGTACCAAACAGATAATGGTTTAAGTTTTCTCTTGTAAACCAGTGCAATCAGAATGATAGATAGATACCACTTAAGCCAGAAATATAAGCTCCATTCTGAGGAGGAACAATAGATATAACAATTATGGAAAAATAGATATTTGCAAATACCTATCATAATGATCATTTGCCTTATTTGTGGTTACCCTTATACATTGGTTTATTTTAAAATCAACACTATCGTTGAAAATAAATGGCTATTAAAGAAAGACAATATAAACATAAATCTTAATTCAAAATTAATCTCCATATTAAGACAGTCCACTACAAACATAATGTGGTCCACATATGTAATTTTAAAAACTATCTAGTAGCCATACTAAGAAGATAGAATGAAATCATGTATTAATATTAGTAGTGCAGTTTAATATACCCCAAATGGGTTTATTTTAGAACATAATCAATATAAATATTAGAGATTTCTAAAATTTCTATTTTTTTGGTACTAGGACACCTAAATATAGTTTATTTTGTATTTAACAACACATATCAATTCAGACTAGACAGATTTCAAGCTCAATAGCATAATGTGGCTAGTGTCTAATGTTTTAGTCGGCAAAGCTTTTGTTAAGAAAGGTACACCTTCATAATTAATTATACACATACGTCTCTATACATATGTGTAGGTTATTTTTTTTTTTTTAAAGATTTTATTTATTTGACAGAGAGAAAGACAGCGAGAGAGGGAACACAAGCAGGGGGAGTGGGAGAGGGAGAAGCAGGCTTCCCGCTGAGCAGGGAGCCTGATGCGGGGCTCGATCCCAGGACCCTGGGATCATGACCTGAGCCGAAGGCAGACGCTTAACGACTGAGCCACCCAGGCGCCCCCATATGTGTAGGTTATTTAATTATCAAATTCCTAGAGCAAAGAGAAATGCAGGAAAAACAATGTGGAAAGATTTGAAGAGAATAGAAAGAAATGACCTTTGTTCCCCACAGAATTACCTGGTTTTGATTTGAGTTAGTATAGTATAGTAATAGAGGTCCGTAACAGAAACTTATGGAAAATGCTGGTGAAAATCAGGGCTCAATAGTCAGCCCTTACACAAAATTATGAAGGAATTCTTTCTCTCCAGTTCTGCATAGAGCTCATTGGTCCCTTGGACCATGAGAAAATAAAGCAATGGGAGTATGAAGACATTGCATCATAACTATGGACAAAGCTTTCTCTTCAAGAGAGCCAGAGAGACTTGGCAATAAGTTTTACATACAAAACAGATATCAAAAAATGGGAGCTGGTATAAAAAAGAAGAGATAAGTCAGCCATCTAGTGTAGACTAACTGATGTATTGGTTGAGGAAATTTTGCTAGGGAATACTTTAAGACTTGAAAGAAAGAAAGAAAGGAAGAAAGAAAGGAAGAAAGAAAAAGAAAGGAAGGAAGGAAGGAAGGAAGGAAGAAAGAAAGAAAGAAAGAAAGAAAGAAAGAAAGAAAGAAAGAGAAAGAAAGAAAAAGGAGGGAAGGAAGGAAGATGAAAGAAAGAAAGAAAAAGAAAGAGAGAGAGAGAAAAGGAAGGAAGGAAGGAAGATAAGAAAGAAAGAAAGAAGAAAGAAGGAAAGAAAAGAAAGAAAGAAAGAAAGAAAGAAAGAAAGAAAGAAAGAAAGAAAGAAA